>NC_090935.1:1044282493-1044610626 GCF_040938575.1 Ambystoma mexicanum
TGCGTAGTCAAAACCTTTCACCAATGGCTGCACACTGCTACGCAGTGAGATTATATTATCTGTCCAGGATCCCAGTGCCGTATAGTGGAAAAGACGTTACATGAGCGTTGACACTTTGGCTCCACTGTCTTGAATCTGGCTGTGTTAGCAGCTGTGCTAACACATTATGCTCTTGATTAGTGTTTACAGCCACTACTTGGAAGGACCGAGATCTAGAGCTGCAAAATACTGTTCGCATGTTAGTTTTTATTGGCAAGTGCATTCTGATGCGGGTATGTTGGTTTGCAGCATAGAATGCCACACAGTGAGGGCAGGATAGACTGATTTTCTTTTTAATTTTCAATAATAAAATAATTCTGGTAATTCTGTTTCTGAACATGAGATCTACTAATCAGAATCAGCAAGACAGGTTTGAAGGGGGCATATGCATCCGAGAACACAACTTCTGGAAATCAAAGCAAACTTCTACAAGAAGTCAGAGATGGCTTTTTAACTACCTGCTCATCTGTTTTAAAATATTATTATTGTGTACCTTTGCAGTCTGGTGGCAGTAATAAAAATCTAACCTGGTGGTGACTGAGATTATATAATTCTACACAGACACAGGCATTAGATGTCATTTCATTGTTAGCTTGGTGAGCAGTGACCCATTCATGAAAGTGCTGGCTGTGTATTAGCAGCCTGGACTTTCTGTGATCACAACAACTATATGGATCCCACCTCAGTTAGCCTGCTCTGATCCATGAGAACAGTTGATACATTCCTTCATGGAACAGGAACCCTCCATGATGGTCCCCTGCTAACAGGTATTTCAAAGACAGTTTTGCCATGACAATGGCCTTCTCACACCAGGGTGCTGATTACTGCAGTCCTTTCGAAGCAGGCAGACAGAGGAAGGGGATAGAGCTAGAGTAGCCCAGAGGACCACACAGGGGTCTGAGCATTTTGGATTTGCTATTGAACTCCACATTTCCTGCCCCATCCTCATTTTCTGCCGACAAAGGCGTCTAGGTATGACATCAGCAGGCAAAGGAAACATCTGCCAGCAGCTTTGATTAGACTGTTGTCTATGCCAAGGTCCACTGCCATAGAGTGAAGACAGAAGGCACCAAGAAAGAGGAATGCTCTTCCTCCTACACAGTGTACTTTTGGGTTAAACTGCTGTTTGGAAAAGGCCCACTACGACAAAGGCACTGGTATCCAGGGCCCCGGACTGGTCACTCAGTGACTGCAAAGTCCAAGAAGCAGCCCAAAACGTGTTTTTCACTTTGAGATGCTTTTCGAGCTGTTTGAACATGTTTAAGTCCCTTTGAGCCGTTATCGGGCCAGAAGCCCTGCCTTTGTCACTTCAAGTACTTTAAACTGCTTATCTGCTCTTCAAGAGGTCTAGGTGCCGATTTGACCAGATTGTTGATTCAAGTCCATGAAATCAACCGAATCACTGTGTCTGATTTGCCAATTCGACCCATGAGAACCATTGTTTCGTTGACTCGACATCCTGGAAGACATGGACTCAACCTCTCTCGAACATCGACTCAATCTACAGTGAGCCCACACCTTGAAATATGTTGACACTTACTTGCCATTGGGAAAGTACAACTCACCAGGCTCAACTTCAGTGAAGTGCCTAAAGCTCAGATTTGCCTCAAAGACAAATAATTAAGGCTATTTGAAGAGATGCTGTCCCACTGGTCTACCTTAAACGACCCTCTCACTTACTAAGCCCTGCTTCTTTACCTTTTGAAAGTGGCATCCATAAACTTTGATATTTTGCTGCTTAAGTATTTGTCTGAGCACACATTTTAAATCTCCTTTCTCTGTGGTTTCCTTTATGTATTGGGCCAGCGTGTTTTATTAGTTGTGTACATTTTTGTTAGTTCAATTAAAGATCCTATTTTTGATAGAACCTTGGTTGGTTATTTTGCTACCACAGTAATATTGTTGTTTTGATTGCCTCTGTCTCAGGTTATTCGCATCCTGAAGAGTATAGCTGGATTTCAGCACATGTTAATAAAAGCGACAAAAGAAGTATACCTGTCGGGCTGGGCCCATTTCACCTTTATGATTGAGATCTTTGCTGGATTAGTAGTAGGGTTGGCTGAGTAGGTGCATTAGCCACTACTAATCCTTGTTCTCATGCAGTACAGTACTTATTGTGTTACAGTTACTACCACCAACGCTAATATACTCAAATGTACCAAGCGCAGGAAGAGGAAAGTTGGAATATGCTTTTCTGGGAGAAGGGACTGTGATCTGGCCTGCATACACAGATCTCAGCCAAACGTGCCTAAGACACACAATTGCCCTCTGAGCCATTGCAGCGCTCAGATTCCCAATATGTATTTCAACTTTGCTCAGTGCAGGTTATCAACATATTTGCCATCAGAAGGTGTGTACTAATTGTGCTATAGTTAAAGCACAAATAGTTTGTACTGCAGTAAACACAGAACGCACACATTACAGGACTAATTGATCAGTTGGATTTGAGTTGTCAACAACAAGAAGGCAGAAGGCACAGAGCATCAGCATCCCACTATACAAATGTGTTGTTTATGTTTTGCAAAAAATGGGGACTGGCTTCTTTGCAAATAGTAGCCAAATGGAAACCACTGCCACGGTGTCCCTTTGCCCTCTCATTGAGACATCTCTGGGGCAAAAAAGCCTTTTTTTAGATTCAAAGTTCTATAAAGTCAGAGATTTGACCTGGGATGTGACCTCTTCAAAAGGAACAGCAGTACACTAGCAAAAGAGGTCCAATCTCCACAAAATGATTTGAGGGTCTTGTGATATGTGTTTTAAATTGATCACCCAGGCATAATTGTATGCAACAGTTTAAACAATTTACCCTTAAACCGTGCTGCTGTCTGGCCGCATCCGAGTTTTTGATGTATTTGCTGATGTGTGCAGATGGCGATAACGCACTGAGTTTTAATTTGTGCACATGTTATGTGGTTTAATAAAAGAAAGATACCCATTTGACATGTTTGGTCTGTACTAAACATATTTAAATTCCTCTCTGGGTGCATTCAGACATCAGCTTCTTAAATGCACTTCAGATGAAAAGGCATTACAAGGCGTGGAAGGTATGACAAAGCCTTTAAATTCATGGCCGGGTTCACTCCTAACAAAGGAAAAGAACACGGCCCATTCAAGTGGCCTCAGCGTGCTGCTCCCATTTCACTTTCTCATTTTGCCACAGTCAAACTCCATGTCCCTCTCTCCTTCTGTCTCTCTCTCTTTCTCTCTTGCTCTTTCTAAAATAGGTACAATCTACACCATGTGCAAGAAAGATCGGGGAATTGCTGGAGTAGGAGAGGGATCTGAAAGGGGACTCCACCGTTTACCCTAAGAAAAGTGCCAAGGGCTATGGGAGGCATGAAATTTGGGTTCAGAGGAAGAGGTGCCTGAAATAGCAAAACCCCAGCACTCATTTCACCTTCCTAAGTATGTTGTCTAGCAGACTGATAGACATCTCAAACCTCACTCTCACTTGCTCAGATGCTGACCCAATAGTGCCTGCTGGGACCTTTCTCCATTAAGGCAAATCCCATCAAGCACAAAACAGCATTTTCACCCGGGCAAAGGTGCTCAGCCAATCTGGTGGCTGGAACAGCAGACGAGAATGCACATTCCCCACCCACTGTTTCAGCCACCCAAGGCCCTTTGCCGGGTGGCAGCATCTTTTTTTGCGCAATGTGGGGAGGCAGCAGAGAGCCTCTCCTTGTTGCCTCCCCACCTCCCAAACCCAAAACAATCCCAACCACCTCCGCAGTCCCTCTCTCCCTCTCCACGTACCTGCACCTCCCACACAATCCGCCACTATAGACATGAAAAAGGAACTTAGTCCCTTTTCGCTATGGCGTGGCCATCTTGGATTTATTTATTTTTTTTCCTTTGGAGATTGGTGTCGCTTTTAGCAGCCAATCTCCAGAAGAAAAAAAAATGAAAGCCATTCTCACCCTGGATGAACCCTGCGGTGCAAATGGCTTTTACGCCCCAGTGACTGATAGACATCTCAAACCTCACTCTCACTCACTCAGATGCTGCACCAATGGTGCGTGCTAGGACTTTCCTCCATTAAGGCAAATCCCATCAGGCACAATACCGCATTTGCACCCGGAGAAATGGCGCTCAGCCAATCAGGTGGCTGGAACAGCAGGCTAGAATGCACATTCCCCGACCATTTTTTCACCACCCAAGGCCCTTTGCTGGGTGGTGGCATCTTTTTTTTGTGTAATGTGGGGAGGCAGCAGGGAGCCACTCCTTGTTGCCTCCCCACTTCCCCACCCCAAAACAATCCCAACCGCTTCCCCAGTCCCTCTCGCCCTCTCCATGTAACTGCACCTCCCATTCAAGCCGCCACCATAGACATGAAAAACAAACTTAAGTCGATTTTCACTATGGCGTGGCCATCTTTTTTCCTTTGGAGATTGGTATCGCTTACAGCAGCCAATCTCCAGAAGAAAAAAAGGAAAGCCATTCTCACCCTGGATGAACCCTGCAGTGCAAATGCCTTTTAGGCCCCAGTGACTGATAGACATCTCAAACCTCACTCTCACTTGCTCAGATGCTGCACACAGTGGTGCCTGTTGGGACTTTTTTCCATTAAGGCAAATCCCATTAGGCACAAAACAGGCATGTAGCCAATCAGGTGATTGGAACAGCAGGTGAAAATGCACATTCCCCGCCCGCTGTTCCAGCCACCCAAGGCCTTTTGCCGGGTGGCACCATCTTTTTAGTCTGGGCTATTAGGTGGCACTGAAACCGCTACCTTTAAAGCCGAAACTATTGTCATTAACATAAGAGCTTCAAATATGGGCTTTGAATGAGGGTCTGTAAAGCTTTTCCAATGGAGATTACATTTTGAGGAGGGACACACAATTGTAATCCCTCCCATTCCTTGCTCATAGGCAATCTAATCCTTATGGCTAATCCCACCCATTCCTGCCCATCTCAGAACTCTTTGAGTTTTTGTGAGCTCTTCCATGGAGTCAGCCATCTTGTTTCATTGACTAGCCAATTGGAAACAGCAATGGTCTTTGTTTCTTTTCTATGTCAGCGAAACATGACTCGCAAGCAGGTCCTCAACAAACTGAAAGTCTTTGTGATCCAATCAAAATTGAATGTTCTTCGGCCTGTGAGATGGGATAGCCAATTGGAAGTGCTTTCCCTTCTAACAACCTCAGAGGGAGTTTTCTGCCACACTGCAAGCCCCCTTGGCTCCCTCCTCACACCCGGGTGAGAGCCAGGGTCAACGCTACTCTTACAGCATGGGGAGGCAAGGCTGGCCTAGCTGCCAGAGGCTCCCACAGCACTGTCTCCGACAGGGGGCCATTCCTGCACAGGGGTCCTGGGATGAGACTGTCATTGGAACACAGGATCTGGGAAAGGCAGAGCATACTTGGCAGACATCATTAGATCAATCGGGACAGAATTAAGCCATTGAGGAAGCAGCAGCCACCTGTGTGCATCCCAAGCCCGGCAGCACAATGGCAAAATGGCATCTGGCGAACACATCCAGCCACAAGGACTTCAGGTGAGGCCATCTCCTAAACGGACACATGGAAAAATACCTTCATGTTGTTGATGAAGCAGTGTGACCAACCCATCCCAAAGATTCCAGTCTTCCTAAAGGATGTTAAGGTGGAGGAGAGTGAGGGATGGGCACAGGACCCAGACTACTCAGAGATAGGAATAGAGGGGTGGGGGGCATCTATTTGGGTCTAGCTCCGTGCCTCAAGAGCAGCCTTAAGAATGTTAATTGCTTAATTGAGCTATACACCAGCTAAACCATCTCCTGATGTAAAACACTGTCTAGAATTGTGCCTTCAGCTACTTGATGAATTAGCGGTACGTGTATCCTTGCATCTGTTCCTTGCAGTGAATTCTTCTTAAGCTAAATCTTGTGGCTTTTTAATAGGCAATAGCAAACGTTCCCTGGCCACTGCCATAACATGCCCACGCAGTAGCCCTTTATTCCAGCTCTTGCCATATAGGGATGTGGCAGTACGATGGCAGTGCCTGGGAAATGTGTATCCTATGCCTGCAAACAAGCCAAAACTGTTGGCTTTTCCAATGTGACCATGGGAGGTTGTGGTTCCACATTTTCTGGAGCTATCCATGTCCGCACTGTGGTTTCTCCCTGACTGTCCATCTCCTCTTCAAGAGCTTCGGGGGAGGGGTGCAGATAAATCATTGGCATGGGTCAGCCTGGTAGTTGAGAGGCATGGCCTGCAATGTAAGGGTCTAACATGGCAGCTAGCTCTAGTCATTCAGCATAATAAATACTGTTCTCGTGCTGATTATATACCTTAAGAGCCGCCTACTTCCTTCGCTGATGAAAGATGCACGTGGCAGGCCAAAAGGGGCTGCGTGCAGCTCCAGATAATACCTTCCCAACCTAAATATAATGTATAATCCTTATGATGGGACTAGCTTCAAGGACAAACCATAACAGCGATAATCTTAACCTATGGACATTGCTGAGGTTATGATGACTGTATTAGCCCATTAAAGAGAATTTAATTTGGATTCTTAAACAGCCACAACACTTTCAACAGATTGACGTTATGATTTAGATTGGTATGAAAACATTTGTTTTATGAAACCTTCGGCCATTAATTGCCTTGAAAATGACCGGAGAGGTTGAAACACGTGTTGGCAAAATGATTCTATACAACTAACTCTATGCATTAGTGTACTTGAAGATCATATTACTGCATGCATAGCATGCTAAAACAGCTGTTGAATTTTGGAGAATTGCTGTGGAAAGTAGACTTGGGTCATACATGTTGAAGAGATACATGACTTGATGCACATGATTATAATTGAGTTCATTTGAGTTAATCCATGGTATTGATGTTTTTAATTCTGTAACACAATAACACACTGCTTTGACCAAAGGGTCTTTCTGTGCCTTACCTTCCAAAATGAGGAAGCCTAGAAGGGATTCCGTTCACAGTGCACGCTATTGCAAAAAAAGCCTCACGGAAGGTTTAATAGACTCGTTTTGCTCCATCTATAATAATGACGACCCTTCACATTAACCATACAAAGGTTCAGATTTTGTTTCCAAACGTGTATGTCGCCCTGAGGATATTGGTCAAATCTCCAATTGCTGTTACATCCTGGCTCTCTCTCCGGCATAATAGCACTGCTTCACACCCTCAACTCAAAGAAAAATGTGCTCCAAAGCGCATAAAAAATACATTTGTACTTCAATATGCCAATTATGAAGCCACAAAATGTCTCATTGCAGGCTGTAGTATTCTAGCGGGTCTGTATTTTAGAAAAAGATCTTTCACGGCAAGATGCCCGGCCAGCAAGCCAGTCCACTGCGGCCTGCTGGGAGTAGCCACAATGTTCGGGGACACATTGGGGGGCGCGCTGAAGCTGAGATGGAATAAGGGCAGGGGCCCCACTGCTCAGTCCTCGCAGAGGAGCAGATGCATCATCCTCGATTCTCCCAAGTCAGGCCTCAAAGACATGGTGGGGACGCACTGGGGTGGTGGTGAATGGGAATGGTGGGGGGGAGTGGATGCAAAGTGACTAGTTATAAAAGTTGAAGGGGGAGTGGATGAAAAAGAAAGGGGGAGAAGATGGGAAGATCGGTAGATTGATAGGTCTAAGCTGCTAATCTTTCTTCTTTTTTGCTCAAGACTTGTATTTTTTTCTGGATCCCTTTGTGTATAATTTTTAATAAAAGCTTGAGACTTTTATTTTTAGGAGATGACAAATTTGGATTCACATCTCAGGCTCTTTTTAAGGGTCTTTCCATGAGAAAGGGGAGAGTGTAATCAAGGGAATAAGAGCAGTGCACTGAAAGTGAGGGAAATGGGGGAACATGGAAGACGAAGAGTGCAGAGTACAAGGTAAAAGGAGTCAGGGGCTTGTGGAAGGAGACAAGAGAGCAGATGCAAGAAGACAGCAGAAGATTTATGACGGGGTACAGAAGTGCATGTGATTTTGGAAGGGATGAGCAGATGGAAGGGGAGAATGGATTTTCCCTTTGAACAAATTGAGTGATCCTGGAAAAATCTCTTTGTGACTATAGCAAAACAAAAGAGGTGATGGCTGGAAGGTTTAGAATTCATGTTAACCTCTGGCATTGCTCAGGGAAAGCCTCCAGATCATTGTTCTATATCTGCCAAGCCATTGCAAAAGGGGAAAGACGATATGCAAACCAGGCTTAGTCCCACCCCAAAAGGAGCAGTCCAACCCAAACTGCTTGGTCACATCCCTTCTGCAAGAGGCCACATGCATCTCCAGACAAGCTCCAGACCATCACCTCTTTTGCTTTGCTTTAATCACCTTGATTGGGATGGGTATGCTGGCCCATGAGACCAGAATTACTTGTCACAAATCGCTCCCTTTGCTCTCTTTCCTGCGACTTGGGGGCCTGATTTGGGGTTTAGTCCCCATCGGACATTTCTTTCAAACCATATGAGACAATGCTGTGGTGATTTGGGAGCACTAAATCCGTATTTTCCATGTCACTTCACTTCTGGATCCATTCCAGGTTTTTGGCAGCCAGTATGCTGCTTCAATGAAAAGAATATGGTTCCCATAATGTCTGGCCCACTGCTTCCTCTCCACCCTTGAGGACAAGGTTGGGTGGAGGATAAGCAGCATCTGTGGCTGGCAGGTGCTAACAAGCAGAACATGTGAGGCGTGTGCTTGTTTGACAGCTTTAAAAGCCTTTGCTTGGTTCAGTCCAAAGCTGGTCATTGATGCAGTGTTCCTGTTTGCGACCAGTTCCTTGTTCCCAGTTCTTAGCTTAGTGTCTAGTACCTACTTTCATATGTCTTGTTACCATTTCCTTGGATTTCGAATTGAGTGTGCATATTCGTTTTTTCTGCTTCCTGGATTCCCTTTATGTCTTCTGTTTTGCAGTTAGCACTTTCCAGTGCTTTCCTTTTTCTGTTCAGCCCTGTTCGTCTATGTTCTGTATTCCTTTGACCTGGCCTTTTTCTGCAGTGCAACCTAGATCCTTAGACTCCCCTCATTTATAGATATATCATTGTGTCCCATGTTCCTTCCCTGAGTGGGGCGAAGGGGGGGGAGATTATGCACTTGTAATTTCGTTTTTCCTTGCTCCTGTCGCTTTACTTTCTCCTGGAGTCTGTTTCAAGTTTTCCCCTGCACTTCTCCCTTTGTTCCCTATTGATTGTTAGGTCTTGTGTTTTCCTCACTATTCTGTAATCACTTTTCCTACTTGTCCCTGGTCAGGAGTCTTATATATTAAGTTATCCTCCCTTTGCTGTTATAGCATTTCTGGGTCCCTATTTGATCAACAGGGTTTGGTAGTTTTGCTGACATTTCAGGTGGTATTTCTCATGAGTATTGTCTTTAAGTTACCGTATACAATACCATCAAGGTAGCTCACAGATACTGTCGTGGGTTGTGATGTATGCTAGCTTAGAACTGACCTCTTTTGTTTTGCTATAGTCACCCCGAGTGGGAGAGGTATGCCCAGACATGGGTCTGTGCCTGCTGGGCCTAGAGTCTCAAGCTACCCCTCATTGATGATGCCCAATGAGGCTAAAACATGTCTGGAGTTGCTTGTGGCCTAGTGCAGAAGGGATGTGACCTAGCAGTTTGGGCTGGTCTGCTCCTTTTGGAGTAGGACCAAATCTGATTTGCATATGTTATGTTATGTTATATGGCACCTACTGCAATTGGAATGACCGCAAAGCGCTGTGGGAGAACACCCTTGGATGGCTAAGGTCCGAGATATGAAATTTGAAGGAGGATTCTAGTATGCATGCATGCATATTTACCCAGCACAAAGTTCTGTCAGGATAGCTATGTCCCTGATATCAACCCATGGAGATCTGTATAATGAATGAGTGCTGTGATAGACAGTTAGGAGTGTAGGTGAGTCAATGAGACTATTTATGTGTGCAGCTGAACCTAATTTTATGGGGGACTTAGCTGAAAACTACTGGCAGTGTGAGATGTGTACTGTGAGGTTGAGTAGTGATTATTGCAGATCAGTGCGGGTGGGTGGCTGTACCCTGGGAGGGATATTTTCCATTGTAATGGAGTGCTTTACGTAACAGTGAATCAAGGGTGATATCTAGTTACAATGAGGTTACGCAGATTGCATCATATGGATTGACTGGAAATCTTTCCATGCAGACTGGGTATTATCTTGTAGTCTCCTCAGGGGGCTCATTGGGTGCCCCTACCTTCCTATCTGGGGGTGAAAGTTCACTTTGGAGTTGGACTAGGTACGTCCGGATGCAGTAGAGAAGAGCCACGTCTTGAGAGCCTTCCGCAAGGTGAGGTGATCCGCTATGCGGAAGATGCAAAAACGAATCGAGTTTCAGGTGGTGGGACCTTGGACGGAGAATGAAGATCCCCTATTCTGGTCGATTTTGTAACTGGAATGATGAGGAAGAGAGCTCTGCTGTTTATGTTGGGCCTGTAGTGTGTGAGATTGGGTCCTGTGTTGCGTAGTGCTCAGTGGGTGATCACGTGCTTGCTGGGCCTAGAGACCCAAACTACTCCTCACTGATGATGCCCAATCAGGCTGCAACATATCTGGGGGGTATCGGGTAATAAAATTGCGGCAAAAAATGTCACTGGTAAAATAAATCGCGGCAAAAATGCTTTGGTTTGACCCGGTAAAGGTGTACCTTATTATACCATTTAAGGGGAGCGGGGGTTGCAGGGGTGTCTTTGCATATGGTCTTTCCACTTGTGTAATGGCTTGGCAAGTGAATAACTGTGGTCTGCAGAGTTGCACAGAGCAATGCAAAAGGGTAAGATGAATTCTAAACCTTCCAGCCATCACCTCTTTTGTTTTGCCACGTCTCTTTTTCACCGAGACCTGGTGAGGTGATCAGTCTGTTTCCAGCCAGTCATATTCCAAAACACAAAACATGAATAGTAGAAAGGATATCTTACAATACATGGAACACGTGTCCCTAACGTTCATCAATGTTGCACATGTGACAACCATTATCTCCTCCCACCCTAAACTCCACCTACCCGGGGCCGACTGTCAATCTTGTCCATGGGGCCCTTTTCCTTAAAACTGCCACTGCTGCAACAGTGTACTAATGCTCCAAATCAGCCCTCTCAGAAGACTGGGTAATCAAGGGAAATATTGCTGATTCTGCTTGGAGAGCAACTGAGATTGGTGACTGCTGTTGACACTTCATCCAAACAGCCAAAGTACAGCAGTCATAGTTTGGTCCTTGGACTTTTACCTGCATTTTGGTGTTTGCGTTTTTAATGAATTTCATGGAGGTCTATCCAGGAGTCTGCAACCTTCAGCTCGTCATATCTTTTTGACCACAACTCACCCAAACCCAGGCATTATAGTTAATGCTGAAGAATTATGGGAAGTTGTAGTCCAAAACATCTGGAGATCCGCAGGTTGAAGAACCCTGCTTAAGACAATACAATAGCTAATCTCCTACCCTAGTTTTAGAGGAAACCTTTCACTTTGTGGTCATAGACCTTCCAACTTGAAGCCCGAGACTATGCATGTGTGTGACACACTATTTGTTTGCACTGTACGATCGAGGTAGAAGCTGCTCTGGGTGCTGGGGTCGTGAGGTCAGTGTATGCTTCCTTTTGCAGCTCTATAGAAAGGCAATTTCAGTGATGATGCCAGTCACTGCAAAGGGCAGGGTTATTTAGTGGTCAGTAGAGGACAATTTTACTGTGAACATATTTATGCAAATTCTCTCTTATTCTTACTCTGAACTAATCAGTGGCCTTGATACGTTGTGAGATCAAGGTCAAGCCTGTGAACAGCTCTTTACTAGAAGAAGATAACAAATGTTTGAGGGAATATGATGAAAAGGGTGTATTTACTAGTAGACAAGAGTTGTTGGAAAAGAGGGATGAGACGACAATGGCAGACATGCCTGATTGGCATCTACCAGCCTTGAACAATTTGTGCAAAATAGTATCAGCATACCATCAATAAGGCTAGAATACAGTGGCCCACACGCTGGCCTTGGGGTGGTTATAGATATTTCTTCAGCATGTCATTCAGTGGGTTCTGGGCACAGACCTACTTTTTCCTTGTATATGTTATGATATGTTGTGTTAGATGCTTCCTAATATTTGTCTCTCCTTCCCTCTCATTCCCACATCCCATTCTCTTGGTACTGCATGTGTGTTTACCAGAAGGCCTAATATGGGTTCTCGTTCCTAACTTTGTCATATCTGTTTTCAAAGCAAACGTTTTTGTAAATCCAGATAAAAGAGAATGCAGTGGTAATGACCCAAGGTTTAGAGAAAACAAAATATTCAAAAGTAAGTTTCTTTATCTTTCAAACTAGATGGGAATGCAAGGAAGAAATGATGTGAGAGTTCACTGAGGAGGTTGAGTGTTTGACACAATGCAAGGGGCAAGATGACGTTCGTAGTGAGCGGAAAGGACAGAGAAGGACTGGTTCCTTAAACCAAAAATATCATCTAAGAGGTCAGGAATTGTGTTGGTATCCACATAGTTAAAAGATCCAAAGTGTGAGACTAATGTATAACTCCAATTGCATGGAGAATAATTAGTAAAACTCAAATATATGAAAGATTGCACATTTTCATCAATACATATTTTAAAAAACAATCTGTGGTTTTCACAATTAACACATAGACATATATACACAATCACAAAGACAATCTACATTCAATAATAATGGTAGAGCAGCTAAAAAATAAACAACAAAGTTGAGTAAAGTGTTTTAGTGACTCCTGTCTAGCTCATTCTAGACTAATTAATGAGGTAAAAGGGGTCTGTAAACAAATTTCAGATCTCATGACGATTTATCTCAATTGTAATGCTCAAAGGTTTAGACATATACCATTGTGATATTAAAGTAGCTCATACTCGACATGTTTCAGTTCTTCAATCCTATCACTTGGAGAAGCTTCCTCAGGCGCTGGTAAAAAAAGAGCACACTTTAATCAAGGGTGTATTGAATAACAACCACCATCTATGTTCCTAAACTCGAAGATTGTGTCTTGTCCAAACCTTGCATTGTTGTGCCTTGGCATACCAACACAAAAGACAAAATGGTAGCAGTTAGTGCTAATGGTCTTAAAGACAGAGGGTACTGCTTGCCCTCTATGAGCTGCCCAAAGGTGGCAGCAAACAATGATCTAATATCCTCTGGGTAAGTGTGGTGGAGTTCTTCTCTAATGAACACAGGTTTAGCCAAATCCACTTATTGGATGTGCATCCGTGAACCCACAAAAAAAGGTGTGTTTGAGAACTATGGAGAAAATGCTTGAATAATAAGTGCAATAGAAACCAATCAAGACCTGATTCTGAGAACTAATACTTGATAATGGCATGGTGGTATTTACCTCGGTCCAGGATCTCCTCTGGATTGATACACTAGTGGCCCAGGAGACTTTTCTCTTGTCGAGATTCAGAGAGGGTGGATGGTGGGAATCCGCTAGGACTAACATTAAATGATAAAATGATGATACATTATAAAATTGACACCCACAAAGCAAGGTCCATGTCTGCCATAGAAGCTCACCTTAAAGGTTGGTAGGTGGCCACACTATTAATTCAACAAATCTTGAGGGCTAGTGGATCCGCTTCCTGGCGTTGGTGCAGGACAATTGGCAGCCTGCACTAATAATATTCTAATAATTTTAATAATAAATAAATAAATTAATAGAAACTCATGTGAGATCTCAAATGTGGCAGGTACTCCATATAAATGAAAATAGCAGCTTGAGTCTATCCTGTTGCCGGGTAGAAAAAATATACATACCTTCTAAATAAATTAAGTGGTAAACAAAGCAAGATGGGGGTGGTTTGTACAGAAGGAAAACCTCCATGTGGCAGAATCTAGAATAACAGCAGGTCAAACGGCATCAGTGCCATCTCACAGGTTGGCCACCAGATGGAAGTGTGGTGCCCTGGTAAATAGGTGCTAAAGTACTGATATTAGGATCATACCAAGGTCCACAAACAATGTTATGGATAAATCGTCCCCTACTTGGTCCTCATGGCCAGAATCCCTCTTTGAAAAAGGTGGAGGGGGGGCAGGAATACATCAGTGCTCAGTATTCCTCTGTAAAGGGTAGCATCCATCTGGTGCTCAATGAGGAATCAGCGCTCTGTGGAGGATGGCTAAGATATCTATCCTCCAGGAAGCCAATTGGGTGCCTAGGTTCTCGTTAAAGCTGCACACAGAACCTCATAAAAAAAACCTATATAATTAAGTGTTGCATGTGTATATATATATATTTATATATATATATATATATATATATATATATATATATAGAGAGAGAGAGATAGAGAGAGAGAGAGAGAGAGAGAGAGAGAGAGAGAGAGAGAGAGAGAGAGAGAGAGAGAGAGAGAGAGAGAGTTGAGGGGGTACATAGTGGACCATTAGACACTGAGACTGCACTTAATCAACTGTTGTTTGTCTAATGCCTCAAGTATTTACATAAAGGATGATCATTATTTGATTGTATGCCATTTGATGGCCTCGTTGAGGCCTGTGCAGCCACTTTTAGTAAGAAAAATCAGCTCCTGCTCTTGGTTCATAGCCATAAAGAGCTTGGCCATGGGGACTTGTTCTATTTTATTTTGAGACAGCTCCTATGTTCGGATATTCTGGTCTTAATTTTATGGTTGGTCTTGCCTATGTACTTAATACCACAAGGGCAAGTTGTTAGATAAATCATGTGATCTGTCTTGCAATTAGAGAATGAGGAGAGGTTAGGACAGCACGTATAAATGTACAGGTGCAACCCGGGTTTCCCTTCTGTTAAAGTCTAGTTACTTAAACCACATACCCAGCCCAAGAACAAGTCTCCTCTCTACCTACTCCGATCTACCCAAATACCACCTGAAAATGAGTACCTTTAATCAATTATTCATGTACCCCAGATCCATTGCTGCATTGACAGCCTCAATTGAGCCCCAACACCTCTGGTACCAGTCGCCATCAAGCAGCTCAACTATCATGAGGATTTCCCAGTAATATTTTCCACTTCCGATTTTAATGCAAAGATCTCATGCTCTACTACCATCCATTTTTGAACACCTGATTCCACAGTACATTCTCCATACTAGCCCACATTCACCCTCACTGCCATCATAACAAGCCTCCAGTCTATCTCCCTAGTAGCTGTCTCTTACATTGCCTAGATTCACCCTCACAGACCTCCCACTATTCCCTTATGACTAGCCTCTAGGCATCCTCATTCTGGGCTGCCAATATGGCAGACAGGTATGTTTATATAAGTTGGAACTCTTCATCCATCTTAAATATATGGAGATGTTTAGTTCAGGTGGACCTGCCCTACAGCAAACCTTGTTTCATTTAGGGCAGTGTATGTGAACTAAGCAAACATCTGTAATGAAAGCCAACACACGTCAATGTCTAGGCTGACTATTAGATCACAGATAAGATTATCAGTTCCCCCAAGTAGAGCCCCATGAAAACCAAGCCAACAGCTGCAACAAATGCCACACAAAACAATGTCCAAAGTGACTACTAGATCACCTAGAAGATGAACAGCTCCCCCAAATACAGCGTTAGGAGAACCAAGCCAAGAGCTGCAAAAAAGGCCAGCACACAACAGTGTCCAGACCTACTACTAGATCACACAAAAGATTAACAGATGCCCCATGTACAGCCCTAGGAGAACCAGGCCAACAGCTGGCTGCAACAAACACCAAGACACATCAATGTCCAGGGTGACCACTACTTCACCCAGAAGACGCTCAACTCCCCCAAGTAGAGCCTTAGCAGGACCAAGGCAACAGGTGCAACAAAAGCCAACACACAGCAATGTCCAGGGTGACTACTACATCATACAGAAGAATATCAGCTCCCCAAGAAGCCTTAGGAAAACTAAGCAAAAAGCTGCAACAAAGGTCAACACACAACAATGTCCAGGATGACTACTAGATCGCACAGAAGAATATTGGCTTCCCAAGTAGAGCCTTAGCAGAACCAAGCAAACAGCTGCAACAAAAGCCAACTGACAACAATGTCCAGGGAGACTACTAGATCACCCAGAGGAATATTGGCTCCCCCAAGCAGAGCCTTAAAAGAACCAAGCCAACTGTTGCAACAAAAGCCAAATCACAACAATGTCCAGGGAGACTACTTGATCAAACAGAATATCAGCTCTCCCAAGTAAAGCCTTGGGAGAAGCAAGCCTGCAGCTGTAGCAAACACCAACACACAACAATTTCCAGGCTGACTACTAGATCACACAGAAGAATATCAGTTCCACAAGTAGAGCCTTAAAAGAACCAAGCCAATGGCTGCATCAAAAGCAAACACACACCAATGGGAAGAGTGACTACTAGATCCCCCAGAACAATATCATCTCCCCCAAGTAGAGCCCTAGGAGAACCAAGCCAACGGCTGCAACAAAAGCCAACATGCAACAATGTGCTTAGTGGCTACTAGATCACCCAGAAGAATATCAGCTCATGCAAATAGAGCTTTAAGAGAACCAAGCCAACAAGGAAAGGGCAAACTACAGAACAGCCTTGGGTTACATTGCCAACATGCAGATCACCAAACATCTGCATAGTGCATGCTCTACTACACATCGACTAGCCAGACTCGAATCTCCAAGAAAAGGCAAAGCTGCGTGGAAACATACAATCCAGACAGCTGTCACCACTCCAACCAGTGGTCGAAGTGGGCAGGAGCGGTCAAAAGCGGTTCTCCTCTACTTTATTTTTTATTATGTTTTACCGTTCCTATGCCTTTATTTTAAAAAGAAACCATTCCGGAATGGTTGCATTTTTTAAAAAAAGTGTTGGAAGAAGTTGAAACTTGCATTTCAGTGCACTGCATCAGGGGTCATGAAGCCAGAGGTATGACCTTCACTTAAACAGCAGGCAGGTTTGCAATAGCACCGGGAACGTTCCAAGTGCCAAATGGGAAAACCACAAAAAATAATCTCAGGCTCAAAAAAAGAGACAGACTCAAAGACTATGGCAATATACTACTTTATTATCAGTTCAATAAAGTAGGGAAACCTGGTGAACAAACTGCAGCTCACACACTCCCAATGCATTTCAGTTACACAAAAGGTGTTATACCTCCACAGACATCAGCTATGATGTAATCCTACATGGCTAACAGTAAAAACCTACTGGGTGGAGGGAATGATCAAGTGAAATGTATACATTTGGTTTGTATAAGTGTTAGTATCATCGTTGGATGACTCTTATCTGGTAGACATGGCTTGAACTACCTCTAAATTCGTAAAATACAGATAATAAAGTAATACCAGCAGCGGATGGGCCCGAACAACGATGTACGATCCACCATTACATAGACCCTCATGATTGGTTGGCACTCTCTTATCAACCTTGAACATTCGGCTTGTTACCAGCACGTAAGCACCGAGACCCAGGTACAAGGCACCAATGTCAGACAACTGCCTTTCTTAGCTAATTAGCCTACCTTCGCTCATCAGTTAGCACCTAAGCCTAGGTTTCTTCTTTGTAGTTTACCTTGCTGACTGTTCTCTTGCCCAGAACTTTAAAGGGAGTGAAGGTACATTGCTATCTTCGTCTGGACCCTTATGAATAGGCCTTGTTTTCCAGTCCTGTATTGCGTGTGGGGAGACCATGATTTTGTCAATTTTGCCCTTGAATTTAGTGCTATTTGATTCAATAATATTGGGTGCTATTACACTGCTTGACCTCTGGAGACATGTTTGCTCCATTCTAAAGGAGCTTTCTTCATCTTTAACTGTACAATACTTGGCACTCGCAATTGTTCACTCTTTTACTTGATCTAAGAGAAATAAGTCCTGCATATGTAGCGTATCCTCTTCGACTCCATTCGAGCCATATGCATCCTTGATTCCGAGCCAAGCAAATGCCATTTGTTCTTGCAGGAATTTGTATTCCAGTGCCAGTCAGCTTTGCAGCCTTGGTTTACCTTCTTGAGTCTTCTTGCTTACTATTATACAATGCCGACATCCATTTTCTTAGCATGGCTGCTTTCCTTGCGCCCTATTTACTACTTTAGCAAGCTTCTATGTGTCCCATCTGTCATGTGTTACTGCATATATACATCTATTACATCTCTTGTCACTTATCTTCTTAGTGCATATGGTTTTCTTTGTATTCTCATATATGTTTACTTCGTCACTTCAATCACATCTCCATTCTTTAGATGTCCATCCATCGAGTTCAGTGCGTCCATGTACATTCTCTCTTTAGTGGCGTCACGTTACATTTGTCAGGCTTTACTTATATTTCTTCTATGTCCAGTGGTGTCTGCAGACTCATGTCTACCACATCAGTTTGAGGAATACTTTTGATACGGTTGTATCAAGCGCATAACGTCACTGATACCTTCGATGTGGTATTGGGATGGTGCCAGGTGTCAAACTCAGTGCTTTCTTGCTGCTTTTCCAGTATGACAGTGGTGCAGGGGTGGGCTCTATAAATGACGCGTACATCTGCCTCTATACATATGTCTGTTTTGTGCTTTCGCCTTGCTGGGGATTGGAACCTGGAACCTGCAGTTCCAGTTCCAACGTCATGTCATTGTGAGCTATCATATGGGCTGCTCTAATTGTTAATTGATCTACTTGGTATAAAGCCGATTCTCAAGACCCATCATAGTCCTTCTCCCGCAGTAATCAGAATGTTCATTTTCATTTAAGCAACTTAATGTGAAAATACTGCAGGCGCAGCTGTACGTGCAGCTAATGTGTAGGTGGGAGGGGAGGTGCCATTATTCTTTAGCATGACCCTTACGAGGTGCGACTGGTGGGTGATTGGAAAGCTGCATGCTTTGGGGGACAATGGATAAAGGTAATGGAGTTTGTTTGAAATGCATTTTGCATTTTCTTTCACTGTGTTGCTTTCACCCTTTAAACAGTAGTAGGAGTGCAATGCAGGAAAGGCGGTATGTGGTTTGTGTTGCGTGTGGTGATGGGGTTTGTGGTGAGCCGTGGCGGGTCTGCAGGGAACATAGTTCCACTACTTCTTTTCACAGACTCCAACCACTGACTCCAAAGGCATACTAGTGGCACACATGTTCTCTATGCAAATACTGGTAACATAACATTCTGTCAGGCACAGCTCCTTAACAAACCATGCGGTCACAGATGAGTCACCGTGTAGCTTTCTGACAGATGTGAAGGGTCCCCTTTCAGCCAACATCTTTCCCATGATGCTCTGGGAAGATGTGTATGACTTTCAGCCGTGTAGATATTGCTGTCCGGAGGTGAGTGACCTCATCTACATTACCAGAGCTCAAATCTCTATGAATGTCCGACATGTCGATTCCCCTTTGCTTTTGATCCCTGGCAAATAATGGAGCCGTAATGACTCACTTTTAAAATTATGAAAAGCTGCATCGCGGCTCTCGCGCTGCTGAGTGTTCCTCGGCCTGTAATTGGCTGTGCCTGACTGATGAGCACATCCACTGACTCAGTGGGGCAGTGACCAAACTGAGAGTGAAAAACGCAGGTCAATCACGATGACCGGTCTGATGCCATCCATTAGGCTGCGTATTGATCTCAGAGCCCCTGAGCTGCACTCTCCCACTGCCGGGATTGTTTCCATTTCTTTGTATATAAGTGATCGCATACGTAGAGAAGAAGCCACTTTCATGTGTTGTGCTCTGTTTCACCCAGGCTTCAGTAGGGGTTATTTGGCTGAGTGGCTTTGTGTTACTGCTTGGTGTGCTGCAGTAAACAACCATTTAACAGGCCCTAACACTGGATTCTGAAGGCGAACCCGCAGGCCTCTCGCCACCATGTTAAATATTTGAGCGTTTGTGTGCTGGTCAGAGGGAGGTCAGGTCATTGACCTCGGGGTGGCTTCGCAGCAGGAGACCCTGCCGAGTCGTGATCCTGTGAGGGCAGCAAATGCTTGAACAGCTGCTGTGAAGGTGGGGGAGCTGTCTCTTTACCTGCCACCCAGTTTGTTTCACGTGTCCCCCGTCGCCCTCCTCTTACTCCCCTTCCCATTGGATTTAAGTATGAGTTGCAACTGTTTGACAAAGACGAGTAGGAGGTGTGGGAATACCGACCCAATCTAATTGTCCAGATCATGCCTAAGGACATGAGCGTGCAGCATGAAAATAGCTCTTGGGATAGAATGTTCGTTTTCAGCCAAGTCCCCCATGTTCTGTTAATGTGACCCAGGCTCAGGGGTGTTGCTAGGTGTGGAAAAAATCTGGGGCTATGCTAATGTCGGGACTGTCGGGAATCAGGGATAGCTATCCTTTTGGTCGTTGCACCTGAGCTTCTATCCAGGGGGGGCTACAACCAAAAGACCTGGGGCTATAGCCCACCCCCAGCCCCTCCATAGCGACGCCTGTGCCCAGTCCTCAGGTGATATCGTCAAATGCTGCATGGAGGTTGGAACGCTGGTGAATTCCAGATTGGATTATTGCAACGCCTTGTCGCCGGTATTACTACTGATTGGATTCACCGCTTCCAGGTTGCCCAGAGTGCGCAGTCGTACTTCTCTATATCCTCCCAAAGTCTGCATTGGTTTCAGTGTCTGGCAGTAATCTTCATTGGTTGCCATTTCAACAGAGGATTCTATTTAAGGTCTGTAGAGGGAGACTCCAGGACTCTGCGCCAATTGTTCACAAATTCTGTGCTTTAATCACTGTTAAATCAAAAAAGTGCCCTTGATAACAGGTGCTTCGGCTCAGCAGAGCCTTTCTCAAATCTGGGTTAGGTCCTTACGGATATTCCAATATAATTCTCGTCTTCTTGCCCATTAAATTAGAAGTATTCTTTTAATTGAGTTTAATCCCAAAATTCTTTGTGTAGCACAGAGTATTCCCTCACATTGGCTAGGCACGAACTTCCAAAAACTATTTAAGGTCCCCTGTTTGATTTTAAGTGTATTCATGGTAGAGCCCCCAAGTTATCTAATTTCGAAAATCTCGCTTTACTGGTCAGCTCACTCACTCCCCGATGCTCTCCATTGGCGGTCTTAGAGCTTGGGATCTGCTTCCTGCCGACCTCTGGAAATGAAATTCCTTGTCTCTATTGAGAAAAAAGGAAAGAACTATCTATTTCAATAATTCTATTCGACCTTCTCTTTTATTCCTCTCTGCCTGTTTTTCAACATCTGTGCCCAGGTACAGTTTTGGCTTGTTTCCTTAGAGATCGGAAACACACATTTGCACAATCCAGTGCTAGGTAATTGCATGTCTTCACTGAGAAAATCATTTTGCATTCCGTCCCTTTCCTTACAAAAAACGAGTGACTTCTGGGGATTGTAGTCTTTCTTAACATCAATTGAACAACTACGGGAGTGGGCGGGTTCTACAATGATTTTGTATGGGAATTCAGCAGAAACATAAACGCCCTGAGCACTTAAGTTTGCAGCCAATATCAATGAACGTGGTGGGTATAAGAGCTTCAAAACGGATGACCCTGTAATGTGCAGCCACAGGTGCAACATCAGACACTTTCACACACTGCACATCCTGCCCTTCCCGACAGCCTTATTTAAATGCAGTTCAAGAGATCATACAAGAAGACATATCTGATTGACGTGAGGAGTGCAGCATGGATATTCTCCTCACAACACACTTGTATCCAGTCACAAAACTTGGGTCTACAACATGTGGCTCTCCAGATATTTTGGACTACAACTTCCACGATCCATCACAATTCTCTATGCTGGCTAGATCTGAGGCAGTTTTGGTCCAACACATCTGGAGAGCCAAAGGATTCAAACCACAGCACTAAAACAATGCATGCATTTATATTATCACCAGGAGTGGGTATGGCCACTGTTAGTGAACACTGGGGTATGCTAGCCTGCAGTGCACTGTTGGCTAGGTGCAGTAACCCCTTAAGTGCTAAATGCTTGTTAGTGAGCCTTAGATTGACGTAAGGAATCACTGTACTCCCTCGTTTAAGTGTTAAGCAGATTTGCATTTACAAACCAGGTGCTGTGCAAAATACACCTCTACCAGTAATTCCCAATGCAAATAGTTGAACACTGAATGTTATTTCAGATTGGCAATGTTACTTTATATACTGTGACAGATAATGCAAGGGAGATGGAGGGGGAGGACAAGAGAGAGACAGAGGGAGAGAGAGAGAAAGAGAGAGAGAGAGAGAGAGAGAGAGAGAGAGAGAGAGAGAGGGGGGCGGCTCAGAGAGAGTTATAAGCACGGATGGACTGAGTACCTAAAGTGGCAATGGAAATGTTTTTAAAAGTTGCCCCATATTGTACAATTCAAGCAAGCCCAACCACTCTAAGTAGGATCAAAACAGTGAATATTTAAACACATTTGCACCTAGATAGTTATACATGACAGAAAACGAACATATAACATTTCTTGTTGTCATTTTGGATCGAGCTCTCCAGACATACCGTTATACACTCACAGTACACGTGTACTTAGTGATGCTGACAAGTTCCTCTCATGGTGCAATGTGTTTAGACAATTCTTCAGTTCTCTAGAAGATTCTAGAGGTTTGACTATTCAGAAGAGGTGGTGTCTGATTGACATGTGACGTCAGAGGTAGGCAATTTCTATGCTTTCCATAGGGGAATTTACAATAAGGGGCAGATCACAGAAAAGCCTTGAAAAGGCATGTGCAGAGAGGAAAAGGGAGAGGGCTATCTCTCGGGGCATTGAGCTGTCTTGCCTGACCATAGCTGTTTGCTGAGTTTCCCGCCAAAAAGGAGGGAAGCATTGGAGAAAGTAGGGTGCATTGAGGAGGAGACAGCCATGCTGAGACCAAGGGCACACTGGACCGGTGCTCCACTGACTTTGCTTCTGTGAATATTTCAAGCATTCTATAGGTGAGCATAAAAGTACAAGTTAGGTGTGTGTAGTTTTACAATTACAAACGTGGATAGCTATTTTGAGGTGTTTTCTGCTCCGTCCAAGAAGCAGACCTCACATATATAAACTGAAAGCTCAAGGCACTGCTAAAGTGAACGATATGAGTTACTATAAAATGTGCGTGTGGTTTTGTTTTAGCCTGAAGAATAGAATCTGTTATCAATGCAAAAGAGAAACAAGAGTTTGAGATGTGCACTTTCATTTCTGTATAATGTCACAATTAACTATTTCTTATAAAGAGACTAAAAAGTATTAGATCAGATTTAGGATATTTAATGTGTGTTCTTATTAATTGCAATGGCATATAGACAAACACAATGCTAAGGAGATACTTTGATACGGGCAGCGGTATAAAGCAAGTTTCACCAAAACACTGTGAACTGGGGCAAATCATAAAGAGCTAATGTCCCATATTGTAGTCTTCAGGTGATCTGGTAGGTATATGCAGAGTTTCTACCACTAATAGTTTACCACCAAGATGGAAAATTGGTTCTTAGTGCACACCAAGTCTGGTTTTTAGCTTGCCTCTCATGATCCAAATGTAAGAATAACATCATGTGGTGCTTTTGTCTACAAAATACCCCAACAGAACCCGAAGTGTGGAGAAGATATGAATATATTGTAAAAAAAAAAAAAAAAAAAGAAAAAAACAGCACTACTGTAATTTGTGGGACTTCCTCTTAACTCCTATAAGATTTCCAAGATCTAATTCCTGATTGACAATGAGTAAGATGTCATTAATAAAAATGAAGACTTATGTGGGAAAAGAAGATTTGAGGAGGTGACATGTGTGTGCATCATCGTCTGATAAGACCCATTGTCCCCAACCTGTGAAACTATGAATCATTTTTTTTCCAGGGAACTACTAAAACAATTGTTGTTCAAACATCACTAGATTAGATTTGCCGGTCCTATCTGATTCAGTTCAGGAAAGAGGTTTCCAAATCTACTTAGGTGCATCTCCTCCATAGTGTCCATTACGGACAGCCAAGAGAGAGTGTGTGTGTGTGTGTTCATCTTTACTTGCAGCCATTAAGGAGAGGAGGATCCTCAAAGAGTGGAATAGAATCGTCAAAAAGTGGAACTCACTTACCCCCACCATTAGAAATGAACTTCCCTGCCTCAGTTTCAAGAGACTGGTGAAAACCTGATTATTCAACCAATACGAATGGCACCTCTACTGTCCTGGATACTTCCTTATGTATCTTTTACTGCTCTATGTGCAAACGAAGTGATACCCTCGGATCTGGGGGTTACACAAAGGCTATAAATAAATAGATAAATAAGGTGGTATATTCCTCACCAGCCAACAAACGAAGCACAGTAATTAATTGCATACGGTAACTACTGAAGACTATGTTATTTAAAGTAATTGACATAAGGAGCTGAAACTACCACCAAGGTCATCATCTTCAAAATCCAAGGTTCCATCAGTGGCAGTGACCACTAGGGCAAGGTATGTGGCATTGGATGTAGGTAGATTAACTCTGCACTTGTATATGTCCTATCCAAAACCACTGCATTCTGGGGTGAGGGGTTTGTCCATCTTCAGGAATGTGAGATTCTCCACCGCTGAGGTTAAAAACATTATTTTACAGGACTAGAATATGGCATCAAGATACCAAGTGGCTTCCACTGCACACCCCTTTAACAAGTGGTGTAGCAATAGGAATCATTAATCAGCACCAGGACTCTAAAAGGAGGTGCCCGTGTCCTTCTGACTGACATCCGAATTGTTGGCTCAGTATGTTGAAAAGAATATGAACGGATAATTTTTCTTGTATGCAGACGATCCCTTTTTTTTATCCCATTGATTACTCTGCAGAGTAATATGTTATTCCAGCCAAATGGTTCCTCTGTGATGTCAGGTACAAAGGCGACTTTAAGAATGCGAATGGAGGGACCTCCTTTCAAGCACTGAAGAGAACAAAATGGGCTTCCGATTGTATATTTAGAAAATACAAGTAATATATTAATTTTTTTATTTATTTATGCCTTTCGACAATGTTGGCTCTACCCACGAGTTCTTAGACAGCGTTGCATAGGTCAAAGCAAGGATGTAAAAAAGAAGTTACAATGTTTTGAGAAAAAGATGTTGGAATTGGTGCCGCGAGGTGAACGTTGTATCTCTTGAGGCTTTTGTGGAAGGTGATGATGGACGGTGCAGTACAGATGTGGGTTGGGAGGGTGTTCCACTTTGAAGTGGTCTTTCTGCCCTGGAAGCAGAAGACTCCACCAGCACCGTCACTCACGCGTTCACATTGTACCTCGTTGACATGCACACTACTGAGTAGGAATGGAAACCTGGCAAACCCTGAGGATTCCATTGTGGAAAATCATTCTCCGAATGATTCTCCTGTGAAGCTGTCATCAATGAACTGGGTGATCAGGGCCTGTAAGATGAATCTCGTCACCTGGGTGTGTAGGATTCCCCCAGAAAGGCAGCTAGAGGGAACTCATGCTTTGTAGCTGCGGGATGGCTCAGCTGTACTGGGAAGAGATAAGTCTAAACTTGGACATTCCATGCATTTCTTAACTTTGACCTTGGGTCCTGAGGAAGGCTAGAATGAATCACACACACAAGGTGTGGCTGCAGTGGGCCACTATGCTTGCCATACACTTGCCATACACATTTCCCTAATGCCATGCCGGTTGAGCAGGACTGGGAGTCAAATCTTAAGACTATATAAACAATGCAAAGGATAAATATTAAAAGGGATATTGGGGG
This sequence comes from Ambystoma mexicanum, assembly GCF_040938575.1. Classification (NCBI taxonomy): domain Eukaryota; kingdom Metazoa; phylum Chordata; class Amphibia; order Caudata; family Ambystomatidae; genus Ambystoma; species Ambystoma mexicanum. Next base: position 1,044,308,036 of record NC_090935.1, read on the forward strand.
GACACAGCTTTCTAAACGTCTGACCCCCATTTGTGACTGGACATGATAAAAAAACATACCCTGTATTGTAGTGTGTGATTACCTAAGCCTGATCAGATGCATCGCATGTTTGTACAATGCCCCCCGTACCTACTTGAGGTTAAGTAGACCCAGAAAATCAGGATAGTCTTTTATAAGTATGTGTTATTACTGTAAAGGAGGCCCTCCAGTCCAAGATGAATCTCCTCTTGAACAGACTTGCAGCCTTATATGCAGTGTGGGACAGAACCTTTGTACATTATGGGTTGCCCAGGCAAATTAATAACATGTTGTTCTCATGCTGACCACCTGAGCGGTAAAAGGGTAATAAAATACACGCTTGAATGTAGTACAGACCATAACATGTTTATATATACCGTTAACTGGTCCAAAACATGTTTGTTTATTTCAGTTGACATGAATGCAATCAGAAAATGCATTCCTCATAACTGATACATATGGTATTAAAGACTATTGCTAAAGTAATGTTAAATGTACATATATAACAGTACTCTTCTGTAAAATACATACAAAACATATTTTGTTATTGTCTAATGCGTGTGTATATGGAGAAAGATTGTCATTATTGTAATTATTTTCTTTTGTTTTAATAAAAGAATAAAAAAGATACTGGTACAAATTGCAGTATTTCTTTTAAAATAGAACACTTTATTGATTTTATATTCATAAATCATGCCATCGATACACCCAATGTCTCAAATCAGCAGTTCCAACATTCGATCTGTCAGATCCCAGCCACCACCCATTTCCCACCCCCAAGTTCAAATATCAAACACGACATATCTCTCAACTCCCCTCTTCCCATTTTCTCCAGATCTTTCTCGCGTTTTCTGGGCATCCTTTTGCCGCATACATGAGTTGTTGCATAGCCATGCACATGTTTACATTGGCCACCCACTGTGCAAAGAGAGGACACTCCTGGGATCCCCACAGTTTAACAATGTTTTGTTTAATCAGTCCTGTCGTTGTGGACAGAAAGAGACTCTCATATCGATTAGAAGTTCCTTCTTCACCAATTCCTAACAGTAACATCTTGGGATCCATTAACACCTCTCGCCCCAACACTCCTGCCAATTTATCGCAGCATTGCTGCCAGTAACTTTGGATCTGGGGCATCCGCACAGGATAAAGATAAACTTCTCCTCTTCACCGTGACACCAATTAGGACTAGAAGCTCGATTCCAACTATACAACACAACTCTGGGATAGTATACTCTGTGCAAAATCTTGAGTTGTATCAGACAGAGTCTAGAGGAAATTGCAATCTCACGCGGGCACATCAAGACCACTATCCAGTCCTCTGGTTCAATGTTCCCCCACATCCACTTCCCATTTGGCCTTGAGGCTAGGAACTCTGGTGTCGCAAAAGAGGTGATAACATTGTACATTGTGGAAGTGAATTCAGTAGGTATGCATTCTAGTACGACATTTTGCTCCAGTGGTGTGCATTTCTGCAAGTCTGAGAGTGTGTGAAGTGGAGTAGCAATAGGAATCATTAATCAGCACCAAGACTCTAAAAGGAGGTGCATGTGTCATTCTGACTGACATCCTAAGAGATTGTTGGGTCAGTATGTTGAAAAGAATATGAACGGATATTTTTTCTTGTATGCAGACAAGAAATCCCATTGATTACTCTGAAGAGTAATATGTGTGCAGTGCATGGGTAAATTGGAGATAGTGATCTTGCTCTGCGCCTGGTAGACCGAACTTACGTCTTAGTTCTTCTGCTAATTCAGCTAGTTGAACCTCCATAAAGCCTCAAGGTTTCTTCAATGCTTCCCATTCACCATTAACGTGGCTGTGCCATCCATTTTATCCAAAATGGCCACTTGTTATTGTTGTGTTTCCGAGCTAAGCAAGTTTCATATGTATTCCTATGTGTCTTGTGTTTCACCATATACATTGATTATATGTCTTCCAGTGTCTATTAGATGCAGATAAGATTCTTCATGTCTAAATGTAGTTTGACCTAGTGTTTGTGTAGATTTATGGTGAGTGTATGTCTGCTTCGTGTCTAATGCATCTACGTGTGTCAGTTGGTGGTCTTGTTACTTTGTTTTCGTTATCTTTTGGTTACACATGTTCATTTCTTCTTGACCTTGCTGATTAATCTCTTCTTCAATTGATCCAGGATAAGGCCAAGAGAGTTGTCTTAGTGAAATGTGCCTTTCATATTTACGATATGGCAGAGGAGAAGGGGCGGGTGCCATGAATGATGCACTCCTTTCATTCCTTTGATATAGAGGTGGGGGAGGGGCCGATGCTATGAATGATGCATTCTTCTGTCTCTCAATCTCAGCTGGGAAAAGCATAACACCGCTCTTAGAATTACAATGAGTGTGAACGAATGTTGTACTAAAAATACATAAAGCAATGACGTCATGATGTGATATCAGTTATAAAACTTATAAGTGGTTAAGATTGGTTATATTTCAAGCTATATATGGAATACATAAGTGTTAGTTACCTCATTGGTTTAAATATTTCTGATGGCTCTTCCCGAGCCCAACCCATCATAGCTAATATTTTCACTACATCATTACTTTGGTCACTAATTGGCTGGCGTTATTCACCCTGGCGGTGTTGCAAGAGGGATTTCTATTGGTTGGGATTTTACTCACCAACATTGGACACTTTGACGAGATGTCAAAATATGTGACACACAAAGGGTAGGGGTCAGAAAGAAGCCGATAGTCTGCACTTATTCCAATTAAACAATTAAAAGTACTCCCCATCATTCCCAGCCCATGAGGACTATCTGTGCCTTTGTATTTGGCCTTGTACATCATCTTGAATCTGTGTGCGTAATAGGGAGTTTCAGCAGGTGTCTCATCTACAATTGGATCATAATGAATAGCCAGTTTCTTCATGTCTTGATCTTGTGTCAGGGGACCATATTGGAGAATGAATCCTACTTACTGGACTTTTATCTAACTTTATGTTGTACTCTTTGTGGCCACTGGAGACACACTTTGTCTATCTACTATATTGTCTCTTGGAATAATGATGCTGCAGCTGGACATAAATGGCTGTTTTTGCTCTTATCATAATTTAGTTGACTTGGGAATCTGCTGCTTCTCGTCCTGGGAATGTATATCTCGGTCCTGCGTTCTGCACATTCATTACTCCCTTCTGTGCATCTGACTTTGGTACTTGCTATGAACTACTGTCTGAGCATCTTCAAAGCTTATAATATAAATGTGTTCTTATGAATTCAGCCTTTTGTCTGATGCCTTGCTAACTCCTATGCCTGCTGTGGCCTTTGTGCTAGAAACATTTCTTTACTTCTGCAGATCTTGCCTCCATAGTGAAGACTTATATTCTTGTCTGTTCATGTTACATTCATTTTATGCATCTGCCATACATTGGTTTCATTGGTTTCTGTGCCGTGTATGCTGCATCTATCCTGCCTAAAATGTCCTCTGCCCTATTATTATAGTGAGTCCTTCTCTTGGTATTCCGGTTCCTCCTTCCTTCTATTCTATATACAGCACACTCCTTGTGCTTTCTGCTATCTAACTGTAATCTCTATTAGGGTCGTACAACATAACTAAATATTTGTGGCAGAGATGTGTGCATTGACATTTAATGTATTGTTCCTTGGAGTCTGCCTTAGTTTTTCTCGTCTCTCACCCCTAGATTTATGGGGTGGTGCGGCTGCCTCAGCTGGTATCGTTTCTCCCATGTGCTGCAATGATGAAGGGTCAGTGCAGGAGTTGGTACATGCATATTCATCTGACTAGGGACAGTAGGAGATACCTGCATATTAATCCACCCCATTACAGTAGGTTTCAATTCTCATGGATTGGGCTATTTCTCGAGGTCCAGAATCTTCTGCTTTAGGAGCCCATTATCATCCCCGGATAAAGCCATTCAAAAAGTATGACATGGAAGAAGTTTCACCAAAGTCATTTTTTTGTATTTTTTTTAAAGTACGTTTCAAATGTTTCCATGAAGTGGAGAGTTACCTGTGCACTACCTCTCCTTCCTCCTGATGAGCAAACCTCTGCTCATTACCATCTCGCTCTTGTTATTATCAGTGTAGTGCAGTGCCACGCGCAGTGCCACGGGAGACCTCTTATCTGAGCATGACACTGAAAGAAGCACAGATCAGATCATTCTTCTTAACAAACACTTTAAAAACACTTGTTTGTGAAATCAGATTAGTGGGAGCCTACCACACTGTCCACAGCATCAGCAAATGTTAAGTGGACATGTTAAGACCTTAGTCTGCTCGAGGAAAGAACATGAGCAAGAGGAAAACACGAGGATGGGAAAGTGGTAACTAAATGCTACAAGGGATTCAGCGGGGGCAGAATGTTTTGTGAGAGCATGGGTGCATGTCATTTCATTCCTTTTAGGTCGACCATAGTTCTACAAAATCCAATAAGAGTTGCTTTTTGAATCTATGACTGCAATATGCCTGCATCGGCCCAATGACCTACAGTCGAAATGTATTCACATAATTTGTAAAGAGGTGCATTTTCTGATGTATTCTGTTAGGGTGCCATCATCATGAAATAAACATGACATCTTTTTTCTTCACTGGAACTGCCTTCGAGGTACATCGACTTTCGTGTTCTCGCCACATTTGGAAGTCGATGTATCAAGCATATGTATGCTCTGTGCACACTCCCAGTGATAGCAGGGCTTCCTCAATTAGTGGTTGTTTGTGCTTCCCAATACGTCCACGGGGGCATTTGCCAATCCCTGTGTGATGCGTCACTGAGAGGCGCTTTTCACAGTCTTTGGGGGCATTTTGCTCCTTTTTCCTAATACGCTTGCATTGAGGCCAGCTGTTCAATCACTGGAGAAAGGTTGGCGGCTTGGCCGTGTTAACAGGGATCAGAAAACAGGCGTTCTGTCAACCACGAGTGCGGGGCCAAGAGCACGCATCAGACACATTTCCTGGCATCGTTAATACAGTTATAAAAGCAGGGCCGGCCTTAGGGCAGGGCAGACCGGGCAGGGCTCCCTGTCATTAGACCGCCACCACACCAGCTCGAGGGACTCTTTCAAGGTGTCCTTCAAGCTGGCATGGTGGAAGAAGGCGCGAGAGGCGCCCAATTGAAATTAAACGTGCTCCGCTCTCGGCAGCATAGCGCATTTAATAACAAAAGGGCGCATGACGTGCCTATTGAAAAATATGGCGCTCCCACCCGCCCCCTGCCGCATGACTATAGGCGCACAGAGGGGAGGTGTGCCCATTTTTTTATTTGCTGCCCAGGGCACTGCGGCTTCTAAGGCCGGGCCTGCATAATAGGTTGGGTTGTTGAAACAATTAGATGCTCCCACAAGTACCAAACTGTCTTCTACAGAACGTGAGTTTATAGGTGCAATGAGAAAGTACAGTTAGCTGTTCCAGGAGGCGAAAGTAAAATAATGGACAATAACCAGCACTGGTAATTACGGTATTAGAATTGTGTCCAATAGCATTGCATTCTCTGTACAGAGGTCTTCTGGGGACATGCATACGCTTGTTTCAGAGGTAAGCTATTTCTTTTTTTAAGCTGATTTAAAAAAAATCTTTTCATAAAAGTTAATCAGTTGAATGAAGGATAGAATGGGAGAGATGGCAGAACCCCATGCACACCATGCACTGACGAAGCTTGGCCTGAGTATGAAGGGTGTCGACACCCCTAACCCCCTTAAAGTCCTCCTGCATCCAGGTGTGAACCCTTGCTGCCCGCTGAGCTGGTGCTGCCATTGAATCACTCATTTAAAAAAGTGCATGCAGAAGTGAGCTGCTCGGTATTGGACATACTGTTTGCCATTCGCTGCAGCTTACAGGTTGAATTTGCTAAGCAACCAAGACATTCTGGGCCTTTGACGCATGTTTCAACTTCAATTTGTCTGTTGTGAAAGCATGAGAATGAGTTGGATTTCTGCAAATTGAGGCCTGAGGCACCAGATTATGCGTGCAACGGTATGTTTAAAAGTGCAGGCATGTGTGCAGGTTTCAACTGGTATGCAATGTATGTGTGTGTAAGAGCTTGAATGAGTGTGTGTGTGCATGCATGGGGAAGAGGGAGTCTTCATGCCTTTGTGCTTGTACCTATGTACATGTTTCTGTGAGAGTGTGTGTGTGCGTTTGATTAAGTGTGATAGTGTGCATGTTTAGCGGGGAGGAGGGTTGTGTACCAGCATCATGAAAGTGAAATTCAGTGACGATGATGACATATATTGGGAGCACATTAGCAAAGGACAAAACCTACTGCTTGGACATAACTGTCATAGAAATTAATTTAGCCAAAACAAACATGTACATATGTTTGTAACAGTCTGGACATGAGTCCTAAATAAGCCCCAGCATTTACACATGCGTGCGAGAACAAATGTGAATAGCAAAGTTGTTCATTAAAAGGGCAAATATTTAATTGGTTACATCAACACATACATTCAAGTGATCAACAACACAAAATTGTTCAGTTGCTACGAAAACATGAATTGAAAAGTACAGAGAAACATTTTTTTTAAAACACACAAACCTGAGCTACCTTGTGTGCCTAAAGCGTGAACAATAGGAAAAATATACCAATACATGAACAACACTGTGTTTCTTTGTTGAGAAAACAAGCAAACCTATTTCCAAAAATGGAAGCTACAATTGAAAAGAATCAACATAGTGTGAAAAAAACACACAAAATGTAGCCATTTACACGAAACCAAATATGTGGACCATACACTGAAAAGTGCAGTGTAACTGCATCACAAACTAGAATCAATCACATGGAGTTCAAAACAAAAGAGAAAACGATTTAAATTTAAAATACAATCTCCATCAACACGGAGTGGGTGACACAGCCCACAAAGATGTCTGTTATCGACTCAAGAGTTTCAGGCCTATATCAGGGTCTACATTCTAACAAAAAAATGGGCCCAGCCCTCTGCAGGACGTGTATAGAGCAACTTGAGACAAGGGGCCTCATTACGAGTCAGGCGTTAAGGGGTTAACGGCGCCGTAAACGGCGCTGACCCTTAACGCCTGATTACAAGGTCCCTTAGCACCATGGTGATTTTAACGCCTGCTTTTTGCAGGCGTTAAAATCCATGGCGCTAAGGGACCATGGTGCTAATTACGCCACTGTAATTTACGGTGGCGTAATTAGCGCCTTCCCCACTCCCATTATGCCCTATGGGGCAAAAATGGGAATGGGGAAGGGTAAAATGGGAAATGGGGATTTACCACCCCACTCACCTTGGAATGGGGCGGTAAATCCGCCATCCACCATGGTGTAAACATAGTTTACACCATGGTGGTAAGGGTACGACCCAGGCGGTAACTTACCGCCTGGGTCGTAATGAGGCCTAAGGTACGGTAGTGCATGGGTTAATACAGTCCATCTGTGATTCCCAGTGAAACTGAATGCTGCAAACCAAGGTCTTCCACTTTCGTTTTCATTTAAATGAGAAAGTGGTCCTAAGTGAATCTGGATCCAGTCCCACCAATGGGCAATGAGAGTGCAAAGCTATCAGCAATGCGATTGAGGATGTGTCAGGAACAACACCTTCCTGTATGTGTAGGAGAAACCTGATAGATCACCCCAGAGCCGAGCAGGCATAGCGGCTGCACTGGGAACACACAGAAACACTGAGTCCCCCTATTTGGAACACAACATCTTCAAATTGATTAACAATAGTATTGATGGCATATATTCTGAGTGCTCAAGAAAAAGACCTAACAGGGCAAAGATGGCATAGGCTGTGGTGAAGCTTCATGAAAGTGATTTGCCTCGGCAGTGCGGGAATATATAGTGCAAGTGTTTTATGAAAGCGATTTATAGTTGCAATGCTGGCATATACTTTGGGGGCAGATTCAGAAAATTGATTTACCCTGGTAATGTTTATAGTGTGAGTGTGGAATCATCAAAATGATTTACAGTGGCAAAACTGGCATTTATTGTGGACACAACTTTGTAAAAATCATCTACAAAAGCAATAGTGGCATGTATTGTGAATGCAGCTTATTGAAAGTGATTAACAGTGAAAATGTCAGCATATGTTGGCACAGAATCATGAGACTCATTTATAATTGTTATCTTGGCATATATTGTCGATAAAGTATCACAATAGTGATTTTCAATGTCAATACTGGCTAATCTTGTGTACACAGCTTCTTGAAAGTGATACAGACGCAATGTCAGCAAATATTGTGAGTGCAGCAACCTGAAAGGAAGTACTTCGTCAGCATGACCAGAAGAAACTACCAGCTGCCTGTACAAGGCAGAAGGGGGAGAGTAAACATCACGGTCATATTCAAGCTAAGCACTGAAGGGCTTGTAGCCTAATTCTCACATTTAGGTGAAAGCTGAATTTCTTTTTTCTTGCCCTGCTGGGCTTTGCTTTTGGGACACTGCTCATTCTTCCACCCTCCAAGATCGAGGGCCTGCAGTGAACCGTGCTTTGACCAGTTGAACCATGCTTTTGCCAATCTGCACCTCCATCATGGCCGTCACCTCCTCTTGAACAATGACTGCTCGGATGCCTGCCCTGCCTTTAATCTGATTGGCCATTCAGCCTAACATCAGGCCAATCAGGAGCCAGCAGGCAAGAACCAGCCCCCGACACAAAGGCCCACCACTAATGCCCATGTCTGGCTCTGTCTGAAGCTGGAGGGCGTACCTCTCCCTGCAACTCTGCAACTCTCTCATGGACTCACACTGACTTGGTCCCCTGCACGCTATAACCTCGAGCAAATTCTTGACTTAAATTGCCCTAGTAAGCAATATGGATCGTATTGGTCCACCCACCTTCCTTGGAGACTATGACTGCTTACATTCTGCCTGCTCCTTTTCTTACCTGCCTGATATATAACCTCTAATATTTACATCAACTGTACCATGCACCATGATGTGCATCATACTGATTGCTTCTCTACTGCATTCTTCATTCCCTGTTTCAAAAAGAAAAAGAAAACCAATTATTTAAAACTCTTTTTCTCACTGGTGTGCTTCAAACTGTGCACCCACCACTTTGTACTATTTTTGAGTGCTTACTGGCACAATTTAATTTTAAATGTGCTCCTAACTGTGCATTCACCATTTTCTACTGCTTTGAGTGCTTTCTGGCAAAATTCGATTTTAGGTGTGCTTCCAACTGTGCATCCACCATTTTGAACTGCTTTTGAATGCTTTCTGGAAAAATTCGAACCTGGATGTGCTTTCCAATCTGTTAATGATCTGTGAATCGTGGCATTTCGAGTGTGCTCACTGATTTTTGTTTGTTTGGCCGACTGGTGAGATTCTATTGTTGCATAGTGCTTCTGACCCTCTCCCCTGCTATCCTCTGACTCCCACCCTCCTTTCTCTGCCCCCATGGTACTCTCATTCTCCCCTATCATATCTAATGGCTTTGTCATCTCATATCCTCCCTCTTTCATGACGTTTGGAAGAAAGGAATTTAAGCAGACACTCCTGAGATCCAACCCTGGTTTGCCAATTGAAGACACCTACATCAAAGTGTCCTCCAGAAAGACTATCAATGGCATTGTCTTTGCTGTTCCTTCTTCTAACATATGAACCCCCATATGGCCTCTGTCCTCTCCCGTTTCTCCGCCTCACCCATTACTGGCAGCGCCAGATGGGAAGTGCACTTGGCTCACTCTGTATCTTCCAAATGCATCATTAATGTATATCATAATGGCATTATCATAGCCCAGGGCTCTCAGTTCAACCTGCTCCATCTTGACTTGTATCTTTCATCTATCTTCAGCTTCCCCCCTCTCCTTCCACCGCTCCTTCCCTCATCCCCCTCCCGACTCCCCCCAGTTGAAGCACCCTCCTCTGTGCCCTCGTAAATCTTTTAAAGGGGGCACCCACCTTCACTTAGCTACTCCCAATTCTCGCTCTGCTATCAAACACTCCTCTGGCCTCTGTCACCTCTTTGAAGACCTTGATTTTGACGTCCTTGCTCTCACCGAGACATGGTTCAAGTCCAGCTCTGTCACTGCTTTTGACACACATTTCCCTGAGGACTACAAGATCTTGTCCAATCCCAGGACCTCCCGGCCTGTGGGGGAGTGGCTCCGATCTTCCCTGAGTGGGTTCCTACCTCTATCATCCCCACTCAAACCTACTCATCCTTTGAAAGCCTAGTCTGCAGGCTTTCAGTCTCACATACCTTCTCTCTTACTCTCGCTACCATCTACAGGCCTCCCAGACTGACTTCCCTCTTCCTCTCAGAATGGGCCGACTTGTCTTCCTCTCTTCTTGCCTCCAATCTAAAACGTATCTTCCTTGGGTACACTAACATACATCTCGACTCTCCTGTTGTGGCCACTGTTCTCTTTTGTGACCTCTATGACACTCTTTACCTCACTATCCTTCCCTCTGGGCCAACCCACTCTGCCGGCCACACCTTGGATGTTCTGATCTCAACAGACATCCCTCTCTCCAACACTCTTACTACCCCTCTGAATTCTAAGGGTATTTATTGAAAGTTATTTTGCGTTGGGGTTATTTTATCATTTTTTTTGGTTGAATTTTATCACAAACTATTCATTAATGTGTGATATTTTGCTGCGGTAATGATAGATTATTTAATGGTCCTTTACAATTTCGTACACCAATTCGGGTAGTTCCGCGTGACTTGCATTTAAGTTTGTTTGTGGCACTTTTGTCATTTTACTGTCTAAAGATATTTTCACTTTGTGAATTGAAATTTCCTGTAGCATTATGTACCCGTTCTATGGGCAACATCGGGGGGGGGGGTAATGGCCAGTGACCCCAGTTAACGGCCCGAGCGAAGTGAAGGCCATTAACGCGCGCCAAGGGCCATTACCCGTCAGTGTTGCCCATAGAATGGGTACATAAGGCCGTTAGCAGCCCGGGTTAGCAACACAGCAGCTAGGGGTGATAAAATTAAAAGGAATGGGATACTACAAGCGTCCCGTTGTAGGAAGGAAAATCTTTTACCAACATGGCCGCCATGGGAAGCTAAGAGGAAGGTGCGGCTGCAGTGGCGAGGGCCGCCGCAGCTGAAATAAGGTAAGTTGGATTGGGGGGTAATAAAGAGAAAAAAACGGGATGCGGGGGGAGATGGCATCAGGGGAGTCGGCCGTAATATGGCTTGGAACCCGGGCTTACACTGGTGGTTCAAGCCCTCATTCATAGCCACCTGATTGGCTGGCTCCCCCGCCCAGGGTGCTAATGTTTATTAGTGTATTATGTTTTGTTTTAACTTGTTGATTCAACAGGTATGGTTTTGCATATACACACACACAGAAGATGGATTCATGATCTGTCTGTAACAAGATTATTGCATTCATTATTGTTTGTATGGACAGGTATACATCACTGTATATATTGTTGTATGTGTTTGAAATTTTAATTGATTTTTAGGTGAAGTATTGCTCTGTAGATTCACCTTCTGCTTTCGAAATCCAAACATTGCCAGTATAACTTCAACAGATAACTGTACTTTATTGGAATTATAGTGACCGCGAAGCACCAAATGCCATGTACACTGGCCTTTGCACATTTGACCCAATTTATCTACTTGACGTTTAGATTAACAGGCCTAGCAGATGGATTGAGCAGGGAAAAGTATCACATTGTCTGGTTTGGAGTGAATTCTACAGTGGAATGTTGCCTGATTTCACTGTTGTTTGTTTTCTTTTTTTATGCAGGTTTCATCGGCTACTGGTGATGATTATTTGTATATCAAATTATTTTGATGTTTATCTTTTCAAAACTGTCTTGCCTGTAATAGACAAATAATTTATTTTTAAAGTAACTTTATTAGTTTATCGTGCTGACACGATCTTTGTTGAGAAAGTTCATTTAGCAGCACCATGGATGATGTTTTGGTCCCTTTTAGTGGTGGAAGTGTGGGGGCAGGGAGCCCAGAAGTAGTTTCCGTCTATTGTGACTGGGTAGCCCACCACCAATAACCATGCTGACTCCCAAAGTAGATCCAAGGGTGCTTATTTGGACTTTAAAGATGGAATGGCTTCTGGTTTTAAGATTCTTCAGGGTGTACCGGTGGAGAATCAGAAAAAATACAATATTACGGCTGTTACATCAGGCAAAGGAAAATACACTGACACGGGCTTGTAAAGATTCCCAGAATCTTTATTACAAAACTGAACAGTATTCAACAAAGTACACAAATAGCTATTTGGCCGTCAATACATCACAGAGACCACCAGCAGGGTTCAATGTGGGCAGTGAACAGAATTTCCTAACTGGACATCGACGTATTTATACAATTTGTAAAAATGATGTCCAGCCTCTTACGAGTTAATAATACATTGGGCTAGGGTCGCGCCAGGTTCACTTTCCTAATTTACATTTCTCGTGCATGCGGTTTACTTTTGAATACATTTACTAACACACTCCATTATTCTTTAATTTAACGTTACACTCTTTACGTATCGTTTTAATACAGATCAAACAAATGTTTCACATATCGTATTTGGATAGCTTTACTGTTCTTGTGTACTTGTAGTTTAACATTGCTGATTCAAGTAATCCTCTGCTCCCGAGGTCAACAAAGGACAAGGTCTACATGACCCTAACATGTAGCCTGAAGACAGATTGGACATTAACTCTCCTACAGAGGTTGAAGAGGTTAAGGCAAGAACAAGAGCACACAAGACGGCCATTTTAGATTACAGGGTGACTTTATACAAAACCCCAAAATGGCGGTTCTAACCTAAAATGGAGGCTTGATTCAAGATGGCGGCTTACATCAATTTCTAAGGTCAAGACCTTGCCGTAGAGCGTTATTCGCGTACAATTTTAAGCAACTTGGCGTAGGCCAATATACATACAATCGTTACAATAGGAGGCATCATTTAATATCCAGTTCGACACCGGGGTCTTAAGGGGAAGTGATGCTAGGCCCGTCCCTCTCTATCTCCACATCCCCGGGCTTTTTCCCATCTCCCTAACTCAGGCATCACTAATAGGGAGCTAGTATTCTCGCCAATGGTGACCCCTAACTGCCTGATGCTCTGTCTGGTTTCTATTAGTGCCTTAGCCAAAGCAATGGCTAACTGACTACCTACAGGCCTTCTCATCTTTCCCTCATCTGCCCCACTTAGTGTTCTAGTGGAGTCGTTAGGGATGGTGCCTACTTACGGCACATATGAAAGAAGAATATTAATCGCTGCCATGCGAAATGATATGATGTGCCGCATTGACCCGTGACCGCACCATGTGAATAAGCACAGGGTTGAAAAGCCGAAAAGGCATTGATACACAGCGTGAATGAGTGACGCCATCAGACGAAAACCTGTCCCTGTTCCGCCCACTGAATAAGATTGTGAAAAAATATGGGGTTAGAAGATCAAAGATCACCAAAAATAATCCACTCTCTGTCCTGAGGAAGGCCTGGTTTAATTAACGAGAAGACCATTTTTTGGATGTGGTTTATCTCAGAGGTAGAAATGCAGTGCGTCAACACAACATCTGTACATATATCTATCAAAAATTGAATAGAGGTGACGGGAAGTGAGCGCTTATCAGAGACAATAAACGGGTAGTAGAAGAAAGGGCTCTAAAACACAAACAAAGGATTGGCTCCTTTAGGAAAACATGCAGTGACATCAGTCTAGATGTTGGTATAAGAATAACCATGTTTGTTTTTTTTTGTTTTTGTAAACAGCCATGTATGTGATTACTTTCTTTTCTTTGAACCCCTGTTCATGAGGCTCTATGCGAGATGTCCAATCACTAACATGAACTTCTAAAAATATAGACGTAAGAGAATCTGGAACTCTATGGCACAATACTGTATGAATGTGAGAATCCTGTGAAATGTGAATTTGTCATTTGAATCATGTTATATGTTTTTTACTGCAAAGAAATACATGTTCTTCTCAGCAAAACACAGGAACCTTGATATAAAAATGAATAAAATATGGTTTCCTGTAATAAATACAAAGGTGTTAAGTGTGGTCCGTAGGAGTTAAGAACATTGCTAACTCCTGGATACCCACTCAGATCTGACTAAAATTAGTCTTGGAAATTCAGGAGCAGGAGGAAGTCTGTAATTCCTATTTTCTCAAAGTGGATGTACCCTTTATATGACAGACCCCTTGGAAATATAAAAATGATGGGTATGACCTATTAGATACAAGTTCATTATTCTAGACAGACGATCCTCATTTTACCAAGAGATCCCTGTCCCATTGTGAGTCTGTTTTATTACCCCTTATCACACCCCAAAATATCTACATTATGAGGTGGCAGCTTATTGGCTCATAATTCGGAATGGCCATCTATTGTCCTCCCCTGTTGCAATGATTGGTCCCTTTAGTTAGTAGGCTCCATTTCTGGCAATTATGGATCCACCCATTTGGAATGGAATTTTGTTTTGTAATGATATGCGGTGGGGTTCTTTGGACCACACCCATCGGAACACAGAATCGCTGCACAATATTTCGTCAGTGGCAACTCTGCCAATCCTATTCAGAAATTGGCACTACTACAGCCCCTGGGCTGCAGATATCCTCAAAGAGGAATCACCAACCACTCCTTCCCTGCCTTGACAAAGACTCAGGTCGAAACACGTGTTGGCTTTCTCACATGCACCTAGCACACTCGGTGCCAGGAGAATGGTTACCTTCAACCACAAATAAAAATCAAGTTGTTGTACACAACTATGTTGTCCTTGACATCCTTCCACTAGCAACAGCAACCATGGTCGTTACCATTTTCCAGCTCCACTACTAACAATGTTTGCCAGCATAGATCCCAGACAAGCCCAGATTTCTTTAGGAGTTATTTATGGGGCAACAATTAATGCAAGGAGTTTCTCCCCCAATTAAAAGCACCACACTAATATCTAAATGGTTTTGGGTTCTTCACTAACAATGGCCCTCATTAGAAGGTTGGAGGTAACCATGCCGCTTTTAGCGGCATGGTTGCCTCCTTACCATAATCCGGGCCTGGGATCCTCGAATGAGGAATTACTGGGCCATCGCAACCTTGGCGGACCCGGTAATTCCCCGTCCGAGGAACCCGGACCCGGTCAATCCCCATTCCCATTCGAGCCCCCATATGGCTCAATGGGAATGGGGATGGAGCTAAAAACGGTCCCGTTAATGATGGGCCGTTGTTAGATCCCTGGTGTCCTCGCGGGACCCGGTATGGACGCATGGTTTTTCCAGGCGCCCAGTGCGGGTCCCGCGAGGAGACCTCGTGGTAGGTCGGAATGGGTTTACCAGCACCAGCGCCTTTACCGGTGCCGGTAAACCCATTACGCCACAAACACAATTTAATTTTAGGAATACAATTCACAGAATATTTATGACACAATAACATGTGCATGTTTTACCTTTACTTTCTATTCCCACTTGTTAACTAGAAACACAGGTCTATAGAATACTTCATATACTTGGGTCACTCACAAAATACTTTTAATATCAAGTGAATTTAGGCAGCCCCGAGAATATGACATGACAGTTTTGATTTACCATATAAATTGTAAATGGCCTCACTTTAAATGAAATGTAATGCTTTTCTATTTGGTAACATAATAGACATGTGCAGCACTCTTTATTTCGGTACTCCCTGCACACTTTGCAGTTCTAGCAAGATTATGGCACAACAACATTAATCAACAAACTCCTTTCTCAATATCTAATGAAATATTTTCCTTTACCGCAAGGCATTGAACATTCTCTCACTCTCGTTAGAGAGTGTTCTATTAAGTCAGCTGTTTCACTTTGTTTTGCCTAGAAAACACTTTCCTGAACAGCACAGACTTAGATATTCCCTTGGTATTTGGCACCCTCTCTGCTTTAATACAAGGCGCAGGGAGTGTTCAACAGTTTGACCTTTCGTTTTGCACCCCCCCTCCCTTAAGGAAAATGTTGAGGTTTGCAAAAGGATACAGGTGGTCCAAAGTTACTTCATAGTACTATAACATTACTCACACTGGGAGATAGGTTGGATATTTCCAACTTCTCCAAGATCACCCTCTGTCGTTTTACTATGTGGGAATTAATTAAATAATTAATACATCACAATGACTAGAGATCTATACCTGTGTGACCCCACAAATACCTGTATGGGAAAAAGATACCAATTTAACAAGACCCCCACCAATAGTTTGTTCTGTTGGGATTATGTACTTACATTGTTTATCTTCCTGGATGTATGCTCTGGAAAGTCAATACACCTCCAGGTTCATCTAATGGGAAGCATAGGGATCTGATAAGACTGCCCCTCCAGATGCAGTTATAGATAGCCTCTATAATCAATCCTTCTGTCCTGAGTCCCTAAGGAGTTTAGTCTTTGTCCTGGTCTGATCCACCTCCTTCTGCCTACCTTCCAATTGTGTTATAGCATTTCAGTCAGCTTAGACAGTTCAGATAATTTCAGACAGCACTCCTCTCTTTAGTCAGTGCATCATTCTAGACAGACAATCCTCATTTTGGCAAGAGTCCCCTATCCCATTGTGCATCTCCTTTTTAACCACTAATCACACCCCAAAATATCTATGAGGAGCCACCTTATTGGCTCAGGATTCAGATTGGACACATATTGTCCACCTCCTTTGCAATGGTTGGCTCCTTTCATTATTAGGCTCCATTTATCTAAACTATCGCTCCACCCATTTTAAATGACATATCTAAACACTTCAACTGGGCTTAAAATCTTCAACATGACACTTGTCTCCAATTTCTAAATAACTGTCACAAGCTATACATTTCACAATTGGTTTGATCATGTCAGTTGCAACTCACTTTGTCTCATGTCGGCATCTGGTTGCAGGGAGCGAATGGCAGATCTTTAGGATTTATTCAAACAAGATCAAATTTAGCATCACAAGATATTATAGACAGGTATCTAATTTAATAAGCTAACAACTTCCTGACTCTCCACGCCGTAACTATTTCAGAGAAGCTATATTCACATTTTAGCTTGTAACTCTGGTTCACAAGGTTGAATTGTTAAGGCTTTTCATACACACTTCAAGCATATTTGAACACTTGTTGTAAGTGTCACGGTTCTCAAGTTAATAGACAAAATATGATTCTCTATATGAACCTATGGGAAATGTATTGATGACATACATACGTTTCACTTCACTTAGTGAAACGTTTGTTCTACCCAAGACCCTGATTTAGTCATAGGCACTCAGTGTTGATTCAGCTTGCCATAAAACAATTAGTTTCTTTCAAATTTAATGGCTGAGTCCTGGTCTCCTTATCTCCTTCTAAAAGAGGGGGTACTACTCAACCCTGTGACTCATGTGACATTGTCTGGTGAATGTCAATTGTCCTCAGTTCAGGGTTTCATGGCAAAATCGAATTAATGCTGACTCTTTTTCACAGTTCAAATCCATTAGCATCAGTTTTTATACCTTGGTCAGGCATAAGCTCTGTTCCCTTTCTGGCTCTGCAGAAGCTTCAAAGAGAGATTGCCCATCTGTGTCTGGTACATGTAGGGGGAAGCTCACTGCTTGGCCTTTGAATCTGATGGTGGAAGGTCTCTGGACCTACGCACACGTTTTAAAGTGAGCTCTGATGACAACATTAGTGCTTTAAATGTCACAATTTATATCTTTATACATGATTCCTACATCCATACATTATAGCACACAATCTTTGTTTTTTTCCCTCCTGCACCATGTCATCAATGTTCATCTTTACGTCCTGATATATATTTGTATTACTCTAGCAATGAAGATTTGTTTTCCCCGTGTTCATTGTTTTAAGCTGCAAACGGAACACATTTCAATGGTACCTTTGTGTGTTATCAAAGCTGCATTTTGTGCCTTGGTCACATGTATTGGAAAGTTGGCCTCCTTTTTCTGAACCAACATTCAATTACTTAATAGTTTAGAATTACATGCTGGCCTTGTCTCTGTCAACAGTGTTTTTTTTTTATTATTTCTGCACCATTTGGTCTTCACTCAGCCAGAGACAGTTCATTTGTATCTTGGGGCCAAATTTACCCCACATGCTGCATGTCTAGAATGGAGCCTGTACTGTCTCCCATGGACCATTTGTCATTCCAGGCCTCCTAAATATCCCTGTAGATTTAGTGGGTGAGTATGGCCTCCCTGGAGGTCCCTTTCCACTAAACCAATACCTGGTGGCTTAGTGGGCCCCTGTTCAAAAGTGTTTACTTGGAGGGCTAGTGAGGTTTTGATATGCACAGGCTCCAGCTGACACTGCCAGCTTGTGCTGTGCTGTCTTTCCACTCTGGTGACCAGTGTCGTCCCAGCTGCTGCATCCCTAGGGATAGACCACTGCTGCACTGAAGCCTGCCTGGCGTTGGCTCCACCTCTCTATAAACGGGCTCCAGCAGACTCTCTCTGCTGGAACCATGCTCCTCCTACTGTGGGGATGGTCCCATCTTCCTGGTCTCTGGGTTCATTGGCCTGGCCGTTGTCTTGCAGTCCTGCGGCACACTACAGGCTTTCATGCTGGGTTGGCAGGAGCTGCCCACCCACTCTTTGGAACGGATCTTCTTGGCCATGGCTTCCCCTGGTAATGAGGGGCTGGGAGGGGGCCTGATCCCTCCTCCACTTGACAAGGCACGATCCTAGGCCTTGTCACACTATGTTGTGGTTTGCTTTTGAGTCACTATGAACTTTGATATATATGTGTTGCTGAATGATTTGCTTGTGCTATAAGATTGTGTGGTTGTTTGAGATTGGTGAATCTTGTGAGCATTGTTTTTGGAATGGTGTGTATTATTAAGTGCAGGAGTGTTTCTGGAAAAAAAAATCGTACATGCAGTTTGTTTGTAATATAGAGTTGTGGGCATTTACATTTGTTACTATGTACATAATGTGTGTGGCATGAGTTCTCATTTTTGCATTCTCTTTATGGCATGTGTTCAACTTACCAGCCTGATCGTCAGTGTAAGAATATTGGAGCAGGGCTCATGCAATAGACATTTCACGACATAAAAGGCGAAAACAGTATGTTTTAATGTGAGGTTTTTGGATGTTACAACTAAGAGTAGGAGTGTGTGTGAACATGTTGATATATGTGTGTGTGTGTGTGTGTGTATCTATAAGCGTTCCAGTGCTTTAAGGTGAAAACCTGTATTCAGTAGTCGCTCCAGCATCTGTGAAAGAATGGCAATGCTGAGAATGTATTTTTAGTGAGTGTGCAATTAAATTTTGCGGTGCGGTAGTTTGGAGAGGGAGAAGGCACTCCAATCAATTGTGAAATTGAAAGTGCCTTAAGCTTGGGTTTTGCAGTGGCTTTTAATTGGCATAATTATGTAGTGGTGTGTATCATTGTGTGTTGCTTTGCTAATGTATGTGAAACACATTGCATATTGATCTTTCACTTCCTAGTGCATTAGTCTCCATAATTGTTTTAAATTCTCTAAGGATTGCTTTGCATGTGCAGGTAAGGTGTCGCTATTTGCAGATTTATGTTGTTGTACAGTTTATGAGGTATTCTGATATAGGTTTTTGGTGATGCTGTATGTGTTGTAACGCGTCTCTCTGTAAGCTCGATATAAGTCATGTTGGTGCATAGTTTTTTTCTCTTTCTTTTCCACACTTGTCGAATGTCCTGCAATTTGTGGATAGTTGGTGACTCTTGATGCCACTGGCTCTAGTCCTTTCTCATTGAACTAATTGAGCTATTATAATGGCCTGTTTGAGGTCTTGTAATGCTGAACACAAAGGTGTTTTTGTAGTGCTCCTCCTACATTTTCTTTGGCATGACCTTGGCTATACCAAGGGCACTGGTCTACTGCCTCAAATGAGGGCTGACAAGGAATGTAGGTTTCAGAAGTTGCCATCATGCCACATTGTTTTAACCTGTATTACTACCCATATATAGTGGGACATAGTCACAGCAGTACATCACAGAATTGATAAATCTCTACAAAATATCAACAAATGCATGTCTCACATATGCCACTTCAACATCCATATCAATTACCTTCATGATTTCCACAAAGACATTGCTAATTTAACTGATCCTAGGAAGAGTGTAACTTACCAGAAGATATTGCATGTCTTGTCTGATGTTCTGTAGTAAACCCTTGCCTTTGTTTCTATATTGTGAATTGCTCTGTAAATTGTTTCGCCCTACCTGATTTTAATCATATTTACAATTAATTATATTGAAGAATGTCTCCTTAGGTCCTTTTTCATGGTAGCTTTGAGTGGTAGTTGGAATAATTGGGCTGATTTGTGTGTGTTTTTGTGTGTGAGGGTATGTCTATGTCTGTGTTGGGTGCTACAGAAAATGGAATGCATTGAAAAATATATACCTTAATCACTTGTGTCCCTCTTACATTACTATACACTCAGTATTCAGGTTGTATATGTTTGTGTCTATTGGATGATAAATACTTAATTTAATTTTCCCCGCCGCATCTATTGTGCATGCAGGAAACATGTTGATACTTTATTGTTTTTCAAAAGGGAATGTGCTGACTTTGGCTAATCTAATTTTCAGAATATGTATGTCATGATTACCTTCAACTAAAGTCTGGCAGTGTGCCACATATCGCAAAAATCAATGTGCACAATTTTGAGATAAGATGAAATGAAGTGTGATTGTATTGCCTATGTGGGAATTGCAATGCAATTCTTTATTTTTTTTTTCAGAAATCATTTTAGGTATTAAAACATTGATGAAACTGACAGATTTGGTGTGACTGTGCATATTTCTATATATATACTGTTCATATATTCACCTCCCTCAAATCTCTCCTTCTACATTCCCCATCATGACACCCCCCTCCTCTCACTCCCTCTCCTACGCCTTTCCTCTCTTCCCCCCTTAACCTCTCCCCACCCCCTCCTTTCCATCTTCCTCCTACCTTCCCTCCCTCTTCCTCCTAGTCCTCCTCCTCCTCTCCCCTTACCCCTCTGAATAATTGCTCTACATACTGTTTTTGGTGACTGATTCATGTTTGTAATTTGCTTCTGTTGTTACAGTTTTTGTTATGTTAAATGTACCCTGTTGTTGTAACTGTACAGCGCTTTGGTATAAAGCGCTATATAAGATTAATAAATACAATACAATACAATACAATATTTGTCCACATCAGTTATGTGGATGAGAACAAATGTTGTAGAGAAAAACATTGTTAAGCGTTGTTAATGCAACACGATAATATATATATAAAGGTTTTGCATTGTCCACAAAACAATTCACAGAGCAAAATTCCTGCAAGGAAAAATCTCTGTCTACAGACCCAACAGAACTCTGAGCTCTTGCAATGACATATGCCTGGAACTCAAACATTATTGAAAAATGAAATATGGTGGATCCGTTTACTTCAACATCTCAGCGAAAATCTGGAACTCGCTCCCTAAGGAACTGTGCACAATAAAGGATCACTTGACCTTCAGGAAATCAGTAAAGACATATCTCTTTGTCTAGCCGCACTAACTCACCAAGCCATGGGCCATTGTCAAAGATAAACAAATATTACTAACTATGGCACAGTGGATTCCAGTTTCTCAAAAAAACGGCATCTGAGACTGTTTGTTTGTTTGTCTGTTTATTTGTATGGTGCACCAAACCTGTAGGTAACTGGGCGCAAGCAGTACAAGTAGGATTTAGGCTTAAGTTACAGATGTTGACAGTCACAATATTGTACAGGTACAGTGTTAAAAATATTTACAGTTGTAGAGTTTGCAGTATGTGATCAGCGTTAGCAGTCAATATTTATAAGGTGCCGTGTTACATATATTTACAGTTACAAATTTGCAGGATAAGTAGGTAACATGAGATGTGGGGGGAACACGCAGTTGGATAGGCACATGGAGTCCTCAATATAAGAGGATGTTGAAGGTATGTACTATAGCATGTGCTTAGCTTGGCACATTATTTTTAGAGTTAAGTCCTAGGGTGAGCGTCGTTAGTTCTGATCCATTTCTGGATGTTGCGTCTGAAGCTGAAGTAAGTTTGATCAGCACGGATTGATGGCGGGAGTGAGTTCCACGTTTGGGCTGCCATAACTGGGAAACTTTTATCGCCAGATTTAGCTAAATTGTTTCATGGTACACTGAGGCAGAATGAATTGGCAGTCCTGGTCGGGCGACTAGTTGTTTTCTTGACTATCCGGTTGGTGAGGTAACGTGGGGCATCGTTATTCAGGCATTTATGGCTCAAGGAAGTTGTTTTAAGGCGGATTCTGTCCTTGATTGTCAGCCAGTGGTTTTGTCCTCTAAGTTCAGAGATGTGATCTTTGTTTGGGATACTTAGTGCCGTTCTTAAGGCATTATTCTGTAGCATTTGGATCTTATTTAGGATGTACTTGTTAGCGCCCAGGTAGAGGGCATTACAGTAGTCCAGTCTTGAGAGTATGAGGGCGATTGCTAAGGTGATACAGCTGGATGCGGATAGGTATGGCCTGCAGGCCCTGATTAATTTGCAAGTGTAAACTGATGAGGAGGCCAGGGAGTTGACTTGTTTGCTCATGGTTAGGGTGGAGTCAAGGTAAAAACCTAGAGTTTTTACTTCCTTTACAGTCTTGATGGTATTGCCATCAATGTTAAAGGAGGAGTAATTGTTGTTGAGTTTTTTAAGGTGGGCTGTGGTTCCTAATATCAACTGTTCAGTCTTGTCGTCATTCAGGCAGAGGCCATGAGTGGCCATCCATGCATGAATGAGGAGGTAAATTCTGTTCACGAGAGCCGTCTCACTGAAATAATTGCCTGATAATTGTGATTTAGCAACATATCATGAGGATTCCACTCTCTTCCCACTAACCCATACTGACAATTTCCATACTACAAACACACCACAAAGTAACCAACTATGCCACACACACACAGCATCTATAACACTCTGCACACTTGCACCAAACAGCAGAACTCCACACCTCCTATAATAACTCACACAATTTCAACATGGCTAAAGCTTCTTCACACTATGGACATAGAAATCCCCCTTATAGATTCAAGCACCAGCACATCCACAAAACCATACCAACGTGTAGCATTTTTTTCAAGCTGAAACTACCAACACCTAGGGCGCTCTCCCTCTGCTATCACTAATAAACCCACTCCTCTATTATTTTCACATCCGCCAGAGCATCTAGAGAACATGCAAATAAGAGGGGGCATTATTTCAATCACATTAAAACATATATATATATATATATATATATATATATATATATATATATATATATATATATATATATATATATGGGCAGGCAAGAGAGATGCAACATTTAAAAAGCATGCTTCTGCATATAAGTATGGATTCAAGTACAGAACTTGATTGGGGTTTGCATTTAAAAATACTGCACATTTACAGTCATAGCATTCTTACACACAAGACTTATCTGTATTGAATTAACTTTTACCATGATGAGATATCCTATCACCTTTGTCGTTCCCTTCTAAAACAGCCCCCTAAGTAAAGTAGACATTTGGGTAGTAGAGGTATGACTTTGCACCACTGCACCAAAGGTTACAGCATATATGAGAAGGAACAGTTTCCCCAATCAACATATCTATGTATGACAGACAACTTGATGTGTCAGCATAACAACTGAAAAGGTAGGCCTTGACCATGTGAAATGGTAAAGGTTAGGACTGGTGGCATGCAAAGGTCAACCATGTGGAAAAACAGTTTCATTTTTTGAGGGCAAAGGGTTATCAGGACTAGAAAAGATAATGTACTGAATAGAGGAAAGTTGTAATCTTTTTAGTGCATGGGTATGAAACCTGCATTAGCACCCAGGGCAGGAGAGCCAACCAGTTTTCTCCGTTCGAGCAGCCTTAAAGCTGCTTCCCCGCCCGCCATCATCCCCCTGCCTTTTCCTCACCTCCCTGCTGCCCTACCCCACTCACTTTATTTTTTTGGCAGCAGCAACTCCTGCCACCACTCCAGCCTCAATCCTGGCCCGCCAGCTGCCATAGAAATTGAAGGGGAGCTCCACAGCTCATGGCATCCCATCCATTCAAGCTAAGTAAATTGCTGTTAGCACCCTGGATTTCCAGATTTAAAACCTGTGGTGCTAATGGCAATAACACCTGATCCAGCCCGCCGGATCAGATGGTAACGTAACGGGACCCATTATTGTCTTGGGTCCTGGATCATTACCACTCGATCCGACCTGCCGGGTGTTATAGCTTTATTATGCTACATGTTTTGGGCTATGACTCTGATTATCCAACACCATTGCTAATGATGGGTAGAGCTAGAGGAAGTTGAAATGTAAATCCTCTGGCTATTCAAAGGTTGCTAACTCCTGCTTCTGTAGTTGGATATTCTTATTGTCGAACTGGATATTAAATTATGCCTCCTATTGTAACGATTGTATGTATATTGGCCTACGCCAAGTTGCTTAAAATTGTACGCGAATAACTCTCTACGGCAAGGTCTTGACCTTAGAAATTGATGTAAGCCACCATCTTGAATCAAGCCTCCATTTTAGGTTAGAACCGCCATTTTGCAGTTTTGTACAAAGTCACCCTGTAATCTAAAATGGCCGTCTCGTGTGCTCTTGTTTTTGCCTTAACCTCTTCAACCTCTGTAGGAGAGTTAAAGTCCAACCTGCCTTCAGGCTACATGTTAGGGTCATGTAGACCTTGTCCTTTGTTGACCTCGGGAGCAGGGGATTACTTGAATCAGCAATGTTAAACTACAAGTATACAAGAACAGTAAAGCTATCCAAATACGATATGTGAAACATTCGTTTGATCTGTATTAAAGCGATACGTAAAGAGTGTAACGTTAAATTAAAGAATAATGGAGTGTGTTAGTAAATGTATTAAAAAGTAAACCGCATGCACGAGATATGTAAATTAGGAAAGTGGACCTGGCGCAACCCTAGCCCAATGTATTATTAACTTGTAAGAGGCTGGACATCATTTTTACAAATTGTATAAAGATGTCGATGTCCAGCTAGGAAATTCTGTTCACTGCTCATATTGAACCCTGCTGGTGGTCTCTGTGATGTATTGACAACCAAATAGCTATTTGTGTACTTTGTTGAATAGTGTTCAATTTTGTAATAAGGATTCTGGGAATCTTTACAAGCCTGTGTCGGTGTATTTTCCTTTGCCTGGTGTAACAGCCGTAATATTGTATTTTTTCTGATTCCACAGATGGCGCCCGAATAGGGACCCTCAAGATTGACTTCGTCTCGTTGAAGGTTGGCTCGGCTATCGGACCGGTATCAGATGGTGCCAACAGAAACGGCCACTCTAGACGAGAAGCGAATTCCTCGACAAAACTGCACGATCCGATCCCTGGAGAGTGAGCTGTAGCCCGAGACGACATCTTGGCGAGGGTCCATATATTTGAAGTTGGTAAATTTGCCGAAAATCACCAGACACGTGGGTCCTTAGCATTGTCCTTAGTAACCCGATCGGGCCTCCCAGTCCTTTGGTCAGGTGAATCGTGTCCCGATTCTTAATCTAACCCTGACAATTTGAATTTGGAGCATTGTACTCGCAAGCACAATTATTTAACCAGGTAACACCAAAACTTTGATATGCCTGGGAAATTGTCTGCCTGCTTTAGGGCATTATTCCGCAGCAACAGACAATCTTTGGAAGATAGCCGTCCAGCACCACAGGAGGGGTCGCCGGCATGTACTGTGTACTGTAAGAAAGGCTTCGGTAATATAGCATTTCATGACATTTGGCACAGACAGACCAGGCATAATTCTAATCTTCGGTGGCCAACCAATGGTAGTTTTGAAATCCCTCGTATAGAATATTTAGAGTTTGTATTAGTAAAGAAAAAGGCTAGACCTGCAGCATTTGACGCATTGTACAGTTGGAAAACAGAAGCTTTGCAGCAACAAAAGAGTAGAGAGAAACATATGCGTAGACATATGACAAGTGTCAAGAAGGGACGGTTATATGATCAAAATAAACAATTGGAGTCAGTTAGGAACACGGACAGGGTGTTTCAATTAGGCATTCAGAAAATCTACCCTTCAAAAGATTTTCATACGTCAGATGAACTGATTAATAAACTTTTGCATGAACGAAGGCCCGATGCCTCCGCGCCACCTCCGTACGTCCCTCCTCCTGGCGCTTTCCCCCTTCCTGCTGTTGTTCCCCCTCCTATAGTTCCTCTGGTCCTCCCTGCTGTTCTTCCTGTTGTTCTTCCAGCCGTCGCTCCTTTGCCTGCCCCCTTACCTTCACCTGTTGATATTCAGCATGTGCCTACTCTTCTTCCTCCAAGTGATTCTGCCTCGATTGTAGTAGACCAGGAAGCGAGACCAAGGGTTGTGACTCGTAATACTGTGTCCCCAGACAAAAAGAGTGAATTGATTGCTTGGGCTAAACATTGTATGGAGAAGGGTGAACAAGCCAATGTTTTTTCCACACTCGAAAATTTAAAAAGTATTCCTGAGAAAAATGTTTTTATTGAAGGATTAGGGACTCATTTGAGTATAATGTCGAATAGACTAAATGATAAAGATTTCCCACAAGGGTTACGGGATTTGAACGCCTTAGCGTTGTCCAGAGATACTGCGGAGAAGGTATATGAGCATGTTGAGAGGATTTTTGATTATAGGAAGGAGTTGGAAGAGTTACAGAATGAGGAAGCAGATGGTGGTAGTTTAGGTATTATGTACTTACAGAAACGGTTTTCTCTTCGTCGAGAATTAAAAGGAGAGGAAGCGCGAATTTGTATAAAGGATGCGATAAGATGGATTTCGGATATGTCGATAACTCCAGATGAAGAATATGACACATATAGTCAGTATATGTTAGAAATGCAAAATAAAGTGATACAGGTGATGGTAGAGCACCTGCAGAATGAGTGTGTAAGAAGAAAGATTTGTTGTCCCGCAGAATTGTTGAGTGTTTATAAGAGTGCCTTTTCGTTGATACTTCTTCGACTGCCTTAGCGCTTGATTTGGCTCTGTTGCTTAGTAAGCATTCGGAGCTGCCTACTTCTCAGTTGCCTATGAGAGAGGTCCCTCCGACATTTGTCCCAAAGGTTGAGGTTGCGGCCAATGCTGCACAGGGTATAGTCGCTGTGAACATTCCCGCAGATTATGTATCACAGTTTGTTCACGTCCCGTTTTCAAGACAGGAAGTGAACACCATAAAGCAATCTATTCCCGATATAAGAAAGAATCCAACCAGATTCTATAAAGAAACAGAGTCGGTCTTACAGTCGTCGGTATTCACCTTAAGTGATATTGACCTATTATTTCCCGTACTCCTGCCATTTGATTTGTGGAAACAGATTAGGACTATAGATGACATACCTGGGTTGGGAGATACATGGGATAACATGGTTAGGCTAGATAGAGAAAGACCAGCTGGCGAACGACCACCTCAAGTGATATTAACCTTGCCTGATAGAATTATTGTAAAATTGAAAACTATGGTTGCTGAAAAACAAATCATTTGGGACAAGCTTACGGCCTGTGTCCAAGTAAAGTCTGAGGGTGCTACCAATTTCTTCAATCGGTTCGAGCAGGTATTCTCAGATTTCAGTGGACAAGACTTAGGCACAGAGTCAGGTAAAAGGCTGTTTGTCGACATATTTGTACGTGGATTGCTGCGTGACATCCAGTTAAGGATTATGGGCCTCATTACACGGACGGCGGTAAGGAAATAACGTTACTGTTAAGTGAATACCGGTAACGCTAAATTTCCTATCCAATTACGACCCGGACTTGCCTCTATTAGCGCCATCGTTAAGTACGGTGGCACTAATAGCGGCAAGTCCGTGGGCGCGCGACCCCCAGGTCGGAAATAGCAGCATGTCGATAATAGCATCCCATCACAAGGTAGGCGGACATTGTAATAGCGGCATGGTAAAGACCCCAAAACACCCTACCGCCATGGCGCTAATACCGGCATTGCGAACCACCCGTTAAGAGACCTGAGCAGTCCACCTGCTACAGGTGGACACATCCAGCACAGGTGTAGGGGATGGAGACTGTGGCAGCACAAAAGGGCACACCACACCCCTTCCCACACAAAAATGCTTCCAATACTGCCCGCATTGCATGGGCTGGAGGATGTGATTGTAGTGCGGCACCATCAACAACACGAAGCACAGAGGAGACGCAGGAGGAGTAGGAGTAGGAGTAGGGCAAGACAGGCGCAGCAAGCACCAGCAGGGCACCCATAAATACCACAGAACGAGCAGGAAGAGGACAAGAAAATTGCACATAGCCGTACCTGCGCTGTGATGGAGCAGGCATCCGGCCTCTACAACACACAGCACCACGGGTCCCTAAGCTTGCTGGGTGAAGCCCTCCTGTACGGCCATGACCAAGTGCCGAAGTAAACCATGGCATCTGTGTTGCGGGACTGAAATTACGTCAGGCAGAATGTGACTATGCCACCTGACATGCAAGCACAAGATGAGGATGGTGTGGATGGTGATGAGGATGGCTCAAAAGGCCCGCAGGGACATGCAAGTGGCAATGTCCAGGCAGGACACGATGTGCGTCAGCATCTGATGCATCAGATTGCATGTCATACAAGGTATGACTGTAATGGATAAAGATGGGTATTACTGCCCTGATGCATGTGGTCAGTCCCACAAAGAACCTTCTCCCCAATACAGTACACACACACAATGATGAATACCAAGCCAGTGTAAACTGTAAACTTTGCATGTCATACAAGGTATGACTGTAATGGATAAAGATGGGTATTACTGCCCTGATGCATGTGGTCAGTCCCACAAAGAACCTTCTCCCCAATACAGTACACACACACAATGATGAATACCAAGCCAGTGTAAAGTGTAAACTTTCAAACAGTATATTGTGAACAAAAGACAACAATAAGTGCAGGGCCCCAACTGTGAAACCACCCTTACCCCCCTCCCCCCACAACACTCCCAAAATTACCCTTACCTCCCTCCCCCCACAACACTCCCAAAATCACCCTTATCCCCCTCCCCCCACAACACTCCCAAATCACCCTTACCCCCCTCCCCCCACAACACTCCCAAAATCATCCTTACCCCCCTCCCCCCACAACACTCTCAAAATCACCCATACCCCCTCCCCCCACAACACCCCCATGGGAGTCTCATGGCGTGAATGTGTCCTTCTCCACATGTGGCACCCAGTCCTTGCTGGCCCTAATTGCCAGTGCCTGCTCCGTCATCTGGTGGTTGTGAAGTGGTGTGCCGCAGGTTGCGCAGAGACCGGCGTAGGGGGCTACTTTGCGTGAACTCCCAGAGCAGGTTTGGCCCGGTTCATCCTGGGTTGGGAGTGGGCATCGGCGCTCAATTGCATCTGCTATGCCGTTCATGGCCTGCCTGAGTTGGGCCATTTCATTGCAGATTCTGTTGGTGCATGCCTCCATGGCTTCCCTCATCTGCTGTGCAAATGTACCGATGTCCTCCCTCAGGCGGCCTGTCTCAGCCACATGCTGTCCTACTAGACCAGTCATCTCGGTCTGCCTCTGAAAGATGGATGATAGGTCATGACGCATGGTGGGTGCTGGTGGGATGGATGATGTGCCTGGATCCATGGCACTTGCATCAGGTGAGAATACCTGGGGGCTCCATGGCCCTTCAAGGGTGGGGGTGGCTGATTCTCCTTGGCTACCCGGACCTGATGATAACCTCGGGCTTGCCAGTAAGGGCGTGTTGGTCTGGGGCTCTGGCTTAGATCCTCAAAGCCAGGTGCTTCCTCCTCATCCGAAAGTGGGGCAGTGGCTGCCTCACCCGTTGAGCTGGTGGCAGCAGAGTGCATTCCCTCAATGCTGCCTTCACTTGCTGGGAGACACACTCCCGTGGGTGCCACGACGGCAGCAGGCATGGCCTGTGGCTGCGTGCAACTGGTGCTCCTGCTGCCTTTGTCCCTGTGGTCATGGTCATTCCTCCTGGCTGCCCTTGAGGATGTGGCGGTGTCCCCTGTGGCATCCCTCCTGGGTTTTCTGCTGGATGTGGGAGCAGGTGTGGAAGTGCGTGTCTCCTCAGTTTCTGTGTGTGATCCTGTACGGGCGAGAAATGGGGAAAATCATCATTTATGGGTCGACCTGCCTTATGCTGAATGAATACGTCATGCCGTTCTATGCATTTAGGGCTCTTTAGTGTGGATGCAGGTAATGGGGATGTTGGGTGGGTCATGCATGAATGGCTCTGTGTTGAACAGGTATGTGGTGATGCATGCATGTTTGTTTGTGGCTGGATCCACGGCATTCATATGGACACATAATTGGGGGGACCATCACACTTCACTGTGCATTGTTTGATGCATACACTCACCTCCATCAGACGAAAAGGCCACGCCATGCTCCATTTGTCCAACTCCCTCAATGGATTCCACGCCGATTGTCGATGCACAGGTCTCCTCCCACTCACTGAGCTTAATCAGCGATTCGCTGCCTCCTCCTGTGCCCGTAGCCAGGTTGCGGTTTACGGATAGGATGTTCCTCACACGTAGCCGGAGGTCGTCCCACCTCTTTCGGCAGTCTTTAACTGTGCGGGTGGTGGTCCTACCGCACTGACCTTGTGGGCTAGCTCTTCCCAGATGGCCTTCTTCTTCAGGATGGTCTCCCGCCGCATGTCGTTGCAGAAGACCCCCTGTGCATTTTCTGCTAGTGTCTGAGTGAGCATTATGAGCTCCTCCTTGTTGAATTTCTCCTTGCGTTGCCGCTCTGACAATTTTTTCACGGCCTTGGGCATCTTTACAGTGTCCTGGAAGGATTTCCGAACGTGTTTCCTGGTAAGGTGCCCTGGAGAAGGAGGATGACAATGGATTGTGTTTTTAAAGATGGCCGCCGTGCTGTTTCCCGTTCCTGTGCGATGACGCTATTTCCGGTTCCGCAAAATAACGGTCACCGCTATTAGCGGTGACCGCTAATGGCGTTGTCCGCTAATTGCGGTGACCGCTATTTGCATGTGGCGGCAGGTCAGAAGTGCTAACAGCGCTTTCGACGATGGCGTTAAGGGACTTTTTGGGGACTTTTGCGGCATGGCGGTAGGATCATTACCGGCATGGCGCTATGCTCGTGCCCGTAACTCGTAATGGCACGCAAATGGCGGCCTCTTGCGAGGGCGGACACACTAATTATGCCATGCCGGTAAATTCCCATTTTTACCGCACAACGTGTAATGAGGTCCTATGTCTTCTGAAAGCGCTTGGCAGGCGAAGTCTCAATCAGACGTACTGCATATGGCTCAGTACTATGAAAATCGTGTAAATACTGAAAAGGAAAAACTTGAGAAAAAAAAGAGTGACCTGAAAACTAAAGTTTTATTACAGCAGATTGTTAGAAGCCCTAGATGGGGTAATCAATTTAGAGGTCAGTACATTCTGCAGGGAAGTGCGCCCTTGGCTCCCGTAACCATTAACCAGTGTGCCTATTGCCGGAAGGAAGGCCACTAGCGCTCACAATGACTGCCCTTGCAGTAAAGGTTGTTTGGGAACATGGGTAGACGATCCAGAGGTCGCCCAGGTGCAGGGGGCCCTGGCAGAGGTCAGTTTGCACCAGAATCACAGCAACCTCCTTCACAAGATAAGCAAGTTTCGAATGTGGATATTAGAAACATTTTTGATCACCCTTCTGCCGCGTACCTCTCTGAAGAGCTTCCTTTTGATAATATTCTGTTTCGCTAGGATTGCCCGAAGCAGGATTTGGAACCTACGCCTATTCCCGTTCACCAGAAAGGCCCCTACGTTGAGATGGCGGTGGGAAATAGGGAGCATCTATTTTTAGTAGATACGGGAGCACAGAAATGTTCCATTGATCATTCACGGGTTCCAAATATTCCCCTGTCAGGGCAGTCCAACATTTCCGTAGGGTTTTCAGGCACACCTGTAGTTTGTCCGGTCTCTTTGCCGGTACCGATAACACTGGGTCCCTTTACGGAACAGTATCCATTTCGACTTACCACAAACTGTGGGGAGAACTTTCTAGGGCTAAATTTGTTGAAGGCCTTGCATGCAGTAATACATTGTTCTCCGGATGGAGTTCGGTTAACAATTTCACCTCAGCAATCACTTGCCCCTCAGTTTTTGACTCAACCTTTACCGCCAGAGTTTAGTAATGTTCCAGAATGCTTATGGGCAATTGATGATGATGATGTGGGCATTCTTCAAATTGAACCTGTTAAAATTATTTTGAAACATGGAGTAAAATTGCCTCGCATCCCGCAATATAAGATCTCAGTTGAAGGCAAACAGGTTTTGAAATGTATAGTTTCTGATTTTGTACATCGTGGGGTAATTGAGGAGATTGTGGCTGGCATATGTAACAGCCCCATTTTGCCACTATTCAAAAAAGGTGATAATGCGATTCCCTTTCGTTTTATAATTGATTTACGCGCTATTAACAAAATTGTGGCTCCTCAATTTCCTATTGTACCTGATGTTACAATGATACTAACCATGATTCCGGCTTCTGCCACTAATTTTAGCGTTGTTGATCTTAAAAATGCGTTTTTCAGTATTCCCATACACAAGGATAGCAGGTATTTGTTTGCATTTACCCTAGGTGGACGCTCGTTTACATTCACTCGTGCACCACGAGGGTACACTGAGAGTCCAAGTATTTATAGTAGGATAGCAGTAAGTAGTAAGCAGCTCGATACTCTCGAGTTGCCTACTACTTGCACATTTCTGCAGTATGTAGATGACCTCCTCTTGGCTGCTGATTCTGAGAGCGCCTGTAAAGAAGGCACCGTGTTGTTGCTTTGTCATCTAGCAAAACATGCCACAAAGCTTCACTTAAAAAATTCCAATATTGTTGTCAGGAGGTCGCCTATTTAAGCTACCTCCTGTCAAAGGAGGGAAGACGGTTGACACCTGAACGAATAAAGACTATTTCTGGCATGCATGTCCCAAATACGCAGAAGGACGTTAGAACCTTGATAGGTATGGCTTCTTATTGTAGATTGTGGATCCCTAACTTTTCGTTAACGATTAAACCAATGCTGGCTTTGACAAAGAAGGGCATTTCTTTGCCATTGCCATGGACTTTGGAACACTAGACAGCATTTGATTTGCTCAAATCCGTGCTGTGTTCAGCGCCGGTTTTAGGAACTCCGAATTATGACAAGGCCTTTGTGTTTTTTGTGCATGAACGTGATGGATGTGCTTTGGCTGTATTAACGCAGGAGCATGGAGGGAAGAATTGGCTGTGCGGTTACTATTTCTCCGCCCTTGATCCTGTAGCATGCGCTTTGCCAAGATGTTTGCGCGCTGTTGCTGCTGCTGCTGTGTCTGTAAAACAGAGTGAGGGAATGGTCCTGGGTCATGCGTTAACCCTAATGGTACCTCACTCCGTAGATATTTTATTGAATAGAACTCAAACGCAACACCTCACTTCTGCACGATTGACAAGATACAAACTAATCTTGTTTGCCCCCCACATTCAAATTCAGAGGTGTTGTGTATTAAATCCGGCTGAACTTTTACCTGTCTCACAAAATACTGTTGATGTTGACGATACGTCACACGATTGCCTTTATGCGACAGAACAAGAGACTAAAGGTAGAATCGATCTGAAAGACATGCCTTTGAATAGCCCACAAGGAGAGCTATTTTGTGATGGCTCTTGGTTTAAACTTCCGAATGGTACATCCACGGCTGCTTATGCCGTTACTACTTTAATCACGATTGTGGAAACCAAAAGAATTATGCATAATTCTGCGCAGGCCGCAGAAATTATAGCGTTAACTCGAGCTTGTGAACTTTCTGAAGGGCTTACAGTAAATATATATACCGATAGTCAGTATGCTTTTGGGGTGGTTCACAACTTTGGTAGACTTTGGAAAGAACGAGGTTTCTTGACCTTGCATGGCACGAAAATTCAGCATGGCACTTTAATAGTGCGATTACTTTCAGCACTCGCACTCCCTGTTCAGCTAGCTATCATAAAATGTGCAGCACATCAAAAAGTTACAGATGATATAGGAAAATTGAATGCTTTCGCTGATCAGATAGCTGAGCAAACTGCCACTGATTTTAGTTCAGAAATGTATGCTGTAAGAGAAACTGTAAATATTTGCAATTTTGGTGAAAGTATCGATTCTGTAAAAGACATTCAAGCAGATGCTACTATAGAGGAAACTAAGAGATGGGTCGAGGGTGCAGGAAGGTTGGATGATGATGGGTGTTGGGTGGACAATGTTTAAGGAAAATGGTTACTCCCTGACGCCTACATTACAATGATGGTTATTATGGCTCATGGTCCGACACATGTTTGTGCGTGTAAATTGACTAAAATGCTACACAGTGTATGGGCCAATGATAAGATTTTCAAAACTACGGAGCGCTTTGTCCAAGGGTGCATGGTTTGCTTGCAGCACAATGTAGGAAAAGGTACCTCAACTCCTAGAGGAAGTTTCGCTCCACCTTCTGTCCCGTTTGAGGTTATTCACTTTGATTTCATTGAAATGGAACGTTGTAACAATCTTAAATATGTATTGGTTATTATATGTGCCTTTAGTAAGTGGATTGAGGCTTTCCCGGTTAAAGATGCAATGGCCATAACCACGGCAAAAACTCTGTTGAAAGAGTTTTTTCCTAGGTTTGGGCTGCCGAGAGTCATCTGGTCAGATAATGGGCCACACTTTAATGCCACTGTAATCCTACAAATTTGCAAAGGATTACAGATTGACAAGCGGTTCCATTCAGCCAGACATGCCCAAAGTTCTGGATTAGTGGAAAGGCACAACGGCATTATAAAGAACAAACTCCCTAAGACGTGTGCTGGCACCAAGCTAGAATGGCCGGACGCCTTACCGATCATGTTACTGTCGATGAGAACAACCCCTCAAACTAAGACTGGGCTCTCTCCCTTTGAGGTGGTAATGGGGAGACCTGCTAATATTTGGGGTATGCCAAAAAGTCGCTCATTGCGGGACATAGAAAATGTGCTTCTTTCAGATTACTGTAACCAGTTGACTAAAAATCTGTTTTCAATTTATCACCAGGTGCGAGAGGCATTACCTGTGCGCTACGAGGGTCCTGGTCACAGTCTACGACCGGGGGACTGTATCCTCACGAAGGTTTTTGAGAGGTCGTCTTGCCTTGCACCTCGGTGGAGGGGTCCCTACCAAGTCCTGCTAGTCACCCAGACTGCTGTGCTGGTAGCGGGTCATAAGAACTGGATCCATGCGACGCACACCAAACAGATCCTGCAGCCTGTGCCATATGATACAGAAGACACAGAATCCCTTCCCACTGCTGTAACTAGCGTGCCTGAAACAGCAACAATCGATAAGGGAGAATCGGAGACCGCTTCAGAATCCGCAAGGCCGGACAAAACGGCCATCTTGTCTCCGCACTCCCTAACAGTGGAACTTCCGGATCAATCCTTTTCTGATCCCATTTCGCCACTTCCAGGAGGAAGTGACGACACTTTGTCTTCACCAGAAACGGCAAAATATAATTTGCACCCAAGGAAGTAAACGTACAGCATGGTCTGACTGTGCGATTGAGAAAATCATTTGAGGGCTTGCCTTTTGGCCCGACTGTACGGGAAGATTCTGTTGGCTAAGGGTTGTGGGAAAGACATTAAGAAGACGCGCGACTCGAGTCGCCAGCAAACGAACAATTGGTGTTTTTTCAGTTGAAGACCACAATGCCTGCACCCGCTACCGCTCGTACCGAACTTTTAGATAAACATTTGACTAGCAGAGACAATGATCAAGCATGTAAGGGGACCCCCAAAGTGTATTGTTGCCTTTTTGTGATAATTACTGGATTTTTGTAACTGTTGGGTTTGGGTTATGGTATCTGGAGGAAGCATATCCGTTAGAGGACTTTTTACCTATTGAAAATGTATCTGTTATTCCCACTCCTTCCGTGCAATTGCATACTTTGTCGCCTAGAGATTCTTTGCATAGACGGAACTATCAGAATAACACTCTTTTGTTAATAATTAATGCCACTCATGCAATTTTTAATAAGACCAATTGCTGGATCTGCTCACATCTACCGCAACATGGGGATAAGGGGCTAGGTTGGTATATTTATCCCTTACCTTTGACATATGCCTGTTACGCTTCTCTTAGAGCATTATTTTTTGGTCGATGGAATGGCAGCATCTCAGGGAACTTTAATGGTACAAATTTAAATAGTTTTGAAAAGAATGTTTTGATGCCCCTGGGATGCTCGCTTTTTTCAAATAGAAGCCAAACGTTGCTCCTGTTAGGCCCTCTGATAGATTGTCTTGTCTCTTTGTCAGTCTTTAATATCTTTCAAAATGGCTCCTATAGGCAATAAGGATGCCACGCCTCCATCTTATTCTGTTAATCATAGCCCCGATTCAGTATCCTTCTGCATACAGCGGAATGGAACATGGTCAATGGGTAATTTTAGAAAGTGCGCCAACGTTGCGAATTTGACTAGTGAAAACATACCTCTGTACGTAGGCGAACCTGTCTATTTTGTTTGCGGTAATGTGGCATTTCCATGGTTGCCCAGGGATTGTCAAGGAACCTGTTATTTAGGGATTCTATTACCTGGGGTATTTATTGCCAATACTGTAGAAATTTCGAAGACTCGTCCACGAAGAGGTGTGAAAGGGGATACTCCAGCGCAAACTCTAGGAGATATTATGAAATCTTTTGTGCAATTTTTTGGCCAAATTACGAATTCAGAAGATATGAGGGGACTAGCGAGAGTATTGGAGAGCACCATCAACCGGGAACTTAGTACATGGTTTTGGGACCTCCTATGGTCATGGGGATGGAAGTTGTTTTCGGCCCTGCTGATTATCTTGGGAAGCTTTCTGTTTCTTTGCTGTTGTATACAGTATCTCCCTGGTATATGCTCAGTATTAGGGGGATGTGGTGTGCACGCAACAAGTGTATTGGGGCATAAAATATACGCCCCAGATAAGGTTTCTAAAGATTATGTGTTAAAAGAAACTCTGGTGTCAGATCTAATGGCAATTGATATGTCAGACAATGATTCAGGGTGTATGGACGATGACGTATGGAGTTACTTGCAAGAAGATCAGAAGTAGTGTTAGCACTTGGCATAGGCCAAAAGGAGGGTTTGTCGGACTGGATATTAAATTATTCCTCCTATTGTAACAATTGTATGTATATTGGCCTACGCCAAGTTGCTTAAAATTGTACGCGAATAACTCTCTACGGCAAGGTCTTGACCGTAGAAATTGATGTTAACCGCCATCTTGAATCAAGCCTCCATTTTAGGTTAGAACCGCCTTTTGGGGTTTTGTACAAAGTCACCCTGTAATCTAAAATGGCCGTCTCGTGTGCTCTTGTTCTTGCCTTAACCTCTTCAACCTCTGTAGGAGAGTTAATGTCCAACCTGCCTTCAGGCTACATGTTAGGGTCATGTAGAACTTGTCCTTTGTTGACCTCAGAAGCAGGGGATTACTTGAAACAGCAATGTTAAACTACAAGTATACAAGAACAGTAAAGCTATCCAAATATGATATGTGAAACATTTGTTTGATCTGTATTAAAACGATACGTAAAGAGTGTAACGTTAAATTAAAGAATAATGGAGTGTGTTAGTAAATGTATTCAAAAGTAAACCGCATGCACAAGATATGTAAATTAGGAAAGTGAACCTGGCGCGACCCTAGCCCAATGTATTATTAACTCGTAAGAGGCTGGACATCATTTTTACAAATTGTATAAATACGTCGATGTCCAGTTAGGAAATTCTGTTCACTGCTCACATTGAACCCTACTGGTGGTCTCTGTGATGTATTGACGGCCAAATAGCTATTTGTGTACTTTGTTGAATACTGTTCAGTTTTGTAATAAAGATTCTGGG
The DNA here is from genome assembly GCF_040938575.1 of Ambystoma mexicanum. NCBI lineage: Eukaryota > Metazoa > Chordata > Amphibia > Caudata > Ambystomatidae > Ambystoma > Ambystoma mexicanum. The sequence goes on from NC_090935.1 coordinate 1,044,345,685, forward strand.
AATCTTTACAAGCCCGTGTCAGTGTATTTTCCTTTGCCTGATGTAACAGCCGTAATATTGTATTTTTTCTGATTCCACATTATGTGCAAGACTAACTTTCTGTAGTTATCTTACCATTATATGCAAGGCTTGAAATGGTTTTTGATATTAAAAAAAGACAGGGTGTGTTGCATCTGTGCTATAATGGAATCTATAGGGCCTGATTAGGAGTATCCCTTTATCCTGCGGGTAATTCCGGCAGATACCGGGAAACTGCCCTTACTTTCTCCATGGTCTGATATCCTGGTATTACCAGGATATTATGGGTGGCGAGTACCGGAAAGTTTCTATTCCACCGGAGTGTCATAGGGCTCCATGGGATGGGATTTCATAAATCACTGGCACTGTTAGTAACGGTGCAGGTGATTAAGGAATGTATTTGCCGGTAGGGGCCTGAACTCCCCGCAGGTCAGGCCTGCCGTGAAATCCGTGGCCCCCACCGTCAAACTTGAAGTGTGTGGTCTGCAAAAAATGCCAGAGAATTTTTTCCGGCATTTTTCCAGACCAGCACACTCGTGATTAGCCTATATTTTCAAATACAGGAAAATGGTTTGAAATGCCTGGTACTTACAAGTAATGTCATTGAGGCGGCATAACTAGTTTCATACCATTTGACATGTCCTAAGCGATGTCATATGTGATGTCATCAATCATGTCATTTGTGATATCAGTGTCCTTAGGGACACTGTGAAAGGAATCCTTAGTGAAAGGAAGGGCAAAGATAGAATTGCTGGTAGGAGTGTATCAAAGGTAGTACCCCTTCTTTCTGGTAGGAATGTGTCCATGGTAAACATCCTAAGCAAGGGGTGACAAAATACTTTCTGGAAGGAGTTCGTCCACTGTAAACACCCTTAGAAAGGAGAAACAAAATACTTGCTCATAGTAGTTGGACAAGAAGAGCTCAAGAGCCGAACCGGACACTACATCCCTGAGACGGTGAAATGAAGTAGTGAGCTGGGTACTATATCCTTTTTACTATGAAATCAAGAAAGTACTGGGCCCCATATACATTGGACTGCAAATCAGAGCCAAGAAGCAAGCTGGGCACTGTATACCTGAGGCTATGTGTTTGATTGCAGAACCTGGTTAAGACAGGAAGATCTTCCTTTCTTTCCTCATTTTCCCATGTCCGCCAAGCTTACTATTTTGTCCTAACTGCTTATCTATTCCTTCTCCCATGCCCTTACCTGAATATTCTTTGTTGACATTATCTATACAATTTTAACTGCTCCTCACGCTATTTCTTTTCTCATTATTTATCAGCCATCTGGCCCACTTGGGTCATTTGTCACAACCCTTATCCCAGACCCCCACTGGCAAGTCAACCTGCCAGGTAGGGCCAAGGTTCAGGGTTCCATTAGGGCCTCAGAGGCCTTACATCGTCTTCCAAGACTCTCTTGGAGTCAGTCTTGGAGCCTGAGGTGCCAGGCTCATATTCAGTATGAAGAAAATCTTTGAATGGGGACTACTTTTCTTTGGGCCTGCAGTCAACATGGTGGCACTCACATAGCCCAGTTCCAATGAACTGAGCTATGCAGTATAGTGTTTTGGGTCTGGTGGCCTGGGACTACTTTGCCTGGACAACTTTACTGAGAGGCTATTTAAGCCACACCCAAGCAACAGAACACGCTTCACGTTATTCTGCAGCTTGCAGCGTAACACTCACTGTGTCCAGTGTCCTGGATTCCAGCAATCCTTGGAACAACGAGCCTGCAGAGGAGAAAAAGAACATCATTAATAGAATCTTACCTGCGTACTCCATCCTGTCATCCGTCCGACATTGAATTCCGGAATCTGCTTATTTACCGGCCGCTTATCCAGCAAACTACATCTTCAAGGCACCGCATGCTTACCGGAACGAAGCAACCTGAAAAGGAGAGAGAGAGAGAGAGAACATTAGTAAACGCATACCCACGGCCTTCCATAAGCAACGGACATCACGAGAACCTCACCTGGCTAGTCGCTTCTTGGCCAGCATCGTCCCGGAACATCATGCCTGCCAGAGAAGAACACTGTGACCTGCGAAGGAAGAGGAAAACACAGGTTAGCTAATACAAGACGAAGCAGCGCAGTGCATAGTGCATAATTTACCGGATTGCAGCGTGCATCTCGCACCATCCATTACCGGCAGGTGCTCAATCCAACCAGCACGAAACGTCGAATCTCCCGCACACCTAGGGAGAAAGACATTAACCACAAAAGGAAAGGCAAGAACTGTATTGCATACAAAGACTGCTAGGCAGCAAGACTTACCTTAAAGACTTACCTTAAAGACACTTGAAGGGGCTCGCACAGTGAAGTAACTTGGTCGCCCACGCCCACTGGAGCCAACACACCCCTGCCAAAGAGGGCAGGAAGGAGAGCACGCCTTATACCAAAACTAGGTGAGGAGAGGGCCTGAGGGTCACATCCAAGGGAGGTGGGAGACCTTATCAGATACGGCCAGTCTTGAACCCACCCCTTCTGTAATTTCAGGCTTCATTTCCACAGAACACACCACCCGGGATCAGGGAGAGGGTTCCAGGCGCAGATCATCCAACCAGGGCTGAGTGGCGTCCCCGTGGATACCAGGTGAGCGTAACACATTCTGCGAGGACACTGACCACCTTCTTGGTCACATTTTACCTAGTCCCACACCTCTTGTCTTGCTTGGAGACTTTAATCTCCATCTTTCCTCTATGCATTTAACATCCCCCTTTCTATCAATACTTGATTCACATTTACTTTCTCCACTTCCTACTCCTCCCACTCATACCTCAGGACCTACTCTTAACTTGATTTTTACTTCGTCATTTACTGTTTCCTCGATATCTGTTTTTCCTGTCTGCTTATCAGAAAATTCTCTACTTTCGGCTTCTCTGCTTCCACCTATGTCTTCTAGTATCTCTTGTCTGTTTTCAACTAATATTTTCTTTAGGTGTGATCTATGTAACTTTAATTCCTCACTCTTTCATGATACTTGTACAAACTCTCTTCCATCTCTCACACACTTTTCTACTCTCTTTGCGGACGAAACAACGTTCACTCTCTCCTCATTCCTAGGTTCTAGTCTTGATCAACTCTACCCTCCTTCCTCCTTTCAGCCTACTCGTAAACCTGCCCAACCCTGGCTCTCTTCTCATCTCTCTTCAATGAGCCGACTTCTTCGCCACCTTGAAAGGCACTGGCGCAAACTCTGTTCTCCCAATAACCACCTATTTTTCTTATCATGCCCTCTATGACAACTGTATTAAGTCTGCTAAGCACACTTACTTCTCTGATCTTCTTCATAGTCAATCTACTCACCCTCGTCGTCTTTTCCAAACTTTAACTTGGCTTCTTTTACCTCCTATACCTGACCGTTCCATTACGTCATCCCTATCAGCATCTGATCTTGCTAATTTTTTCTCTTCTAAAGTGCCCTCTTTATGCCAGGATATCCTATTTTCACCTTCTTATAACTCTTCCCCCTTACCTCTTCCTATTCCTTCCAATACTGTGTCTAACTTTGCTACTGTATCGGACTCTGATGTGGCTCTTCCCTTGGCCAAAGTTCACCCCACCTCTGCCCCCACTGAACCCATTCCCTCTTTACTTATTACTAAAATGTACCCGTTTTTGGTACCTTTTCTTGCCTTCTGTTGTTTTATTTCTATTATTTTTATTGATTTTACAACAGTTAACATGTAACTTCCCCATCCCTCCTCCCATCTGCCCCCAAGATGTTTGTATATCACAGGTTCCCAGGACATCTCCTTTCCTCCTTATTTAAATAAGTTGGTTATCTTTATGTTATGTGGGCACCACTGATCCATATAGTCACTTTGAAGATAATCAAGGGCCTCTGCCCACTCGTCCCTGAATGTCTGATTACTGCCTTGCAAGTTATACGTGATATAGTCCATCGTTATATGTGACCAGACTCTTCTTATCCAGTCGAGTGCCAAGGGAGGGTGTTTCTGCTTCCACTTTTGGGCTATTTCCAGCCAAACTGCAATTAGTAGCCCAATGATGTTTCGTTTCTGTGTTTTCGATATTGTCTTGTCTCTCAGATCCCACATTCCACATAACCATACTTCCTCATCCCTATCTCCCATGCCTGGGAACATTTGCTGCATATGTGCCTTCACTTCCCCCCAGTAATGCTGTAGGTTTGGGCATTCTCACCAGATATGGCGCCAGTCCCCTTTCCCTCTACAGCCCCTCCAACATACATTTGTTTTGGCTGTATCGCCCTCGTAAATTTGGGTATCATCTCCCATATGTGTTCCCATTTTTCCATCAAGCTTGGTGTGCCCATGGTCTTTTCCCACCTTTTCATGTATTGCCACTTTATTTCTTCAGTGTGGATGTTTACATATCTATATGTGGTTGAGACACATGTTTTCTTTCCATCGTGTGTCATGTTGTAGGTTTTGAAGGGAGTTAGCTCCCTTGCTGCTGCTTCTTTTATTCTGGGGGTGTCTAACCAAAGATATAGCTGTTCATATTTGTATCTGTCCTTATTGTTTAAGTTGAATAGCTCAGTACATTCTTCAAATGTCTTTATTTGGTGGCCCTGGAACATGTCCCCGACCATTTTACATCCTCCCGCCTCCCACTTGTGGAACGCCCTTTTCTCTATTCCTGGTGGGAATTCTGGGTTTTTGAATAGAGGCATAAAGGGGGCTGGGATGTCTATGTTTCTTCCCGATCCATAACATGTGTCTTGTAGGTATGGTTGCCACTGCTCTATCTTGTGCTGCCCACAACTTTTGTGAGTTGTCTGGTATCCATTCTTTCAGAATCCATAATTGGGCTGCCTCATAATATTTCCTAAAGTGTGGGAGGGTGCACCCTCCCTCCTTCTATCCTTGGGGCTGTTAGAACCGTGTTCGATACTCTCTGGGTTTTCTCTTGCCATATGTACTCCTTGACGGCTTTCGTTAGGGATTTGAAAAAGGCCGAAGGGAGTTTTATCGGTAGGGCTTGAAATAGATACATCAGTTTGGGTAGGATGGTCATCTTAATCACTGTTATCCGCCCCCACCAAGAGATTTTTAGGGGGTTCCATTTCCCCAAGTTTTGGTTGATGTGTCTTAGTAGTAGAGGGTAGTTTTGGGAGTATAAATCTTGTATCTTGTGCGTTAGAGTGTTTCCCAGATATTTAACCCCGGCCTCTGCCACTTTTAGATGCAGGCCGGCTGCCACTGATTGGATCTGTGGTTTGTTTTCCGCTAGAATCAGAACTTCTGATTTCTGCCTATTAATTTTCAGCCCTGAGAGTGAGCCGAATGTTTCTATCTCCTTCATGAGGCGTGGGAGGGAGTTCTCGGGATTCCCCAGGATCACCAGCATGACATCTGCATATGCCGCTATTTTGTGCGCAGTACCCGCCATTTCTATGCGTGTTATTTCCCCCTTATCTCTTATCCGTGCAAGTAGTGGCTCCAGGAACATTGCGTACAGCAGTGGGGAGAGGGGGCAACCCTGTTTGTCCCTCTCTCGATCTGAATTCTATTGGATATTCCTCCATTCACTGTGACTCTTAAATTGGGTGAGTTATAGTTAGCTTTAATCATTCTAATGAAGGAGCCACTCACCCCCCATTCTCTGCAGTGTGTGAAATAGGAGTGTCCATTCTACTCGATCAAATGCCTTTTCGGCGTCCAGAGTGAGTATTATTGCTGGGGAAAGTGTTATTCCTAACTTTTCCACTATGTGTAGAACCCTTCTGATGTTGTCGTGTGTTTGTCTTTCGGGGACAAAGCCGGATTGATCTTGATGTATCAATTTACGGAGTACTTGCGTAAATCTGGTGGCTAGGATTTTGGTGTTCAACTTTGCGTCCTGATTTATCAGCGCGATCAGGTGGTATGAAGATGGTTGCTCCGGATCCTTGCCCTGTTTGTGTAATACGAGTAGCTTGGCCTCATTCATTGATTGGGTAATGTTCGCTTTGTCTTTAAAGGAGTTAAACAGGTCTGTTAGGACGGGAACCAGTATATCACTATAGGTTTTATAAAATTGTGCGGTATACCCATCTGGGCCCGGGGATTTATTTCTGGGAAGGTCTTTTATCGCTTTAGTAACCACTTCCGGAGTGATATCTGTATCTAATGCTTGCCTCTCTGTGTCCGATAATACCGGAAGACTTGTACCCTCTAGATAGGCTTTTTGTTGGGATTTGTCTGGTTGGTCCGTCGAGTATAGCTGGTGGTAGAACTTCTCGGATATAGCCCCTATTTCTATTGTTTGTGTCTTTCTTTCCCCCTTATCATCCCTCATCGCCATCACTGTGCGTTCCCGAGCCTTACCTTTTAATTGTCCAGCCAATAATTGATCTGCTCTGTTGGCCTTTATGTAATACCAGTGTTTCATTCTGATCAGTTGCCTCTCTGCTTTTTTTGTGCAGAGAGTTTCAAGTTGGCTTTGTACGTGGCGCAGAGCTTTTTGTAACTTCAATGCGGGTTTCAACAGTATTTCTGCTTGGATTTTACTAACGTTTGCCTCTAGCTCTTTCTTCCACTGGAGGTTGAGTTTCTCCGGTTGGGCTTTTAAAGAGATTATTGGGCTGATTCATGGAATTTGTGCGCCGAAAAAAAATGGGGATTTGTGCGCCATTCTGCCCGCAAATCCCCATTTGTTAAACAGGGATTTGCGAGCAGAATGGCGCATAAATCCCCGTTTTTTGGTGCACAAATTCCATGAATCAGCCCCTCTATGTCGCCTCGTGATGGCCTTTAGCGCATCCCATTGGGTTTCTAACGGTATTTCTGGGAGATTATTGTTCATTAGATATTCTGTAATATGCTCTCGGAGGGTGTTCCCTGACACCGGGTCCCGGATTATCTCCTCTGGGAGTCTCCAGCTCCACAGTCCTGGGGCTTTAGGGGTTAGTGTTATCTCTGCCCACAGAGGGGCGTGATCTGAGAGTGTTATAGAGCCGATCTCTACCTTCCGTGTCTTCCCCAGTAGACCTGTTGAGGCCCAAAGGTAGTCTATCTGTGACATTGTGTTATGAACATGTGAGAAGTGTGTGAAGCCTTGTTGATTAGTGTTTGTGTGCCTCCAGATATCTCCCAGCGCTAAATTGGAAATGTTCTGTTTCAGGGCGTTCAAGGGGCTATATAGGGGCCGACATGTCTAGGTTGGGGTCCCACGCGATGTTCAAGTCTCCCCCCAATATTATCTCCCCCGTGGCAAACCGTTCTATTTTGTCCATTGTGGTTTTGAGGAAGCCCTCCTGCCCCGTGTTGGGAGCATACAATGCCGCCAACGTGAGGGGATATCTTTCCAATTTGATGTTTGCTAGTAGGTATCTCCCCTGTTTATCTGCCTCTATTCCTATTTTCTTTATATACTTCTTTTCCTGCCCCCCATTATTTCATCTTTTGGAGTTTCACACCACTTCTATGCTGATGATACCCAGCTCTTGGTGTCCTTCTCATCTTTTGCACCTGATATTCATCATTCTCTCTCATCCTGTCTCTCTGCTATCAAATCCTGGGTGACCTCTCATTTCCTCACTTTAAATGCCGGAAAGACTGAAGTCTTATTCTTTCCTGCCAAAACTCTCTTGTCACAGTCTCCTCCCTCTTCTATTTCCTTTCCTCCCTCCAGTATTTCTGTTTCTCCCACTGCCCGCATTCTTGGTCTTTATTTTGATTCCAATCTTTCCTTTACCCATCATATTTCCTTACATCGCTCGCCTGTCGTTTTCATCCGTACAATATTCGCAAAGTCTGTCCTTTTCTCACTTTCGATGCCACAAAGCTTCTTGTATCTTTGCTAGTATTTTTTTCTGCTTATTCTACTGTTCTGTTCTATTCTTTGGTTTTACCTGCTCAAGTCTTGCTCCTCTTAAATCAATCTATCATTCTTCAATTTGCTCAATCTGCCTTCACTCTTATCGGGACTCAATCTCTTCTTCTCTTGCCTCACTAGAATGGCTGTCTTTCTACTCTCAACTTAAAAATAACTTTCTTTGCCTAGTTTTTAAATGTCTCAATGGGCTGGCTCCTGACTACCTTGCATCTCTCCTTTCATTTTACTTTCCTCCTCCGTCCCCTCCGCTCTGCTGGTCTTTTTAGACTTAATGTTCCCCGTCCCTCTTGTGCTCCATCCCGTTTTCGTCCTTTTCAGCTCCTTGCCCCTCTTCACTGGAATCTGCTCCCTCTGTCTCCTTGTTCTAATACTTCTTATCCTCTCTTCCATTCCTCTCTAAAAACTCACCTGCTTCAGTCTGCTGATTGATTGATACTGGTTGTATTTGAACACTGATTTATATTGCTGATTTTAATGTACTGTTGATCGTTTTATGTAAAGCTCTTTGGACGAAGGTGCTGTATAAAGCACAATAAAAATACAAAATACAAATACAAATTAAATAGGTCCTTACACCTTTTTGGACAGTTATCTCTTTTGATTTGGTGGGTCGTTGGTCCCTATATGTGTTTATCCAATCCATTATATAAGGGTAGCATGGCAGCTACAGATAAATTAGAGGCTGTAAGCCTTAGTCAGTAGACCAGGAAAGCCTGGTGAAAGTCAGGAAATCTTTAAGATTAAGGAACCCTGACAATATCATTGAATCCCCATGCAAAGCATTGTTTATATAGCTTTCAACTGTGAGTCGACCCTGTATCCTGACAGGCATTCATCCCAACCCACCCCGCTGTAGATAAAGGTGCTGAATGTCATGGCTATCACGTGTGTTCCATACATCATGGCATTACGGACCCCTGTATCAAAGCAAGGGTGAGGATCGGTGGACAGAAACAAAAGGATCCAAAAAGAAAATGTACCAATTGCAAAATGCTGCACCAAAGAGGGTGATGAAACCATACAAAAGCCCATTGCTGTCTACAGAGAGACTCCACATTCTGCAACAGGCATACTTTAAACTTACGAGGGCTCCTTCGCCCAACACTAGATTTAATAAAGAGTAGACATTTGCTAACAAAAGTAACACCCTCAAGGAGATAAATAAACGAAAAGTATGTGAAGTATGGTGGCATCTAACGTCAGACATACTGCTACACCTCAGTCCATACAAAAGGGGGCTAGGTTAGGGTTTAAACATGCTACAAGCAACCATAAAAGGATAATCAGTATACAGTAATAATGGAGAATACAATTATAGAGAATGCTATAACAGAGAAACATAAACTGAGAAAAACATTGAACATTTTTACAAATAGATATGGTGTGGGCTAAGGGGTAAAACGGGTGTCAATGGGGTAAGGTTTGTTTTAAGCACGTAGAGAAACATAGGGCTTTAGGGGGAGTAATCCCTCCTAAAAAAATAGATATTTGTTCACTGTTATTGTTTTCACTGAAAAAGCATTCTCTGATATGTATACTCTGTAATCACATAGAAGTGGATTATTTCCATTTACAACCACTTTGGAAAGTTATCAAAGTAATGGAATGTTGCATACGTGTAGGAAATGATGGAAACGGAACAGCTATGAGGCACTATACACAAGAATCATGCCTAGCGGGTCACAGCATCATGAATACACAACTAAAGGCAATGCAAGAGAGCCTCACATGCAGGAAAGCATAAGACCAGGTATAAGAATGGCTGCACTTGCCACCGAAGCATTAGCTTGGCTGGGGACGCCACAGAACAATGTGCTTGTTTGGGAGGAACCGGTTCCTACATGAAGACTCAAACAACAGAGCCGGTGGACAGCAGCTGCCAACAGAACATCAGGTGACGTGGAGAGGCGAGCAGGATGCAAAAAATCCACCAGAGAGAAGAGTGCCTAGAAATCACTGCAACTGTTCAGTGCTGTTAAACTGTATTCATGTTGCCATTTACCCGCAGAAAGAATTGTGCTGTAGACGCTCCCAGCCAGTGCTTTAAATGGTGCAGTCCTAACCGGCCCTCGGTATCTACACTTGGTACATGTGTCAGTATGAGCACCCACACCTCACACAGCTTGAAGGCTAGTGCTGGTGTACTCAACTGTAGGGGGAGTTGAAAACTAAATCATTTTATTTAACTGACTGTCAATGAAGGACCAAGCTCCTGCAGCCTCCCCTTCGGATAGCAGCGTCTTTTCCCTCTTGCCTTCCCCTCCTGCAGTGTCCATGATCTCTCCTGCAGGGCCCACCCTGCACGGCAAAAGGAGAGCCACACATGCAGCTTCAGCCCTGCCAGCACACCAAGCATGGAACATCATGTCGCTAATTGGGCTCTATCTGTTATCCATGATGCCCCTATACAGATTTCATGTGGAGGACGGATTGATTTGTGTGGGACACCCCTGCAGAGGCAGCCACTCAAGAAAGCCTGGCCCATTACTTTTAAAACCATGTTTCTTTGTTATTAGCAATGCCTGTTAAGCTGATTATAATGGTAATGGAACGTCTTAGATTGAAAGCCAACACACAGTTACAGTTACCTATCCAATATCTCCCTTTTAGGTAGGCAATGATGGCGATCAATAATAAAACTCCCCTTTTTATAGCTTAGCACATATCTATGATGTCTGCAAAAGTGAAAGACTAGTTTTTTATGAATATTCACATTTTCTTAACACAATGCATAACAACAAACTGGGGGTTTGTCTGAAAGAATCCAAGGTTCACTGCTTAACCAAAGGGTTTAATCCTTTGCAAATACTTTAATCTCACTGCACCCCACCTGTAAATATTGGGTGTTTTCAAACCCTGCCAACCTTTGCACACCACAATACTATTGTCAAAATAGTCCAAAATCAATCTGTGATTGATGAGGATCTTTGAGAGATAGTGGCAACAGGTTGACAGCATCAAATGTAATGTTATATTTTGGTTGGAACCAACGAGATATGTCTGCATGGCATGCTCCCAACACCCTGGCTCAGACATCAAATATGAACTTACAAAGCGTGTTAAAGAGAGTGTGAGAAAATGACTGAATTGGTAGCGTGGGGAGACAGACACATAGGAATGGACACAAATAGAGAATGAGACACTGTAAGACAGCCGAAGAACTGCCAAAATGGAGCGGAACTCATAGTGTGAGAAGAATTGATATGGGTCAATGAGCTTCGGATGGGTCCCGGCATCAGAGCAATTTTAGGGACCGCCTAGGGCTGAGCCCTGGCCCAACCCAATGCCTCGATTGGTGAGTGGCTGCACTTCTCTTCCGCATTTAAAGCACTGCTTCCAGCATTTCACCCAGTTGTGCTCAGCCATAACTCTCCCACGTGCTTTCATTGCTTGACCTTGCATTCGTTCTGGACTCGACTCAGGCGGCACTGCAGTTCAGGAGGTCCGTCATGCGTGGAAGCCCTGGGTGCCATTGCCATTGACAATGTACCTAATCAACAGAACCAGTGAAGTTGTTTCGGGAGGATAACTCAAGGGCAACGAGCTAGCCTTGAAAACAAGACGACATAGAGCAACACAGGTTCGATCCCCGGGTCCGCACTCAGAAACCTCTGGGCATTAAGTGCGTTATAAACAACCTATCATATCATATTCTTCTCTGTATCTTCTTTTCATAACATATGAGAGAAGCATGTTTGTCACATGTTTTCAGTTTGTACACGTTAGTGAGCCCCAGTGTGCACAAAACCTTGAACTTTATTGGAACATAAACTGTAAAGCCTATTTCCCCAGTTTGAATGTTCACTTCTACACCTTTTCTACTATTTTAGAACAGAGGTAGATTCATTATTAATCTTATGTGCACAGATAGGCCACAGTTAACATAGGAAACCAGTGTTCACTTTTACAAAAATGAAATAGGCTTTTGTCTTTACATGCTGTGATTTTATATGATAAAAATTAAGTCTCTTTTTTCCTGATAAGGCAATCTGTCACTTGACATTGTTTTTTAAATGTCAGGCATCATTCCTCCTTTTTATCTTCCAAATGTGTCGTATTTCAAATGTATCTTTTCTTTCCACATGCACTGCTGCGGTTTCAAATTTGTCAAAGGTGCCTTTTCCCAGTTTACACAAAGTCAGCATCTGCAGCCCCTCAGGGTATATCCCATTAATTGGGCATATCCATCAGTTTCAAGCTCTCATGTAGATTCCCCTTCACTTGCACACCTGTCCATTTTAGTTGAGTTGGCAACACCCATTTCTTTCTATTTCACTGTGCCTTATGTCGAAAATCACTGTATTGTACTGGCTTTTATTTTTCATTGCAACTCCACACATAATCACATTGATACCCATTCACTCACCAGTCACTAACCCATGCACGTTCTCTCACATGGGCATCCAGAACATTCACGCTGCATTCTTCACATGGGCACCACCTCACCCAGAATATTTACAGTCAGATTCATACCCATTCACTCACCTGTCATCCACACATCTTTCACATTTACTCACACTGCATTCTATACATGGGCAACCATCCAGAACATTCACACACATAATCACCTTCATACCCATTCACTCATCCAAGCACCTTCTCTCACATCCACTCACACAGCATTCACAACACGAGCACCCACCAAGAACATTCACACAATCATATTCACACCCATTCACTCACTGGTCACTCACATATACACCTTCTCTCACATTCACTCACACTGCATTCTTCACAACAGCAGTCACCCAGAACAGTCACAAAATACATAATCACATGTGTACTCATTCAGCCAGCAGTCACTCACCCAATGTCATTCTTCCACATGAACACACACTTCAATCTCCAGACGAGCACGGACCCAGAACATTCACACACTCAATCGCATTCACACCCATTCAACAACTAGTCATTGACCTTCTGAAATGGCATTCTCCTGACTAGAGCCCACCCAGAACATATACACACACTCAAACATTAATCACATTCATGCCCATTCACCCATCAGTCACTCACCCCTAATCCTCCTCTCACATTCACTCACACTTCACACATAAACACACGCTGTATTCTCAATTACTCGACAGGCTCAACCACCATCCATACACACATGTACCACTGACACATACGCATAAGCATTTTATTTATTACATTTGTTATACGTCCAGACCCGGAGGTATCATGGCATAGTTACAGACTGCTTGGAAATACAATCTTACAGTTAAAACAGGATATACATTGGTTACACATTATTACAGTAGGCAATCGTGTCAAGGATCCTAGTTTAGCTAGGGTTGGGTGTCGGAGGTGATTAGTATTGGTCGAATAGCCAGGAGTTCATTGATTTTTTTTAATTGCTGGTGTGATTCCTCATTCTTGGTGATAGTTGGGAGGGCATGCCAGTGATTGGGGGCTAGGACTTTGAAGCTGCTGCCCCCCACTCTTACTCTTTTGTATCGGGGGATTTCGAGGAGAGGGTTGTTGCTGGACGTAAGGGGTCTGTATGAGGTTTTTTTGTGATTGTGTTGTTGAGGTATATGGGGGCTTTGTTAGCGATGCTTTTGTGTGTAATGCGTAGGGTTTTGAATATGATCCTCACATTTATGGGAAGCCAGTGAGTATCTCTTCTGATACTGGAGATCTGTTCATTCTTTTTTATGCCCAATGCTGCTCGGAGGGCTTTATTCTGCATGAGTTGGAGTTTGGTCAGATTATTATTGGAGGTGCCTAAGAGGAGTAATAATAATAATTTAGCATTTATATAGCGCTACAAACCCTCCAGCATCTGAGTGCTGCTTATTATTACCCACAGTGTGTGGTGCTTATTTGTCAACCTCGGAAGGATGAAAGGCTGAGTTTGGCACTGCCAGGATTCAAACCTGTGACAGCAGTCTCTGCACAGATGTCGAAGCGAACACTCTACTCGCTGTGCTATGGCACCAGCTACATTGCAGTAATCGAGTTTTCAGAGTATAAGAGCTCTTGCTAATGTGACACAGTTTTTGGTTTTGGGTGTGAGGAATTTTAGGCTTAGTGCAATGAACTTAGAGGTGTAGGAGGTGGCTGATGAAAGTGTGTTGATTTGTTTAGTCATAGAGTGGGGTCTAAGTAGACACTGAGGGTTTTGACCTGTTTGAGAGTTGGGATTGTGGTGCTGTCTATGCGGAAGGAGGTCTAGGCAGGTTGTAGTGAGTTGATTCTGGCAGGTGGTCCAACTATGAGCAGCTCTGTTTTGTGGTCGTTGAGGCAGAGACTATTGTGGGCCATCCAGTTTTGGATTAGTGCATACATTTGGTTGATGAGAATTGAATTCTGCTCGTGGTTACCAGTTAGAGGGATGAGGATGTGGGTGTCATCTGCAAAGTTTGTGTAGATGACACCCATGGCATCCAGGGCATGCAAATAGTAGATTGGTATACACATTGTATAGGGTGGGTGATAGGCAGGAGCCTTGGGGACTGGTATGGGGTCAGCTGATTCTTTTCCAATGGAGACTATTGAAGTCTTGTCTGCAAGGCAGGATTTGATCCATTCGGTAGCATGCTTGACAAAGTTGAAGTTGTTGGCTAGTGTGGCGCAGAGTTTGTCGTGGTCGACTAAATCTAAAGCCGCTGATAGATCTAGCAGCATGAGGAGACAGAGCTTGCCTGCATCCCTGGTGGCATGCATTTGGATTTTCAGGTCAAGAAGTGCTGTTTCGGTGCTATGGTTTGGACGGAAGCCCGATTGTCGGGCCCCCAAGGTGGTTTTGTATTTGTGTATACGTTATTTTGTCTATTATTTTCAATAGGAAGGGGACTGTAGTTATGTGCTGGTAGTTGCATACATTTATGCATAACATTACATGCTTCAATACACAATCACCTCAGGCATGAACGCACGCACACGCTCACACATACACCATTAAACAAAAGTTTCCTTACCTGTTTCTGTACCCCTCCCAGGAAGTTCTTTAAGGCTGGCAACCTTCTTCATATTGTCACTCTCAACTCTCGCTCTGCTGTCAAACACTCCTCTGACATCTGCTACCCCCTTGAAGAACTAGACCTTGATGTCCTTGGTCTTACTGAGACATGGTTCATGGCCAGCTCTGTCACAAGCTTTGACACTCTCCTCCCTGATGGTTACAAGATCGTCTCAGCACCCATATCCTGCCAGTCCGGTGGGGGGGTAGCCCTGATCTTTCCTGAGTGGATTCCTGCCTCTATCATTCCCACTCAGACCTACTCCTCTTTTGAATGCCTTGTCTGTAGGCTTTCTCTCTCGCCTATCCATTCTCTTACGGTGGTTACCATCTACTGGCCTCCTGGTCAAATCACCTAATTTCTCTCTGAGTGGGCAGATCTTTCCTCCTCCCACCTGGCCTCTACCACTCAACTCCTCCTCGGTGACCTCAATATACATTTAGGCTCTCCTTGCTCCCCCTCTGTACTCTTCTGTGACCTCTGCGACTCCCTCTCCCTGTCCATCCTCCCCTCTGGCCTGACTCACTCTGCAGGGCACACACTCAATGTCTTGATCTCCTCTGACCTCCCCCTCTCCATCCTTCTGGCCACTCCTCCCTCCTGGAGATCTCACTCCCTTCTCTCCTCTCATCTCTCCCTCTCTTCCCCCCAAGCCAGGCCTATCCCAATACTGCCACCTACCTTCTCGGACATCCGGCCCATGAAGTGTGTGTCAGTTGAGGCTTTTGGCACCACTTTCTCTCCCCCACCCCTCCACCTTTGGCTGTCTCACATCCTGACACAGCCCTGTCTATGCTCACCTCTTCAATTTCTGATACGCTTGATGCTCTTGCCCCTGTCATGAGGATCCGTTTGAAGTCCAAAGCCAAGTGCAATTCCTGGTATGACTCTGACCTAGCTACACTTAAATGTAAGGGTAGGACGGCTGAGAGGAAATGGAGGACATCCTGTTCATCCTCTGACAAAATGGCGTATTGCCTGCTACAAAGGCAATACCGACTCTCTGTCCTCACCAAGAAGAGCGTCCACATTCAAGCTCGTGTCTCTGTGGCATCGAACAACTCGGCCGAACTCTTTAAAATCTGCAAGGAGCTGGCCAACCCTACTGTAGTTTCTACCCCTCCTCCACGAGGTTGCTAGACAAGTCCGATCTATGAAAGCCTCATCAAAACAGGTTCATCCCTGTTTTTTCGAAAAACCATCAAGGACCACATTGACACCCTCGCTCCGGCCCTTGCTGATTTTTTCAACAACTCCTTTGCCTCGGGATCCTTCCCCTGCCCTCTGAAGCACTCCTTTGTGCATCCTCTTCTCAAGAAACCCACAGCTGATCCTTCTTGTCTAGCTAACTATCGCTTAATTTCCATTACTCCCTTTCTGGGCAAACTCCTGGAAAAGTTGGCCATCTCTCAGCTTAACCTTCATTCCAATTCTGGTGGCTGTCTCCATGACCACTAGTATGGCTTCAGAGCTGCCAGAAGCACGGAAACTGCTCTCCTGGACATCCGTGAAGATCTGCTCTCCAACCTTGACTCTAGCATTCCCTCTGTCCTCATCCTCCTCGATCTCTCTTTTGCCTTCGACACGGTCAACCATACCATCCTGCTCAACCGTCTCTGTGAATACTTGGGTATCACTGATCAGGCTCTGGCCTGGCTGACCTCTTTCCTCTCAGATCGACCCTCCCAGGTTCAACTTGGGTCCTTCCTTTCATATATCTTCCTCTCTACCTGCGGTGTTCCCCAGGGGTCTAACCAATACCTGGCAACTCTCAGCCACTCCATTGCCACTTTCTGATCAAATTTCCAGTGCTATGCTGACGACATTCAACTCATTTTCAGACTGCCCTCAGCCACCTCCTCTACCTCTCTCATCTCTGATTGCCTAACTGCCATTCAAGATTGGTATGCCACCAATGATCTTTGTCTGAATGCCAGCAAGATGGAGATCCTCCTCATCGGCACACCTTCACCATCCTTTCCCCTAACTCTCTGGCCGGCCGCCCTTGGCCCTCATCCTACCCCCACCTGCGAGGCTAAGAATCTCAGGTTCATCTTTGACTCCACCCTTTCCTTCTCCGCCCACAACTCTGAGGTCTCTAAAAAGTCAAATTTCCTACGGCACCTCCTCAGAGGTACTCTGCCTTTCCTCTCCTTACCCCAGAAGTTCATGGTATCCCAAGCACTGGTTCTCTCTAGCTTGGACTATTGTAACAGCCTCTTTCTAAATCTACCTACCTCTACTCTCTGCCCTCTGCAAATAATCCAGAAGAGGACTGCAAGACTTGTCCTTGGCCTCAAGCCCTGGGATTGTACCTCTCCAGCTCTGAAATCTCTCCTTTGGCTCCCAGTGGATGCAAGGATAAAATTCAAAACCCTCTGCATTGTCCACAAGGCTTTCTGGGGACAGGGTACAAAATACCTTCTGATATCCCTCCACAAATACCTTCCCTCTCGAGCTCTTCGCTCCTCTACCTCCAACTCCCTCAGGGTCAGTCGTTTTTCAAAGAAACGAGCTGGGGGTAGATCTCTGACTTCGGCTGGGGCCTCCCTCTGGAACAGCCTACCTGCCACTCTAAAACTTGTGGAGAACCATCTCTGGTTCTGGAAGCACCTCAAGACCATCCTCTTTTCTTCTGCCATCACTCCCCCTCTCCCCTGCTGATCTGTTCTCTCTTGGCACCGTGCACCTGGCCAGCCTCTGTCCTCTGGCCCAGGTACCTGCTCACCCTGCCACCCTCCCACACTGCCTTCGGGCCACCCCTTGCACAGGGGTCTGTATCTGTACCCATACAGCCCCCCCTTTTTCTTCCTGCACTTATCAGACCTACCCAGTCTGCTGCCTTAAACCTAGCACTTGCAAATTGCTGGCTGCATAACCACTGTTTGTTGCCTTTATTATTTATGTATTGTTATTTATCTCTTTCTCCTCTGCTTCGCACTTTCCACTTCTCCCCCTTCCATGCACTTTTCCCCTCCCCCTCTCCCATGCACTTGCGCGTTCTCAATGTCACTGGGCCTACACTTGCGCATTCTCAATTTCACTGGGCCTAGTAAGATCGCTGTTTTGTTCTCCCCTGTTCCCCTCCCTTGCCTTGTTGCGCTCTGAAACACTTGCGTACGAGCGCGATAGAAATAAAATATCAATATCAATATCAATGTCACTTCAGGATGGGGTTAAATGACATCCCCTCCTGTGATGTCATCAGAGGTCAAGGGTCGTGGGATGTCACTTCCGCTAGCTCTGACATTTTGGTGAAATGACGTCCCTGGTACAATATCTCCTTTTCCCCTTGCAATCATATATTTATTTCTTCACTTTATTTCTGCTAATTCGCATATTGTCTTAAAAGGTGGATGACACGCGTTTTCTTTTAATTCAGACATGCTTTTCTGTTTAGAATTTCTGAAACTTGAAGGATCGTTTGAAGTGACCTGAGCCCAGCCAATTTGAGCGAGTAGGAGTGCAACAGCAATGTGCACCAAGAAAGCTTCATGGTATGGCAAGTCAACAAATAAATGGATAGCAGTTGCTCTAATGCTCTGTTACATTCTGCACTGCTCAGAACTCGTGCAGACCCCTGGTGGCCTCGGTTGTGAACCGAGGCCAGTCCATAGCTTTAGTCGTGAAGGCTGCCTCTCTGCCCCACACTCCTCCGGCGTGGAACTGTGCCAGGCTGGTTGCTGCATTCCTCGGTCTCCCATGCAGTGGTGATTTAATGTGTTGTACCGACGTCGCTGCGATCATGCTCACTGAACATTCTGAAACTGAACATTCCGTTGTTATCTCCCTCCGCACGCAACACAATTCAAATTATTTACTTTTGAATGAAGACTGGCCAACCCTGGGTGTGCACAGAATGTCTTGTTTTCAGTGCAAAAAAATGGTGTGTTCTGTTCAGTTGGTGATTTTGAAATTAAGCAGGACACAAAATGACAGCTCAGCTACTTCCTAGTCGTTCAGGCGGTCAGACAAACCGTAAATTGGCATTGTTCTACTAAGAAGCGTTGCGAGGGTTGCTAGGACACATTGCTCTCTGCTTGAACGGCAAGCAGGCCCTAAGGCCGGGCGTCGCAACCCCAAACAGCCGCAGAGCCAACATCATTATAGACACAGAACAAGTGAACACACGAAACAATGGGGAAACAGAGTCCATTAAGATTTTGCACATTTGCTGCGTAAAATGAGGGCACATCCACAGGTCCATGCTGTATAGACACAAGCCCCAGTTAGTGCACAGGTGCTCAGAAGCTGCTACCAGGATGGGAGCCACCGGAGGCGTCACAAGTGGGGGTGTGAGAGGGGGCTATAGCCCTGGGTCTTTTGGTTATAGTTCCGTTCAGAAGCCCAGGGGCTACATCCAAAAGGCAAGCTAGCGCCGAGGCCCGACATTCCCGACATTAGCTTAGCCCCAGATATTTTCCAGGCCTAGCAACACCCCTGGGTGCCACACCCAGAGTTGTCATGAGAGGGCAGGTGGGGTCTCACCAGCAAATAACTATATGGTCATATTCCAATCTAAAAACCTCAGGCTACCCTAAGGCTGATGCCTGTACACGTTTGGGGGGCGGGGTGGTGGGGGGATGACGTTAAAGTATGCTTAAGTCTGAATTACTATGTTATGGCTCTGTATATAGAGTACTAATTGAATTACAACTTGTTACATTTAAATTTTGCCCCTGAAGAAGGGGGGTAACCCCCGAAACCTGCTGGGCCTTGTTCGACATTATTAAAAAGCTTAATCAATCTCTGAATATCTCAGTCTGAACTATATGTATTCACTTAATTAACAAAGAATTGTGGCATCATATCTGACTCTTTAGTATAAAGGTGTGCTGGGGACAGGGGAAGCCTAATTCTAGGATGCCATTTCTTTTATGTTTCTGTTTGTCCACCTTGTTACCTCCCCTGCACCCAAATTTCTGCTCAAAAATGTAATTAACCACATTCTAGTCATGCATACAAGAGGAGGTGTGAACTGGACTGCCTTCATTTATTTGTAAGTAAAGTTAGTCCCCTCAGGTGCCTCATTTGACAATGCCACATGTGCCACAAAAAGAAGCCTATGACTGCCAAACCACTATGATACATGCCAGGCCTACCACTACGACCTAAACAACGCTATCCGATACACACACAATGCACACTACTCCCCAGACTGATCTTATTTTGCTCCCAAGTCACTTTCAAAATCCAACAGGTTTCTGGACCAGGTACTGGGTTGCCACCACATAACTGCAATCCTGTCAAAATCTAATACACACGAAGGACCTGTGTAATTGTCACAGCTGGAGAGCCCCGCCTTGTCAGCATTCTTTTCACGTCCCACCAGGGATACGGTTGACATATTCAATATGAGGGAGCATGGGTGGCAACTAGCTGTCCCATGGCACCCAGGAGATACCTCTAGCACTCAGCTGCTACCTTCCGGCCAGTAATATTACATCATCCGCATGCTTGCTCTTGCCACAGGGCTGACCAGCCACAGGGGCTTCTGAAGCTGAGGCGGTCCTAAATGAACGAGCCCCACCCTTCTTGTGTTGATGTCGGTACCCCCTGTGCAAGACTTCATGCACTGCTGAAAAAGAAAATGCATGCATGCACCCCCCATTCATGAATCCTGGCGTCATGATTCTTGGTCGGTGACTAGAGGGAGGAAACCTGGGATTGCTGACCACCACTCTCCGAGGGGCGATGCACGAGCCTGTTCTGAGTCTTTTTCAACCGTAGCATATTAACAGAGGTTTGGCCTGCTTCCTCCCTGCAGTTCTGCCATTTAACCATCATCATTGCAGTACACACTTATATCTGAAAGGGTGCCACTCAAAGGCTATGGTACTGATATCATTGAAGTATAACAATAATTCATACGGATTCCCGAATGTATTACCAAAGCTCCCATTGAGTGATGTAAGTGTCATCGTGCACCAACCAACCTCCTGTTTAACCAATTACCAATTAGGTCACCCCTTTCTCACCATGATATTAGGCATGAAGGCCTCTGCCACCGCTCTAACAATAGCCTAACCATAGCCGAACCCTTGTTTTTCTCCATTCTCTAATGATCATACCACAAACAAAAGCTATTGCAGCCTCTGGCAACCAGTTACTTGTCTCATGACGTATTTTCGGTGTGGCTCCCAGCAGCATACGTCAGCACCCGCCTTATACACATTGTGATTTCCCTTAATGAGTCCAGTATAGATGTGCTGCCCTTTGGTGCCCACAACTCCATAGATATTCAACCTGATTCACAAAGCGTTGTTCAATGGGATTTTCTCAGCATTTATGCTACTGAGAGGTGTCTGACCAATCTCCTTTCTTCATCCACAAAGGGGAATCTATAGGTTGATCGTTATCCTAAACTCACTCTCCTTCCAGTACATTGGCCATTACTTGCCACAAGATCATGTCACCAAAATGCCACTGAAGCTAAAGTAGCCCCTCCACCTATAAAAGATTCAAAAGCTGTGACACTTATTTCACCTTAACCCATCACTGAAGTCAAGTAAGTACATTCATCAGACACACGTCATCTCTGACCATGTTGTATAATTTCTTGAAAAGCAACTTATTGTACAGTCTTGATGTGAGATTAGCCAAATACCCTGAGAAATGGTGTCCCATGGGAAGTGTGCCGGTGGCTTAGTTTTACTGGTTGATGAGCAATATGTGCTGTGCTAAGGTCACCTTACCCTGAATAGACAGCAGATGACTGCGTCCCAATGAAATCCACTACGCCTAGTGGCATACTCAGCTCCTACCAAGAGTGTGTAGCTGTTGCTCACACTATGCATCTACAGTACGCGGAATCCTGAAGATGCACAAGTTATTAGCTTGGTGAATGGCCCTGGCCTTTCATCCTGTATGGAAAAAAACATTAATAGTCCATTGGGTTGGTGAACACTGGGAGGCATCTCCTGCTTACGTTCTATCTCTGAGAAGGAGATGAAGTGTGCCAAGGGAGAAACACAAATGGCCCAGCCCATCAGTAGACAGTCCTCATAATGCAAGTATCTATTAGTTATGAAACCCAGCAGTGTGTGGATGTCAACTTGGATGACCAGGAAGCACGATATTGACATGATGCTTACTTTGGCTAGCTGAGTGCCAATGCCACTGCATTCAGAGTAACACAATGTCTTGTTTGAAAGCCATAAGTAGCCAATAAAGGGAAATGCCAGTTGTGATGGTCAAAACAAATGTTGTAGTAATCGATATGATCGATCGAGTCTTCCTTTTGTCAGCTAAAATGTGTGGGGCATTGTTCAAGTCCTTACTTTACCCTTTCTGTTGGCCCACCTGATGGTACACCAAAGATTTATAAGGGACAATCTGCAAAGCTTTGAAAAGTGTAGACCACAATATTGAGACTAAGTTCAGCCTTCAGGAGTCAGTGCAACCAGACCACACTTTGATCAAAGATCTGTACTTTTTCAGGAGCAGAGCATAAGTGCTTTAGTAGCACAAAAATGGCTCCAGTTGGTTTTAATATCTACAATGACTAGGACAGTTTTAAAAACCCTGTTGTTAGAAAGCTCCACAATAAAATCCATGGATATCATTTGCCATAGTTTGGCCGGAGTTAAAAAGGCCTATTAAACCCTAAAGCTTTCTGATGACATCCGGTATGAATCCAGAATAGGACTTAATATATGCACAAGAAATGTCTGCATACCATATTTCCTGAATGTGCCTTTGAGATGATCATTGCACCAGGGGAAAGACTTCTTATTAGACTTGCGAGGGAGCAAAGAGTCTATTCCGGTTCAAATCAATCCATATGAAGATTAATGCTTCTCCAACAACAAACATCTGTGGACACAGGCTGCTCTGCAAGACAAAACCTTTCAAAGAAATCTTGCACATTATTCCAAATACCTACTGAAGACGCAGATTGCTGAGGCAGAATGCACGCTCCAGTGAGGGGATCATCTTGCTCCTCAACAACAGTCTCGATAAACCATCTTCTTAACTTTGAGGATTAACAGGATTGTCAAAAACCGGAAACATCGGAAGAATAACATCCACCTTGCATGGTTTGTTGAGTCACACTCTGGATCATCAAAACCCTTAAATTCCAGAGGTTGCTCCAGGAATGTACTGGAAACGATGAACACTCCAAAGGCTGCCCCCATTGAGTCAAAGTGGCTTTAATGGCTAAAGTTTCACAGTGATATTTTGAGTCATGATCAACACGAGCCAGGAATCTCTGAGCCTGAAGACCAGCCGGAGCAATTCTTCTGTATCAGCGTCTCTTTATGACAGAAAGGCACCAATACCAGAGACTGAATCATCACTTTACACAAAATGTGGCCTGGCAATAGCTTCATGACTCAAAATGGGAGCACAGGAAAACACCTTCTTAGGGTAAAATCCCCTTCATGGCCTGTTCTTCACCAACAGTTAACCTCCATCGTCATGATGGAAGTAAAAAGTGTGGCCCAATTGGAGAAATTCCTAATAAATGCTCTATAGAAGAGTACGAAGGATAGACATCATTGAACACCCTGACAGCCCTAGATGGAGGAAATTCCAAACCTGCCTTGGCCATATTAGCATATGCAGGATGGAAGAGGCTTCGAAGATATGCTACTCTAGTTGACTTACAGACAGTGCACGCAGCATACGAAGAAATTACTTCTTACATATGTTGACAATGTTGCGATGATGTTTCGAAAAAATCTATAAAATGATTCAAATGGCATCAAGAATATCTCATATATCAGAACATGTAATTAATTACTTTTTGGCAGGGACATTACACAAGCAAAACATCATCTCAAGGTATTCACAATCCCCTTAACAGGTGTAAAGGGCTGTTACATTGTAGACTTTACATTTATTTTGTAGAGCCTAATTGGTCTAGTAGTACAGAGATTACTGATAATATGCACATTTTACAAATAGAATTAGCATTGAAACACCCCAGGTGCATTCAAAACCTAAGGGCAACTTGAAGATTTGACACAAAAACATTGTTCGGCCTCTGGAGATGGCGAGTGCCTTGTAATCTGATAGGCATTTTCTTGACACCTGATGTTTATGTTTCTATTAAAGCATGTCCATGCAGAATAGTAGCCCCTGGAATGAGGTTTATCCGCCAAGTATGTTCAACCTCTTTCAACACAAATTAAGATGCGGGAAGATGAGAATTTCATTCGGGGGACATGAAAACTGAACACAGCAGCTTGTGAATACTTGGGAGCTGTGAATTAATGCGTCCAGCATACATTCCTATAACACTAAGGGGGTAATTCATAGAATTCAGCGCACAAGTGACCCACGCGGCTGGCGCACAGTGTGCGCGTGCGAATCCCTGCGCCAGCCCCGTGCGCTAAAATACATTTCCGCGCACAGCGTATTCATGGATTCCAGCCACCAAAACCAGTCGTGGCGCACAGTGGCGCAGCGAGCCTGCAGCAGCGCCAGTTATGCCCCCAAGAACGGCCCTTGCGCAGGGAAAAGCCATCAAAATCCTCAATCCAGCGCAAAGGGCTGCGCTAACCCTGTACCAGCACGGCAAGCGGGGTACATGTATCACAGGGGTGCACGGGAAGTTCCTCACGTGATTTCAGCTGGGTACGTGTATTACTGGGGTGCGCGGGAAGTTTCACATGCGATTGGCCCTGTGCGAGCGTGGTACGTGTATTACTGGGGTGCGCGGGAAGTTTCACACGTAAATTCAGCAGGGTACGTGTATTTCAGGGGGGCGCGGGAAGTTTCACACGCAATTCCATCAGGGTACGTGTATTTCGGGGTGCGCGGGAAGTTTCACACGCGATATCAGCAGGGTACGTGTATTTCAGGGGTGCGCGGGAAGTTCCACACGCAATTCCATCAGGGTACGTGTATATCAGGGGTGCACGGGAAGTTCCACACGCGATTCCATCAGGGTACGTGTATATCAGAGGTGCGCGGAAAGTTCCACACGCGAATGTCCTGTGTAAGTGTATTTCGGGGTGCACGGGAAGTTTCACATGCTATATCAGCACGGTACGTGTATTTCAGGGGTTCCGTGGAGTACTACACGTGAATTGGCCGTGTGGGTCCTCCCAGGTGTTCGCTCTACAACCTCCACGACCCCTGCAGGCAGCCCACACCACGGGGGACAACCCTGCACCCCCACTCATGTCCCCCAGCACCCCACCCCCCAGCAGTGCAGGGCACCCTCCACCAGACCCCCAACTCATGTCCCCTTGCACTCCCACACCCTAGCATCCAGGGGCACCCTCCACCAAGCCCCCACTCATGTCCCCCTGCACCCCCACCCCCCAGCATACAGGGGCACCCTCCACCAAGCCCCCACTCATGTCTCCCAGCACCCCCACCCCCCAGCACTGTGGGGCACCTGCCAGCAGGCCCCCACTCATGTCCAACTCATGTCCCCCTGCACCCCCACCCCCCAGCACTGTGGGGCACCTGCCAGCAGGTCCCCAACTCATGTCCCCCTGCACCCCCACCCCCCAGCATCCAGGGGCACCCTCCACCAAGCCCCCACTCATGTCCCCCTGCACCGCCACCCCCCAGCACTGTGGGGCACCCTCCACCAGGCCCCCACTCATGTCCCCCTGCACCGCCACCCCCCAGCATCCAGGGGCACCCTCCACCAAGCCCCCACTCATGTCCCCCTGCACCCCCACCCCCCTAGCATCCAGGGGCACCCTCCACCAAGCCCCCACTCATGTCTCCCAGCACCCCCACCCCCCAGCACTGTGGGGCACCTGCCAGCAGGCCCCCACTCATGTCCAACTTATGTCCCCCTGCACCCCCACCCCCCAGCACTGTGGGGCACCCTCCACCAGGCCCCCACTCATGTCTCCCAGCACCCCCACCCCCCAGCACTGTGGGGCACCTGCCAGCAGGCCCCCACTCATGTCCAACTCATGTCTCCCAGCACCCTCACCCCCCAGCACTGTGGGGCACCTGCCAGCAGGCCCCCACTCATGTCCAACTCATGCCCCCTGCACCCCCACCCCCCAGCACTGTGGGGCACCTGCCAGCAGGCCCCCAACTCATGTCCCCCTGCACCCCCACCCCCCAGCATCCAGGGGCACCCTCCACCAAGCCCCCACTCATGTCTCCCTGCACCCCCACCCCCCAGCACTGTGGGGCACCCTCCACCAGGCCCCCACTCATGTCCCCCTGCACCCCCAGCCCCCAGCATCCAGGGGCACCCTCCACCAAGCCCCACTCATGTCCCCCTGCACCCCACCCCCCAGCATCCAGGGGCACCCTCCACCAAGCCCCCACTCATGTCTCCCAGCACCCCCACCCCCCAGCACTGTGGGGCACCTGCCAGCAGGCCCCCACTCATGTCCAACTCATGTCCCCCTGCACCCCCACCCCCCAGCACTGTGGGGCACCTGCCAGCAGGCCCCCACTCATGTCCAACTCATGTCCCCCTGCACCCCCACCCCCCAGCACTGTGGGGAACCCTCCACCAGGCCTCCACTCATGTCTCCCAGCACCCCCACCCCCCAGCACTGCGGGGCACCTGCCAGCAGGCCCCCACTCATGTCCAACTCATGTCTCCCAGCACCCCCACCCCCCAGCACTGTGGGGCACCTGCCAGCAGGCCCCCACACATGTCCCCCTGCACCCCCACCCCCCAGCACTGTGGGGCACCTGCCAGCAGGCCCCAACTCATGTCCCCCTGCACCCCCACCTCCCAGCATCCAGGGCCACCCTCCACCAAGCCCCCACTCATGTCCCCCTGCAACCCCACCCCCAGCACTGTGGGGCACCCTCCACCAGGCCCCCACTCATGTCCCCCTGCACCCCCACCCCCCAGCATCCAGGGGCACCCTCCACCAAGCCCCCACTCATGTCCCCCTGCACCCCCACCCCCCCAGCATCCAGGGGCACCCTCCACCAAGCCCCCACTCATGTCTCCCAGCACCCCCACCCCCCAGCACTGTGGGGCACCTGCCAGCAGGCCCCCACTCATGTCCAACTCATGTCCCCCTGCACCCCCACCCCCCAGCACTGTGGGGCACCTGCCAGCAGGCCCCCACTCATGTCCCCCTGCACCCCCACCCCCCAGCACTGTGGGGCACCCTCCACCAGGCCCCCACTTATGTCTCCCAGCACCCCCACCCCCCAGCACAGTGGGGCACCTGCCAGCAGGCCCCCACTCATGTCCAACTCATGTCTCCCAGCACCCCCACCCCCCAGCACAGTGGGGCACCTGACAGCAGGCCCCCACTCATGTCCAACTCATGTCCCCCTGCACCCCCACCCCCCAGCACTGCGGGGAACCTGCCAGCAGGCCCCCAACTCATGTCCCCCTGCGCCCCCACCCCCCAGCATCCAGGGGCACCCTCCACCAAGCCCCCACTCATGTCCCCCTGTACCCCCACCACCCAGCACTGTGGGGCACCCTCCACCAGGCCCCCACTAATGTCCCCCTGCACCCCCACCCCAGCATCCAGCGGCACCCTCCACCAAGCCCCCACTCATGTCCCCCTGCACCCCCACCCCCCAGCATCCAGGGGCACCCTCCACCAAGCCCCCACTCATGTCTCCCAGCACCCCCACCCCCCAGCACTGTGGGGCACCTTCCAGCAGGCCCCCACTCATGTCCAACTCATGTCCCCCTGCACCCCACCCCCCAGCACTGTGGGGCACCTGCCAGCAGACCCCCACTCATGTCCAACTCATGTCCCCCTGCACCCCCACCCCCCAGCACTGTGGGGCACCCTCCACCAGGCCCCCACTCATGTCTCCCAGCACCCCCACCCCCCAGCACAGTGGGGCACCTGCCAGCAGGCCCCCACTCATGTCCAAGTCATGTCCCCCAGCACCCCCACCCACCAGCAGTGCAGGGCACCCTCCACCAGGCCCCCACACATGTCCCCCAGCACCCCCACCCCCCAGCAGTGCAGGGCACCCTCGACCAGGCCCCCACACATGTCTCCCAGCACCCCCATTCCCCAGCAGTGCAGGGCACCCTCCACCAGGCCCCCAACTCATGTCCCCCTGCACCCCCATCCCCCAGCAGTGCAGGGCACCCTCCACCAGGCCCCCACACATGTCCCCCAGCCAACATGTCATCACAATCTAGATCCCTGGCCCTTATGGTCAGCCTCCAAATGCCAAACACCCACCCGAGTATTGCATCCACCCACTTAGAAATGGCAATAACATGATAGAACCCCAATTGCAAGTTTGGACATGAACACATGTCCCTCACATACACCCAATGGGTGTCAGTGAATCTCAAAACCCATATCATGATATGCATGAAACCAATGAGATGATACTACACATTGAAGTTTGAACAAAAAATATGTATTAAAAACAACATAAATTGAATCAAATATAAACAAACAAAAATGGGAATTTAAAAAAATAAAAATCAGCATGTCCGTGAAATAATGCAAAACCACAAATCATAATCCAAAGGAAAGGTGTCCAATGTCAGAGTCCACAAAAGTAAATCCAATGGAAAATTAAAATGGAAAACCATTGCTCCATGGGTAAATCATAAAAAAAAAATGAAAATCCAACAGTCAACTATATACAGATAAACAATCCAGGGTCCCTGATCCCAACAGAAGAAATGAAACCTATCTAATAACACTACCTAATAAAAAAAACTATATACAAAAATGTGGCCCATTGTCCAAAAGGTCCAAAAAAAATGCAAAACCAAAGGAAACCTAACACTAACTACAGAACTATTTACAAGGGCAGCGGGTTAGTCCGACGGCTCACTTTTGGATGTCCAGGGTCAGGGCATCATCAAACTCCTGCTCAATGTCCTGGAGGCGGTCCTCCTCCATGGCCCCAAGGGCCCGCAGGGCCATCGACATGTCCACCTCCAACCCCCTGCGGATTGCCTCGAGGCACTCGGCCCGCCTCAGGGCCCTCCGCATAGAGTTCTCCGCCCTGACCATCGTGAGCCGTCCCTCTTCCGCCCACTGCCGCTCCGCATCTTTGGCATGGCCCAACCGCTGCCACACGGAAGACACTTCCCGTCCTGGGTCCTCCTGCCCTCCGGCCGATGCCTGCCCCTCCGATGTCGAAGGCCCCGAGCCATCATGGCTCCCACCACGTTGCTGCTGCTGCTGTGCCTCTGCCCGTGCACTGCCTTCTGCTGCCTGCACATCCTCCGCTGGCTGGGGTGCAGTCGTTGATGTGGCCACCCGTGCTGGACGTCCGACTACCGACTGTGGCAGGGATGCCTCCTCCACCAGCCTGGCCGCACCGTCAGAGGCAGCTCCACAGGGCACCCGGGTGACTAATGAGTGGGAAGATGGCACGGAGGACGACTGGCGCATAGGGGGTTCAGTTGAGGAGGGGGTCATAGCAAGCCCCATCAAACGGAGGAATCCGGCCTGGGTGACCTGTCCCAGTAGGCCACGCGGTCAACGAGCCATTCAAGATGACGTGCAGTCTCCTCATGAAAATACTGCAGATCACCTCGCATGGCCCGTTGACGCAACGCCACACCAGTCAGGACAGGCTCAACCCGGACCCGGATAGCCACGTCCGCAGGCAGAGGAAGGCAGTTGTCGTGAGCTCATCCCCTGCCTGAAAACGGGTCTGGACGTAGGCATCCCTGCTGGTGCAAGATGATGCAGTGACAGGATCAGGGACAGGATTGCACACAGGCACCTCGGCGGAGGCCTGTGCTGCCTCCTGTCCCTGGTCCTGCACTGCACCACTAGCACCAGTGGAATCCCCACCTCCAGACCCCGTCTGTGTTGCTTGCACGGCCTCCTCCTCCACCAAACCCCCCACCAACCTGGATGACTCCGTGCCATCTTCCCCCGTTGGGCCCCTTGGAGTCCCACCTGCCCCTTCTGCTGCCGAGGAGTCCAACCCCAAACTCCGCCTCTTGGACCTCCCCCCGGCAGCTGCGGCCTGGGACGCGGCACCAGACTCCTCACTCCCCGACGACATCACAACCTGGGAGGGGAGCCGGGCCTTGCATCTCTGGCTGGCGGTGCGATCCCCGCCGCTGTGCTCCACAGCACCTTCTCCGCCCTCTTCATCAGTTGATGCTGCAGACACGGAGAAATAAAACACAGGCATCAGGGCACTGTACAATGGACACATACACACATGACAGTTGTACATGAGTGGCATTGGCAAACCTCGGATATGGCATCACAATTGCCAACACACATGTCATTTCAACTTCCACACATAAGCCATACCACAGCCATATCGCAACTGCCAGCACCATCCATACACATACAACAGTATGAGCAGGCAAAGGTGAGCCAGACATCACATGCAACACAGGGAGTGCACTACACATGCATGCACACCACCACACTTGCATGCATGTGTACACCTCTGCCAACTGTCGCAGTGTTCAGATGGACATCCATGTCACATCTGCCAATCAGGCTTCCACATCCCGCTGTCACATGCATCCATGTTGCATCACTGTTGCACCCTTGTCAAATACACACACATGCACATGTACACAGTGCTGATACATGCAGCTGAAAACAACATACATGCGTGACATCACGAACATGCCTACTTACATACTCATTCATCCAAACGTGTGCCCACACAACTGCATTTGGCATGCAAGCCTACACACACAAGCACCATCCATGTCTCACACATGACAGCCCTCGCATGTGTTAGCCTCACGGCCCTGTACACCCCCATCCATACTCGGCCCCATACAAACAGATGTGCATCCTGCACACTACTGCCACATCACCACACGCACAGCTTACAATCATGATGCAAGTACACTTACTGCTCGACTCCAGACGGGTCTGCCTCTCAAGGACCTGGACGTGGAGCGCTGGGGATATGCGTTCCAGGACCCTCATCTGATCTTCCGACAAGTGCCCCCGGCACCCCTTAGCATCCACTGCCTTCAAGAGGTGCCGGGCCTTGTTGAGGGTCCTGGACCTGAAGTCCTCCCAGCGCTTCTTGACATGTTGGAAGTCGCGGACTGCCACCCCCTCCACGTTGATGGCAGTCACGATGTCCGTCCAGATCCGAGTCCGTCCTTCCTTGTCGGCGCGCACACTTCCGAAGAGGGCATCATACTGCCCCAGGACTTGCTCCACCAGGACACCAACTTCCCTGGCACTGAAGCTGGTGCTCCTCTGCCTCTCTGGCCGAGGGTTGTCAGTGGTGCCAGATGTTGCAGTGCCTGACATGACAACCCCAGAGGCAGGAGTGGGAGGGCAACTGGGTCCTGGGGTTGGGCTGTGGAGCGATGGAATCCCAGTCGGGAGTCTTCGGTTCCAGCAGGGGTGGTCACAGCAACAGCACCCCTGGCCGATGTGCAGGCAGCAAATGGCAGGGCATGTGGGCAGCAGGCAGTCAGGCAGCAGCAGATGGCAGGTGGGAGTGTGCTCGGGGCTCTGGGGGGCAGTAATTCGGCCTTCTGGGCAGGAGCATGGTCGTCCATGTGCTTACGCGTGGCCAGCTTGATACAGAGTGATTTGGCACGTGAAAATTCTGCACGTCAGCGTGTAATTCGAGGAAAGGCCCTTAGCGCGTAAGTGCGTATGCACGCATACGCAATTTCATTGGACAGAAGGCCCTTCAAGTGCAAGCGCCTCTGTGACCTGATGCGCGCAGGCGTGCATGGGCGTTTCAGCGCACGTGAAAAACTGCACGTCCGCGTGTAATCCGAGGAAAGGGCCCATGCGCGTAAGTGACGTGAGGCGCGTGGGCGTTTCCCTCAGCACGGGTTAAAGGTGAGCGGGGCCAGCAGTTTGCTATACGTGCCTTTCGTGGAGACCGACGTGTGTTGCTGCTTCCTGTTGTTTCGCGCGCCATCACAACTTCACAGCTATCAAGGACGTATCTCTTCTTTTGGCGGGGGTATTGGCTACGCGTGTTTTTCTGCATCGCGCTAGTCAGACGGAGAGTCGCACACGCTTGTTTTCCCACTGCGGGTGCCCCTGTGTATCTCACCCATTTTCGATGTAATAGTAGCCTGCGTGTCCCACGCGTACACGTTATTCGTGTTACCGGGTGTCACCGTGTACTGCGGGAGGTTGAATCCACGCACGTAGGCTGCAGGGTTGTGTGCACGATTTTACTGCAGTTTTGGGGTTCCTGAGCGTTGCGTGACCCGTCATTACATCCCCGGGGTCACATACAGCCTTGCAGGATCAGGGGGGCTGTTACCATCTTGCTTCCCACCCCCTTCACTCCAATTGTCCAGGTGAATTGTGGTGTACACCTCCCATTGGCACTACTCCATCTGTGCCGGCACTACTACATCTGTGCCATGGTTGGGAGGACACCAAAGGTGAGGGGCGCCTCAGCTGGGCGTACTCCTCGTGGCGGGCGCGGTCGGGGACGTGGCCGTGGTGACCAGGGAGTAGGGGGACTCCAGGGTGTCCAGGGCGGCCACAGAGGGGGAAGAGGCAGGGGTGCGCCACTTGAGCACAATGTTGTGCCATGTGTCGGTGCAGTCATGATACCACCCCCTGTGGTTCCGGGGATGCAGCTTCTGCATCTGGCACTGGCGCCCGTGTGACCCGGCAGTCCGTTCCATCGACTGCCACTGGCCCAAGGGTAGTGGTAGCTGCAGGTGCAGCTGTGGACACCGCCACCCAGGCTCAGGGTCTGCCAGCGCAGGCTGCGTTGGCACTTGAGGAGCCCTTGGTAGATTTCCAACAGGCGAGGAGGGAAACCATAGGGGCAGGCCGGGATACTCAGACCAAGACACGTGTCACTGGGGCAGTTATGTCATCTGCTGCACCGAACAGCCGGGTGTTGGCAAGTGCAGGGGCAGATGCACCCAACAACACGCCGGTTGTGAGTCTGCCAACCAGGACCGTTGCGGTCAATGACCCTGCCACAGCTGATGGTGCTGCGCAGGGTCCATTAGAGGGCACCCAGATGCCACTGACACAAGTCAGGCCTTTGGTCGTCCCTCCACCTGCCACTCCCTTAGCTCAATCAATCGAACCCACTGGCCATACTGGTCAGGGCGGCATTAGCTAGCCAGGGTCTGCGCCACAGTCCAAGAGGAGGAAGGTTGCACCTGCAGCACAGGCTGGGATCCCACACACAGCCACGACCTCCTGCACGTCGAGGAAGAAGCCTTTCTGCAAGCAGGAACTGGACTTCCTCGTGGGCTACGTGCGGGGCCACAGCCGTGACATGCTAGTGGGTGCCAATAGTCAGACTACGGCTGCCCAACGTGACACCCACTGGAAGCATGTTGCGGAACATGTCAGTTCATTCGGCCATGAGGTGCGCACGCCGCAAGAGTGCAAAAAGCGTTGGATGACATCAAACGCAGCACTAAGGCTAAGCGTGCCTCTAATTACAACTTGACTCTGTTGACTGGCGGTGGGCCTGCACCAGAGGAGGAAGAGCTCACTCCGCATGAGGCACTTGTTGCGGAGTTCATACCACCTGAATTGGTCGAAGGAGTGGGAGAGATGCTGGACTTTGATGCCCAGTCCAGTGAGTGTTGATGCGTGTTTGTTGAGGACGTGTGTGTTTCACTTGTGAGATGTGTTGTGCATGATTGCCACTACATGTGACATGTACATGGTTCTGATGTGTAAGTAATGCAATGCTTCCGTGATGCATGTCTGCTCTGCTGGATGGTGGACATGTGGAGCAGATGGGGACTGTCCGCATCACCACTATTGCACCCTACTGACATGCTGGTTACAAGTATGCCCCTCCGGTCCATGTTCCAGCTCACTGGCCCTTCTGCATGTGGCGTGGGGTGACCTTCCTCTCAGCCCAGGCACAATGTCATTGCATGACTGACGTGCATGTCTCCTCTGCCTGAATGCGGGGACTCCATGTAGGCATGCTCCCTTGCCCCTCCTCCGCCACTCTGCACCCCAGTTCCACCTTTGCACTGGTCTGCTTCAATCTTGCCAATGTGTACTTTCCTGCTCATGCGTCCTGCGTAGATGCTAACTTCCAGCGTACAATCTGCTAGACATATGCCGTGTGGTACAGCCTTAGTACTTGATGCAGGGTATCTCACTTGTACTGTGCATAGGTCAGATGTCCCGCAGGGTCATGAGTGCCCATTCATGCTCCATGTGCATTGCACGCATGCCCCTATGTGTCCTTGGCTGGATGATCACTGTAATACAAGTCCTGGGTGACATACATTGCATGGCATCTCATCAGCCTTCCCATGTCAACTTTGGCTCAGTACTGCGTTGCACACATGTTTAGGGTCTGACAATCTGTGTGGCTCACAGGCCTCAGCCTGTTCAATGGCCAATGACTCTGTCCAACTGTTGTTGTGTCTTCTTCACACGTGGGCGGCCTCCAGAGTTTTCATCATGTGTCCTGCTTACTGTCCCATCATCATTTGCAGTGTTGTCACTTGAATCACATTAAGCTGTTGATGCCAGTCAACACTGCCTGTCAATACACAGGTGTATGGTCAGCCTTTTGATACCATGCTAGGCATCCCTGCTTTTGTACTGAGGTGGAGGGGTGCTTGGCTTCTAGATATGGTACACATTGAATGCACAATGCACGTGATGCCTGAATTTGACCTTGCACTGCCTTCACATTTCCTGGCACACACCATGGAGTCCTTGTGCATGTAGGTAGTGAGTGGCGTACACATTTTCTGCACTGCATAGACCCACTTCCATGGAAACTGCCACCTCTCAACAGGTCTGATCACAGAAGCAATTCAAAGTTGACCCAGCATGCATGCCAAGTTATATGTTATGTGTCACATGTCTGCCTGATACGTTTGTTGTCGGTGTGTGTGTATGTTGTGTGCTTCTGACATGTGTAGTGACCTTTTTTCTCTCTATTTTTCAGGTGATGACGCAATGGAGGCAGAGGATGGTGTTGTCCTGCCAGACACAGGGTTGTTACCACTACATCAACCCGGCACAAGTGGGGGTCGTGGGGTGGTAGGCCACGAAAACCCCCAAGTGCTACAGTCCATCTTGTCTCTGGCTGCCTATGAGTTCAGCCTTGATGACGACTCTGACGTCCATGTTGATTGAGTTGGATGATCATCAAGTCCATGTGTCATATGTGAGTGATTCTGATGTGGACACTCCTCTGTCTGCGACACCTGCACTGAGGGATCAGACAGTCTTGATTCCTCTGCCTGTGGTGGATCGGGACGCAGGGTCACCCTCCACACCAGTCACTGATGTGCCTGGGACATCACGTCGACGGGGGCATGTAGTCGTGCAGCCGCAGGCGGTGCCAACACAGCGAGGACCCCCGGTCCTTGGGTCCCACAGGGGTCAAGCCCGGCAACGCGGTTGCCGCGCACAACCGCAGTATACTGAGTGGGAGAAAGACATGACTGCCAATTCAGAACGGCAGGGGGCAGCAATGGAGAACATCGCTGAGAACATGGAGCGTGTGGCCCGATCTGTCCACGGCCCGCTCACTCAGGCTGGGCATGGCAGCCTCAGACAGGGCATGCCAGGCTGAACTGTCGTCTCTGCATCAAGCAATTGCTGCTCACGCAGAGGCGCACATGGATGCCCTGGGGGAGGAGTATGCTTCCCTCAAATCCACTCTGGGTGTCCTTATGATGTCCCAGAGGCAGCGGGCAGAGGAGAGGTTTGCACAGCTTGAGCGTACCATCTCGGCTGAGCTACAGGCTTGCCGGGAGGTGCAGCGGTTGTCCAGCCTGGCCTTGCAAGAGGAACTCTGTGTTACAAGTGCTATCTTGCAAGAGGAAGCATGTGTATCACGTGAGGTTCTGCATGCAGACCTACGTCACATCGCCACACAGAACCAGGCTCACCCGTCCAGCAGACTTGCTTCCGACGAGGGGCAAGCTGCGGCTAGGCGTGGCCAGGCTACTGTGCCACATCCTCCTTTCCAGGATGAGCCAGACTCAGACAACCATCTATCTCCCACATAGGTCGGGCTGTGCAGGCGTTGAGCCCATGGAGGTTTTTATTTGGCTCAGCATCATCGCATGTGGGTGTTGAGCAGCACCCTGTACCTCCCCCCTCCTGGGTGCCTCCCCTACCCCCCGGGTCGTATGTGGCCATTTTTGATTTTTCTTTTAGTTTAGTTAGTTAAGTTTCTGTTTGATAGTTAGTTTAATTAGGTAATGTAGGTTTTTCATAGTTAGTGTAATTAGTTAATATAGTTTAAAATTGCTTGTCTATTGTGCTTTCATGTGATGGTGCGGTGCTTTGTGGCTTTTGAAGGCATCCACTGTCTGTTCCAGCTCGGCCCTTCAGGCTTGTCTTGTGTATGTGTTTGCTGCTTGGGGTCCTTGACTCACATATGCCACTCCTGCCTCCCTTATCCATGGGCTCGCAAGGATGGTTCGGTGTGACAACCTATTACACAAGGGCTTTGGACTGTCATATCTGTGGCTTGTCTGGTGCTGTGTGACTTGTGTTGATACCCCTAGTGGGGATGATTGCGGTGTAATTGTCCACTGTTCAGCTTTTGCTAGATGGGGTGTTTCATGATTAATGTGTACATTCATTGCTATGCATTGTGTAGTATGTTTCTTATCTTTACTGTACACGTGCTTGTTGCAATTCATGCCGTAGATAGTGTGTTCCACACTTTGGATGTGAAAGACGGACTGATGGTGTGATTTCTGATGTAAGTCTCTGACATGGTCCAGTAATGAGATGCCTGAAGAGACACACACAGATGACTTTAAAGCATTAATCATGTGTTTCATGCCCTTTCTGCAGGGGGATGAGCCTCCAGAGCACCTTTGCCAGCAGACATGGCCCATTGGACTTCTGAATTCTGGACACGTTTGTTGGTGCCCACATGCACAAGTGTGCACAAGCAGAGGCACAGGGATTGCAGACCTACATCCTAGAACTGCTGACGTGTTCCAAGGAACTCCAGGCAAGGTGAGCAGCACAGGGGGGCCACAACACAGCAAAGCTTGCACCAGGCGAGTTGCACATGCAGGCTTAGTCACAGAACTGAGGTTGATCTTGGACGAATATTGGTGTTGAAGCACACAATGCAGCTCAGATGTGTTGGTGGACTGATGGCTTTTGATTGTAAGGTTATCTGGAACACCTGCAGGGGCAGTGGCACATACCCTCCAGTACACCAAGGTCCATTGAGGCACTTGTATCAACCATGTAGCCTTCCGAGACATGGAAAGGGGCAGCTCACAGGGACATACAGCAAGGGACATACTCGGGTGCTTTGCATTTCATTTCCATGTACATTTTGATACATGCACTGCCAACTTTGTTTCGGTCATGGTGGAACACAACTTGTTCTGAAGTCATGCCTTGCTATATGGGTCTGTCTGCTTACCCAGGGAACATTGCATGTTGTGTGAATTGTGACACATTGGTGTTCCATTTGCCACGCACCCACTGGCGGCTGACTTTCTGCATTGACTGTGTATGACCCATCACAGGGGTAATGTTGTATATGGGTACGAAGCATCTACACCGGATTGTCTGCTGTTTGTAGAGTAGTTTGTTGTTATGGGGCATGTTTGGTGGTGTGTTTTTGTGTAATGGGCACGTACAGATTATTAACTGTGGCTCTCTTTGCAGCATTGCAGTGCTCCTGTAACCGGACCTTAGAGTGCGCAGGCAGGAGGCCAGCACTCAAAACCAGAGCTAAGTGTCTTGTTGTTTTTCTTTCAAACTGCTCTGCATAGGCTTGCTGGGGGGTGCACTAATGCATGGATGAATGTGTCAATCAATTTGGTATGTTTGTTTTCCCCTAATCACCCGGAGTCCTATCCAATTTTAAACCCTGTACCCTCTACCCGGTGTTCCTGCTTCCCGTACCTATCCAAGCAACGTTCCCTAACCCTCTTTCCCCGCTGGGATTGCGGTTGCCTGTGTAAGCCCCAAACTTGCAGGTGCCAAAACCATAGAGGGGGTGGTTGGTTCGTGCCACTCCTAAGCCTGGACTACAGAAGGCCATGACAATGATGTCCAAGTTTGTTCGGATTGTGTATGTGCTCATGCAGGTAGTACATTTTCGTGCATTCCCTACTTTCATGTGTCATTCCTCCTCCCCTCTCCTGCCACTCATTCCAGTTATCCAGTGTGCCAACACCTGTCCCGACTGCATATCCCTGACCCTCCTTCCCCAGCAGGGTCTCAGAGGCCTGTGTGAGTTTGACCTTGCAGGCACCCGGGACACGGTGGGGGTGGTTGTTTCGTGACACTCCGGCGCCTGTACACGGGACCTGTGACAGTACACATCCGTTCATGGGGCATCATTCTATGTTATGTACCACACATGGTTCACATCCTGTTGTGACATTGTTTTACTGTGCTACCTTGGTTGTTACATCATTGTGGTAGTACTTGGCCTTTGTGAGGTACTGCTACGTCAATCATCTACTGGAGGGTGTTCTGGTTCGTTTTTCTGGCTTGGATTTTGTGATTTTGCAAATGAGGGTGGACTCTGAGGGTGCAGGCACCTTTTTACACACAAGGTGGGAGATGGTGACGAAGGGGAAGGGTGATCCTGTGGCCAGGTGAAATTGAAGGTTGAAGGCTCCATGACCCAAGTGCAGTTGTTCAGTGGGTCATGGTCATTTGTGAGGGAGGGAGGGGTTTGTTGTTGATAGTTGCCTTGCCCTGCAGTGTGATGGGAACCCTGACATTGTAATGGTGGTATCCTATGTACATGTTGTGTTCTGCTGATCAATGCCTGTTCATGTGTTGTGTTTACCTTTCAGGTGTGAGGGGATAGTTGTGGTTTGATATGCTGGGGTGTACACATGGTGAATGTTCACATGTGATGTGTAGAGGACACTGATGGTCACTTGATTGCACATGCATATGTTGAGTGCATGTCCTTACTGACCCACACACTTGCACTATGATGCACTACATGTACAACCACCCTTGTATATCCATGTGTACACTCGGTTTGCCTTCTGGTGCCCACTGTGTCCCTGCAGCACATGTTCTGTGACCAATTATGGATCCTGTACATGCCTAATTTGCTTTTTGATGTGGTCTGTTGCTTAGGTGTGATGCTCAGGGTGTGCATCACACACAATGGCTGTTCACTGTGCTGTGCGCTGCGCAGTGTGTTGCAGGAGTTGTACACAGCACACAGAAGCTGCAGTGTTGATTTTGCAATGCACAATGTGCATGTAGACAGGCATTCATTGTTATGGTACGTCTACAACTTTTGTAATGCATTTGGAAATGACTTATTTTGGGTGGAGGTTGTTGGTCAGTCATTTAATCTGATTCCATGTCAGGCATCATTGTCTGATGCCACTGTACATTTTTGACATGGCAATGTGTACCTTATTGGTACTGTGTTGGTGTATGGGTATTGCTTGACATGTCATGTTGTGGTTTGGGAGGGTTTGAGTGACATAAAAGTGATGGTCATGCCCTGTTTTGCAGGTGTGTGTGATTCACACCTTGCATGTCAGGGTCATCAGCTTCTCAAAGCAACTGGCTGGGGGTAGATCTCTCTCCGCGGCAGGGGCCTCCCTCTGGAACAGCTTTCCTGCCTCACTGGAACTTGAGGAGAACCATCTCCGGTTCCGGAAGCACCTCAAGACCTTCCTCTTTGCTTCTGCTTTCTCTCTGCCTCGCCCTTGCAAAATTCTTCACTGGAACTGCACTGGATCTGCAACTGGGCCACTCTCACCGACCTCGGTCCCTGGCCCAGCCACTCTCCACTTGCACTGCCTCCCTGGCAACCCCTGCACTGCGGGGCTGTCTCTCTATCCCTACAGCCCCCCCTTCCCAGCACTTGTCTGCACTTACCTTTGCAGTTGCCACCAGCTGGCCTATTTATTTGTTTTTTTAGTCTACTTACCCTGTACTGCACTCCCCCCACTCCTTTCCCATTGCACTTTTCCCATCCCCCTACCCCTGCACTTGCACAATCTAAATGACACCTGGCCTAGTAGTATCGTTGTCTGTCTTCCCTTGTTCCCCCCTCCCTGCCTCATCGCACCTTGAAATACTTGTGTATAGGCACATTACAAATGCCATATCATGTCATGTCATATGTGTGCCTTTTGGTCACACAGGATAGCTTGTGTTTAAGTAGCTAGGGATGCAGACAATGTGGCACTTCCATGGCAACTATCTCAGGGTGGTATGGTTGTGACAGTTGACTGTCTCTTTGTCATCATCGATTGTCACCTGGTATGTGCCAGGCCTGTGTGCACTCTGCAGGGGTGGGAGTTTAGGTGAAAAATGTGGCCACAAGCTGGGTCTGGGCTTCCTCGCCACGTGCCCTGTCCCCTCCCATGGGCAGCGCCTGTGCCTGTGGTTGGGGATGTGGGGGCACCACCATGTCCACCGGTACGCCCTGCCGTGTTGCAACATTATGCATTGTGGAGGACACATGCTGCCACAATGATCCTTCACACTACTGGGGGTGCATAGAGTAGCTGCCCGCCAGAGCGGTCAAGGGAGCGGAAACGTGACTTGAGCACTCCGAATGTGCGCTCCACTATGGCCCTGGTTGCAATATGGGCGGCGTTGTATCTTACCTGGGGTGGTGTGGTGGGGTTCTGGATTGGCGTCATCATGTGGTTGCTCAGAGGGTAGGCACTGTCCCCTGGGGAGGTGTAAATGGTTGTGATTATTGGGGTTTGTGTATTTG
This sequence comes from Ambystoma mexicanum, assembly GCF_040938575.1. Classification (NCBI taxonomy): domain Eukaryota; kingdom Metazoa; phylum Chordata; class Amphibia; order Caudata; family Ambystomatidae; genus Ambystoma; species Ambystoma mexicanum. Next base: position 1,044,385,992 of record NC_090935.1, read on the forward strand.
TGTGTGTGTGTGTGACATGCATGCATGCATGTGCAAGGGCATTTGTACTCACCTAGGAGCCATGTGTCGCCATGCTGCCCAGCTTCCAGGGCCCGGCTCAGGGCGGACATTCTGTATATGAAACTGTCATGGGTGGTGCCAGGGTAGTTTGCATAGACAGAGGTAATGATTCCCTTTGCATCGCATTCCACCTCTACATTGATGGAATGCCAGTGCTTGCGGTTTCGGTAGATGTGCTAGGTGGCCGTAGGGCCACATGGGTGCAATCTATGGCACTGAGCACTTTGGGGAAGTGTGCCACCCTGAAAAAAATACAGGACAACGGCCTGCCTTTCTGCGGGTGTTCTGGGCATGTATATGTGCCTGTGGAGAGAGGGGCGCGCTGTCATGATTGCCAGGACCTGGTGTAGGCAGCGTGACTGCGTGGCCTGTGAGACCCCCCCCACACTATGGCAGTAGTCCGCTGAAATGACCCAGTGGCCAAAAAATGCAGGACATTGAGCACCTTCTCCAAGGGGCTCAATGCTTGGGAGCAAAGGGTGGGGGATGTAAGGTCATCTTCCCACTCCCTGACCAGGTCTAGGATGATATGGGGTGGAAACCTATACCTGCCGTAGACCTGGTCGTCAGGCATCCCAAAAAGGCTTGTCCGTGGTGCGAAAATGCGTGCCCTGGCTATTCTCCTCCTCCTGCGACAAATGGGGCATTCATCGTAGCTGTATATACGTGTTTGTTGTTTGCGTGCACTTTTATACTGTGCGCTGGAACGCTTCCGCCTGCCTTCGTGTGGCAGACGCGTTGCCGCCTGTGTGCGTCTTTTGCCGTGCGCGGGTTTCCCGTATTCAAATCCATGAATACGGGTTGTTCGCGTTTGTGTGGGCGTTCCGTGTAGTTCCCTGCAGTACTTCCCCAGTTACGCCTTCTTTTTCACGTGTTATTCCCCATTCCGTGCGTACGCCCACTGTTCCGCCCACTTTGGTTGTGTGCGCCGCGCTATGTGCGCTTTTGCTGTGCGCGTAGCGCACGCCGCATGTGCCCGCGTGCGCCATGGCAGGATTTGGCACACAGACAGCAGGAAACACGCGCAGCGTCTTCCTTGAATCGCACGCATGCGCGTGCACTGGGTTTCTCACGCTTGCGCCACCTTGCGAATGCTTGCGCTGGGATTTTCGGCGCACGTTTGCTCCATGAATCGACCCCTTAGAGTCAAAGAAATGTTTATCTGTTTCACAATTGATGTACAGATTATAGCATTGAAACCAATAAATTGCCAGGATCAACAGAAAATCACGCAAGAAGATGATGTCAATGTTCACCAATATCCACCAATATGGACGGCTTTTTCAAAACATGACTATCCCAAAGGCTAACAGTCTCCATCTACTACACCCATTAGCGCCATCACTTCTTGTATTGTAATATAATGTCACACTGTTACACGGAAGTCTGGCCAAACTTGCAGTAAAAAAATGTACACTACTTATGGCAGATCCGTCATCGTTAAGTAGCTGTGCTTTGACTGCCCATTAAACCTGAGCATTTGCTTTTTCCGCCAACTGCTGGCCCTTTTGGACTCAATGAACCGGTAAACTACAGTGTAGGCAGAAATCGTTTGTTCTCCGACTCTCTTTTGCTTGTGAGGGAGTGGTCTTGGGTGGCACGTGCTACCCCTGGAACCTGATTGGACCCCAGGTGCCGCCCCATTATCGTAAACTATGATCTATATGTGTGTGAGTGCTCGTACTTCATGCCACCCCGCCATATGTCAGTGCCCCACTTGGGCCACCCCAGTCAAAAGAGTCTGGGCACGCCACAGCACTGGTTCGCGCTCGTGTTATGTAGTTCGGATAGATCTCTGTTATCGTAATAAGGTCAATATTACTTTTGATAGATGAACTGATTTTGTACAATTGTATGGCATTGTATCACTCCAGGAGGCCTCTAAGCAGGGTCGGACTGGGCCGTAAAATTGTCTCGGGCACCAATGAAAAAGGGACCCACCGTTGCAAATGGCAATTCACTCCTTTTGTGACGTTTTTGAATAGTACCCAAGGGGAAATTTATTTGATCAAACGTAATGCACATTGCGCATTTTAAAGAATATTTATTCAGCAACACTGGTAAAAACTACTAGCCACATAGTGAAGTAAGTGATCAAACTGGTCCACATTTGCCAAAAACGGGGGCCACTTTGACCCAAAAAATGGCCCCACACCAGCATTTTGTGTTTTTGGTTCGGCCATGGGCCTATCGCCCCATGGGGCAGTCCGAGCCTGCCTCTGACTGCTGGCACATACACCTTTGTGTGGAAGCGCACTGCGGGGAATCCACCATTACTTTTCTTTAGTGCATACATAGTAGGTGGGGAGACATTCTAGAAATACTTTATATGCAAACCAGCATCTTGCTGCCAGCTCCAGAGCCACATCAGGTTTCCGTGTTTCTATTGTAGTGAACTCTGACAGTTGTTGTGTGTCCCTTTTCTGATGCCAGCAGGTTAGCATGGCATCGCCCCTTGTGTTCTCTGAAGGAAAATTAGGTGAGCATGCTGCTTTTCTCAGCAATAGAAAAAGGAGCAAAATATCTGCATCGAGAAATACAGGTTTTATTATGTCCCAATGTTAGCATTGCCAGTTCCCTTAACGACTAACACAAATAACAACTGTGAGGGAAGGGATAGAAATAGCATGAGCAGCTGCTGAGGCTACGGCGCACTAATCGCATTGCAGAGTAATCGACAAAATGCTGCGGCTGCATCATCCATCAAATGAGTACCTGTGGATAGCTGTTTAAGATAGGCACCCCATTGTTAAGGATTTCAATCAGGCGACGCGCACGTTAGTCTCAGCCCAGAATGCAATGCACAATTGAAATGCTTATGGTATAGATTAGATTCAATATTGAGATGGTACACCACTCATATCACACCCCCTTTTCAAATACCCCGGGTCACAATGGACCATGAACCAGGCTGGTTGATAAAATATTATATGTATTTATTTATTTGAAAATTAAAAGAAATCATACCATTTTTAATATGGGGCAGCAATCACCAATGAGGTGATAAGAACAACAGGAATGTAAGCAATGCACTTAGTTTAACCTTCTATTGACACATCTACAATACAACAGGGAATAGGAGCACTTTTTGATTTTAGGTAAAATAGTACTTGAGTTAGAATTTCCCCCTGCAAGGTACCCTCAACCCACAAATAATGAATTTTAAATGGATAAACAGAATCAGCAGGTAATCAGGAATGACAGACAAGAAGCAGAATTTAAATCCGACCTTCCCTCCACAAACAAGAGAGAAAAACAGATTTCAAACCCTGGCAATGCTAAAATGACACTCGGAAATGGATGAAATGGATGAATAAATGAATGAATGTGTATAAAACTCTTGAAACAAAAAACATTCTTTACTGGAGCAACACTGGATAGATACTAGCAATCACAAGCAATGGATTGAGCAAATGCATACAATTCAAAATGGAATGGAAGATTGAAAACAGTTTATAATCAAAATGACACGTAAAATTAGCAAGCTTTTGCAATTCCTGCCTGAATTTACCAAAACGTTTTTTATTAAATACGGGTGTAAATCACGATGCGGTTTTTGTCTTGGGGTGTAGCTATCGATCTTAGGTACAATATGAAAGTGAAATTAGGTCTCTAGCTGGTAAATTGAGTGAATTATGCAAGATCTAGTGAGGTGCGTTTTTGAGAAAATGAAGGCACGAAAAAGGAAAAGAAATCAATTTGGACAAGGACAGTTTTACTCTACACTAGGGAATTCAGGCTAGGCTATCAGATTGAGACACAGTAAGCTCCGGGGTTGACTCGCAAGTTCAACCTTAGCACTTCTGCGCCCGCCCTGGTGGACCCAGTCCAATAACCCCAAACAGGATTAATAGCTTAGAATTTTACAAGGCAAAATTATTAAAGATGTTGGCGCTGGGACAAGAAATCAAAGCAGGGTTTCAAGAATGATCTTTGACAACATTAATAAAATATCGGGGTCAGAATAGGATAGCAGAGAGTGATTTGGATGGAACAAAGCAAGGCAGGGTATACTATGAATTTCTACTGTTCCTATTGATACTCACGGTCCACTTTTAGTTTTTGGATTTTGGACGTTCAGTGGTTCTTGTCACCACAGGGACCTGGTCTAACAAAGGACAGCCAGACAAAATCAGCGGGACAGGATCAGCGGGGCATGGACTGGTTACCGGATGGCAATGGACTGGCACTGGACTGGCACTGGACTGGTCACTGGATATTACAGATCACCTGGATGGCAGGTTTGCAGCAGGCATGCATTTAATGAGCAGCAAGCAAGGTTAATTCAGGATGCTTCTCAAAACACCATAGCATTTCCTTGGTATTGGGATTCTTTTAGAACTGAGGCCCAGCTGAAGCAGGATCAGCAATGCTTGGCCTTGTGGGTGGGATCTGGAGTTTAGATGGATAAATGCAATATGAAGACAGGAAAAGACAGGAACAGGACGCTGGCGTAGGAAATCAGGAATCAGTGTGTTCCTGTGTGTTGAAAGGGGCTCTTATTTATAATGCCGGTGACATCATCACAGTATATGACAGGGGCAGACTTTACTACGCACGCCTCTAACAATAGGATTGGGCAAGGGTAGAAGTCTCTGCCTAACTCTTTGCTGGTTGGATCTCAGAATAATTATGTCATGTTTATGGGGTGATATTTACAGTGTCCAAAAACCTTCCAGAGTTACTGGAACTAAAATCAAATTTTGCCACAAACACATTTTTACACAGTTGCAGCCTTTTAGTAAATCAGATACACAGGTTACATATTTTTTTACTCACATTTCAATCCAAACGCCCGGTCCATGAGGCCTGGTTTCGCTCCTCTAGCAGTTTTTTTCACTTTTGACTGGGATTTACCTTTCTCCAAATTCAACAACTTTACACATGAGTGGGGATTGTCAGAAGGAAGATATGTACAACATTTTACATTTCCAACATGGATACTTTTTTTGTAATTCCACATATATCACCATTTCTGTCCCCTTGGTGTCACTACATTCTACCAAGTTTTCAACTAAAGGCCACACATTTACTTTAAAACAGTGAAAATTCTACATCGTTACCAATTTTGGTTGCTGAGTTAAAAGTCTTTAAAGTTTCTTTATGGAATAGTCTTTAGAACAAATGGGAGTCACTGTCTGTCATCTTGTTTCTTTCCAGCTGACACCAATTAGAATTTACTTTCAAGCAGGATGGGGGGTTCCTTCAGCCTAATTGAAGTTTTAGGGTCTTTAACCCTCTGGCTTCCTTCCTTGAGAACTGCATTGTGCTGGGTTCCAAAAGAGATGAAAGTCTGTTCCACCTTATAATTATTAGTTTGTTGGCAGGATCTGCTGGGAGAGATAGCCATTTTGGCAGAAAACCTGTTTTTAAACTTTGTAACTCAAGCCACCCTGGGTTTAACATTTTTCACTTTTGGTCTTAAATCCAGAATTAAATAAGCTTGTTACATCAAATAACACATGTCATATATTCTCCCCAGTAACACACACCTTTATATTTGTAAAGACAAGTAAAACATTTATTTACCAGTGGACTGTTTTAAAACACAAGCATTTGTTTTTCCTTATTTTGTAAGCAGCCTATTTTCACACATGGTGCAAGCTGACATTTCTTTCTTTCATTTGGTTTTGGGCCGCTCACTCAGATTTCCACAATGTCCTTGCAGCTAAAGTCATTTTTCTTTGAATGCATGAGTTTTATTTGAACACTGGTACATGAAACTGATCAAGCTCAGATAGTTAAAGTTCATTTGAAGATAGCTGGTGTTTGCTGCATTGTAAAGAAAATGAATGCACGTTGCTGTGTTAATAAAAATAAAGATCCTTGTTGATTTCTTTCCAAGCTACCTTGACTGGGCCTTTCATTCAGGAATTATGCCAGTTTTTACAGAGGCACAAGGGCTGCTTCTGGGCATGGCAGGGCCTTTTCAATCATAGTAGTTTCATGAGAAATTGATGAATTTAGCATCAAGCAGCATTTTTAAAGGTGAACAAGTTTTCATTTGTAAATATGAAAAAATAATCAGGATGAAAGATCCTACAAGCAATAGTGTGGTTCTGTATGTGTATATTTATTTCAAAATGACACAGAACATTTTTGGTAATTTGACAGTTACTTTACAGTACTTTCGCTAAGCACGAAAGTTTGGAACAAATGGACAAGAGTGATTGTAAGTAGTGGTAACACAGGTAAGTGTCGGCCTCGAAAATGTTGAGGTCAAAACTCCACATGGATGCACATTCCCAAGAGCAATGAGGTAGGAAGGACCTACTGTTTGAGGTAAGGTGCGCCTGAGACTGAAAGTGGTCCCAGGTGTTGTTCACACACGGTGTACACAGCAGTTTTTACAAAACATACACGAGAGGGGGATGGTACAGTTGTGTCACGGGGGATCGACACAGGCGTGTTTCGGACAAAATAGGGCTGGAGTCTCACAGGCATCAGCTAGGTTGACTCGCTCTTCAACCATTTGCCGGAAGCCTGAAAAGACTTCCTGTTTGGCTATTTCAGCAGCCTCCTCCAGCTGAGTGGAGAGATCCTTGGTTAAAGTATTGACCTGGACAGAGGGTTTCAGGAAAGGGAGGCAGTCCTTGTGGGCCTGAAAGATCACTTCATCCCTCCTGATGTCACAGGTCACCTCTTCCTCACCATAAGGGCAGGAAGAGTAGACCAGGAAATTCCCACCTTGCCGGTTGAAGATCATTTCTGGTGTTATGTCATTGTCTCTATCACTGTCAAATAGTCATTGGGGATTGGTCCAATCAGTTCATTACCTAGATCTATGGAAAAATGTTGGTCATCAACCGCCATTCCAATAATGGTACCTGCACCCAGAGTAATACTCCTAAGGTTGCTGTTATCCATCAGTATAGGAATGGTGTTGTGTTCTACATTGACTAATCGTGTTGGGTTTAACCCCAACTTTTGGAGATGGGCATTGAGATGTACATATGCATCAGGATTTTGCAGTTTCTGTCCTCTTTTAATTTTTAATTCAAGTGGGAATAGTCGTGTCCGTCCTGGGATGGTGACCTCCTCTCCAATTTTAACTTCAACTGCATATGGCAGCAATTGGGCTGACCGAAATGCTTTTTCTGAATCATCAAAGTCCATGGGATTACCCCCTTATCGGGACCAGGCTTTGTAATTTATCAGGTACAAATTAATGGCAAAACAATTGAGAATGTCACTGCCTAAATAGAATGCAGCAGGGACATCTCACACGACACAACAATTATGTACTATGCTTTTGTTGCCTATAGAAATTTTGAGCATACACCTGCTAGTCAGGAGATGTTTGGAATTGGGAGTTTCCAGGTCCATTTTCCATTTATCAATCAATTTAAATGTGGGAATGGCTGGATCTTTTGGGAGTTTTCAGGAACATGGCTTTGCTGATGAAGCTCTTACTGTTGTTCACGCACACTCAGGCGAGAACAGATTCCTTCCCCTCATTTAACTCAATAGGGATAAATAGCTGTTCTCTAATTTTCTGAATGTCAGCTAAACTTTGAGCTGGTTTCCCATCACTCTTGACTATGGAATTGGGATTTTCAGATTGTGAATTGGTATAGAATTTCAAAGTATTTCCTTCCAGTGTGGAATGTCACTTGAAACTGGAAGGAAGGTTGATTTTCAGAAATGGAGAGGAGTTCCCATCACAGGTTTGTTGCCCTACAGCAATTACTGTCATGTCAGGTACTTGGTTATTCTGGAAATGAAACTCAATATGATCAGGTTTTTGTTCAACCATGTGGCATGTGCCATTTAAACTAACATGGTTGACTATGTTTTCATTTTATCGGCCTGTACTCTGGGTCCAGAGGACCTTGTTCACACAGTTAAAGGGGACAACCTTCAGAGGATGTCATTCTCTAGTAGACAGGATGTGCCCTCTGGAGTTACAACTATGACACAGTGTTTCACCTTATGTCGCCCAATTTTTATTTCCAAATCCGTTCCCATCGAAGTTCGGAAGTTATCCAGGAAGAGGGGTGAGAGGGATCTGATATTTCTCCCACCTCCCCCCTTCCTGAATTCAGCTGATCAAAGGCCCTCTTTGACAGAAGAGTGCCTTGGGATCCAGTGACCACCAGTGCCAAAAATGTATATTGCCCTTGCACTTGGACTGGGGCATAAAATCTACCCTCCTTCTCCTCCAATGGGCAAAGGTAATGGGCATTCTGGGCAAGTTTGGTGGTCAATTTCCTTATTTTTGACTCTGACACAGGGGTAGTTTGGTCCTGATCCGATGTTGGAGTTTGGGGACCTGAAAGAAAAATTTGACATTGGGATATGTGGGGAGTTTTGAGCTCCCCTTCCTCTGATTATGGGCTCCCCACCCCCTTTTTGGAGGCAGTCCCCGACTTGGATGGACAGTATGGTTTCCTTGATGCTCATTCTGGGGTTCAATGATGGGCGATTCTGACTCAGTCCCCACATTCACCCAGTTTCATTTGGATCTGTTGGGACCCATTTTTCTTTGGGAGGAGTTCCCCCATCCCTGAAGGAGAAGATTTTTTTCCCCAGAATCCTTTAAGGATTCCTCTCCTTCTAATTGGAGGACACTAACCTCCTCCACAAAATGGATCTTTTTGGGTTCTTTATTTCTCCTACCCGCCCTCTGTTCCTTGGGTGGCAGGTTTTTGGGAGCAGGAGATTTTGGTTCCGGTTCCTGGTAGTCCAGGGGCTTTTCACGGGTGAGGAAGGAAGCTACCTTTAGGGCTTTACACCTCCCTTCACCCGTGCCTCCTCCTCTGGAAACGGTGAGTTGTTGGGGTGCTCTCTCCGTCATTGTTCTGGAGTACCAGACCATTGGTTGGTGGGTTTCTGAGCTGCCATGTTCATCTGAGGGTTCTTCTTGAGCCCTCAACATCCGACCCAGATCCTGGGACAGGTTCTGGACCTGGCGCGCCAGTTGGGACACCCGTTCCAACTGGTACGGGGGTCTCTGTTCAACCCTAGGTAAGTCACGGGAAGGGTAACTATCCCTTCTCCCATAGTACCCTGGGTATTGAGAATTCTGGTAACCCTCCACCCTAGGCCTCCCCTCTCCCGTATTGAGCATCTGAGCTCCTAAAAGCAGGGAAAGAAAGGAGGGTGTTCTGCAGGTTGGGGTTTTGTGGGTACCGGGGAAAGAAACTCATCCCGGCATTTGGAGGATTACTGTCCTCCTGTGGAAAGTTAGGAGGGAAGTTTACTGGGGCGGTACCTACATGGATGGATCCCCCCCTGGGCTGGGGGAGTCCAAACATACCCCAGGATTGGTCTGTTACCCTTTTATTGGGCTCTCATGTAATCAGGGGAGTTAGGGGTCCTATTTGTGGGATTACCTGTCTCACTACCACCGGTCTGGAATTGGCCTGAGGGCCTTCTGGGTCTTTGATTGAGTTGATTTGGTACAGGTATGTTTTTAGCCCCCCATCTCCAGATCTAAAATGGGGGCAATCTTCACCTCCGCCACCTTAGCAGCAGCAGGGGTGTTTGCTGGTTTGGGTTTTTTTTGGATTTTTGTTATCTGTAGGTTTTTGGACCTCATAAATGCAGGTTGCCTGCTCTATGATCAAGTCCAGTGATCTTTTCTCATGAAAGTCCCTCACCAGCTGGGTCATTATACATTTTGGGAGGGCATGAAATAAGGTGGTGATGAACTCCTGACTATCTGTTCGCACCCTCCTGGTGGTCTGTGCAAAGGCGCGTTTGAGCTCCTGCACAAATTCTTGGGAGGCCTGATCTTCCCCGCACTCCAAATTGTAGGCCACCCTGTGAGCCTCTTGGTGGTTTCTGTGAGTAGAAAAATGTTTCAAGACGGCCACCCTATATCCATCATTTGCTCATATAGTTCTAAGTGTTCCCAAACAGAATACTTTGCATTTTTATGATATGGAGATATAACACTCCTAATGGCCTTAATCTGCCTAATGGGATCTTTGTTCATAGCTCTCTTAAGTTTGTTTGCCTTCTTTGTTTTAATCACCCGAGTCCACTTGCCCTCAGACTCAGAGGCGCTGCTACTGGAGATCCCTTCTTGATCCTCTAGGCACTCCCGGATTCTGAGAGCTTGAGAAGGGCTAGCAGAATGTTGTGGCCTAGTTTCTCTACTCCTGTGGTGCTCAGAAGAGTCTTATGACCCTTCCCTGATCCCAGGGCTGGTAGAGTATGCCTCCCACTGACCTAACTGGGTAGAGGTCTCCAGGATGCTCTTTCTGGGGCTTATTTCCTGTAATTTAACCAACTGGTCCCTTGGAAGGCAGTATTTCAGTGCATCTGATTCCCTGACCCTTCCCTCATATGAGTCTTCCTTGTCAGAAAGATCAGCCCTAACATTTGGGTATCTGTACATGGATGCCCGTCCATCAATTTATGGGGGTTGCTGATCTGTCAGTCCCATTTTACCAAATCTATTGAATTCTGCCAGCACCATGGCTCCCGGCCCATGTGATCCAGTAGCCATGAAGTTGGCAGTGTTCATGGTATTGAATGGGTTGGAGTCCCTGAGTACAGAGGTCCTTATGCTATGATCAGGGGTTGCCCTGTCCCTCTCTACCTGTTCAGGGTCCCTCCAGTTAGGATTTAGTCTAGCACCCTATTTCTCCAACCTTGCTAGCTTTTCTTTTTCACCCCTATTTCTTGGTAATAAGCAAAGATCTGAGCCTATTGTTCATCTATCAAGGCCTTACTGCTCTAAATGATCCGCTTTTGCGCTGTCACTTGTTGGTGGAGCCCATCAAATTTTTCACAAAGGGCCTCATTGTCTCTCGATGCTTCCTATATGTTTTTGGAGTACTGAGACATTTTCTGTTGCAGGAGTTCCATGTCCTGGGTTTGTGTATCTTTGGTTTGGGTGTTCTCTATCAGAACACCTTCTACCCTTTTGGCGTTCTCCAGTAGCTTCAAATGCTCTGTTCTTAGTTCATTTAGCTCCTGGAGGGCCAACTTACTTTCCTGTAACTCGGTTTTTAACTCACCTATTTCCTGGTCTAGGGCGTCTTCTCTTGATTTAGGGTGCCCCTCTGTTCAGCCATGTCATCTCTTTGTTTTTTGATAGTGTTGGATTTCTGGCGCTCCTGATCAAATTCCTCTTGAATGTGAAGGTCTCTCATTATTAATTGGTTATTTTCCTCTTCCAATTTTTTAATCTGATCTTGTAGAGTAACTATCTGCTCTGCGCAGACCCTATTTTATTTTATCTGTTGATTTAACTTCTGGTGACTCTCTTGCAGAGAGTCAAACTTTTCCCTACACTCCTCTTTCAATGCCTCTACTTGGGTCTCTTAATCTGCATTATCCTGCTGTTGGCGAGCCAAATCCTCTTTTAATTTGGTGACATAATCTCTAGATTCTGCTTGAAAATCTTGGCTCTTCTGTAGCCTTTGTTCTGTTGAGTCTAGATAAGTCTGGATTTTCTCTAATAATTCAATCTGATTCTGTGCCAGAAATGTGTCCTCAACATGCTTTTCCCATATCACTCCTATGTGGAGGTATAGGTAGGCCGCATTTCTGGCAATTTAGCCATTGTCCTGCATGTATCTAGGTTCATAGCGGTGACCTTTTGTGTGATTTCCTGTAGCCAGACATTTTCATCCTGTTCTGGCCACTCACCTATGGCAAAAAGATTGTGCAGGAAGTGCTCCCTCGCCATACTGATTTCTACTGGAACAGCCATTTTGGAAGTGTTCTTTCTTTATTAATAATTTCGGGGTTGATTTAATTTTACTTTTACAGACAGGCCTGGTACATAGAGTATTTGTTTTGGGAGGCGCTTGTTATGTTATGTTATATTATGTTCTGTTATGTTATGTTAAGGACATTTATATCAGTGCACGTAAACTCAAGGGCATCTTGGCGCAGAGGAGGCAAAGCGTGATTCCGAAGCACAAATTTAGAAAAGCAGGGTTTTTAATCCTCGACGGAAGACAAGATGATCAGAGGTGTCATACAAGGGAATGGGAAGATAGTTCCACGCCCTTGCAGCAGCAACTGAGAAGGCACGGCCACCCTTGCGAGACAGCTTGAAATGAAGCACAGCCACCCACTGGGTGGTTTCAGAGCAAAGAGTACAAGTGTGTAGGTAGGAGGTGAACTTTGTTTGCAAATATTCTGCCCCCAATCCATATGAGGCCCGGTGTACTATACACATGGACTTGAATAGAATCCGCTGGACAACAGGGAGCCAGTGCAGTTGTCTCAACAAGGGGGTCATATGGGCTTCAAAAGGTGGATGGATGATAGAGCTGGCAGCAGCATTCTGGAGTAGCTGCAGACGCAGAGCAAGGTACCCGGGTTGGGCTAGATATAATGAGTTACAATAGTCCAGCACACTGAGGACCAGGGATCCCATCACTGGTGCCTGACTAGAAGTGGGAATGAAAGGGAGGACTTTCCGGAGAACTCTAAGTTTAAAATGGCCTGATTTGCAGACTGCTCCAACCTGCTCATCCATAGTCAGAGTGGCAGAGAAACGTTCTCCCAAGTTCCTAACAGATAGAACAGGAATAGGGCGAGGGCCCAGTGAAGAAGGCAAGAAGTCGGCCATCCAGAATACTTGAGGTGTAGACGTGCCCACAAGCAGGACCTCGGTCTTAGTACCGTTCAGCTTATGTCAGTTGAGCGTCATCCATGTACCCAGTTCTTCCAGACATTTTTTAGGCTGTTAGCTGTTTCAGGTTTTGTCAGGTCCAGACGGACCAGTATCTGGGTATCATTGGCGTATGAGTAGAAGCGGAACCCATGAAATTCAATAAGAAACAAAAGATATCTTATGTAAATATTGAACAAAATAGGGGAGACAGCCGAGCCTTGGGGGACTCCACAAGAGAGAAAGGCAGGGACAGAGCAAAACAGGGGGAGAGAGACTGACTGTTAACGACCGGTGAGGAAAGCTGAGAACCATTTGAGGACTTCACCAGAGATTCCGGCTTCTGAGAGCCAGGAGATAAGAAGAGAATGGTCGACGGTGTCGAATGCAGCCGACAGATCTAACAGTAGGACTGCTCCGACACTGCCCTGATCGACAAGACGCATTAGGTCATCCATCACCGAATTAAGGACAGATTCAGTGCCTGTACAAGGCCGAAAGCCAGATTAAAATGAATCAAGGAACTGTGAGGATTCCAGAAACGTGGATAGCAGTGGGGATACCAGTGCCTCCAAAACCTTCATCAAAAATGGTAGAAGTGAAATGGGGCGATAGTTGGCCATCACTTCAGGGTCCAAAGAAGGCTTTTTGAGCAAAGGGATCACTAAAGCTTGTTTAAGTGAGTCTGGGATCACTACTGTAGCAAAATAATTATTAACTGCCGACGTGATGTAATCAATCAGGTCGACAGACGTCTCCTGCAGGAGAGCGAGTGGTATGGCATCTGTAGGAGATGCAGATTTAAGCTTTTGAATCGTAGATAGGACTTCTGCATTAGAAAAGAGAGGAAAGGATGACCAGCACCCTCTAGTGGGGGGGTGGTTTCACAAAAACTGGGGCAGCAACAATTGCTGCAGCCTCAGTCTTGATATTCTCTCGAATGGTAGTTATTTTAGACAGAAAGAAGGTAGCGATGGAGTCACAAAGCTCTTGGGAGGATGGGACTGCATCTTGTGCTAACTTCGGTATAGAAAGAGACTGCACCAAGTCAAATAGAGCCTTGGGTTTGTTAATAGCCTCCTGTACAGTTAGAGCAAAATAGACTCTTTTAGCATTTACCACTTCTCTGTGGTAAGCCGCAAGTGTGTTTCGATAGGGAGTTTTTAGATTAGGAGAGTAGCTACGATGCCACTTTCTTTCAAGCTGCATACACTGGAGTTTACTATCCTTGAGTTTTGGCGAAAACCAGGACTCTGATGGGCAACTGCATTGTTTGCATATTTTGTTTGGTGCCAATACATCAGCCGTAGCAATGACGGCCTCTTGTAATGTAGAAAGGGAGAAACTATCTGCAGAGTTGCAGTGGGATTGTAGCAGGTTGATGAGTTTTGGTTTGTGGGCAGCTTTCCAACTGCGTCTGCGAATCGCAGATTTTGGCGTAGCAGCAGAGGGGTGTTTGAGAGGAATGGAGAAAGGCACCAAGAGGTGATCTGACCACAAAAGAGGGATAGGAATATCAATGACAACTTAAGCAGAGGGAGTGAAAATTAAGTCTAAAATACTCCCACCACTATGGGTAGGGGTGTGTACCCCTTGTAGGAGGCCTTAGTCCGCCATCAGCATGGTAAAGTTGGCCACCAATTTGGCAGTTTTGGGATTGATGGGCAGATTGAAGTCTCCCATAGTAATCAAATCAGGGTATTTAATTTGTAGTTCCATCACAAACACTGGGAATTCAGTATAGAATATAGTATCAGCCCCAGGGGGTCTATAGACCAGCAAAACTGTGAGAGTACAAGTAGATGAGATTGAGATTCGGGTCAGAATGCATTCCATTTTAAGGGCGTGATTAGGGACCATACTGATAATTTTATACTTGGTTTTATAAATCAGTGCAACTCCCCCCACCCCCAGGGTGGCGGGAAGCGCGATCCTCATGGGCTAGAGAGTAATTTCCAGGGAGAGATTGGACAATCACCGGACCATATGTGTCTCTAAGCCAGTTTTCGGTAAGGAATAGAAGATCAAGGCCCTTACTGGACAAAAGATCATAGCAGTCCATGTGGTGAGCAACTAACAAGCATGCATTGAGTAAAGCACACTGCAATGCAGCTGAAGGTGCTTCTTTCCTGGTAGTAGAAGCTCTCACAAAGCCTATGGGCCATTTTGTGTTGGCTGGAGCATGGGATAGCAGAGCATTGTGTTGAGTCCAGCTGGCTATATCAGGTGTTCCCAAGTGGTGCACTACTTCCTGCTCCGTCTGCGCACAGACGGGTACAGACGAGCTTGCCTTAAGCGTGCCTTCAGTGTGCTGACGGCATGCCCACTGCGCCCGTCCGCTCCGCTGACTGGCTGTATGGCACATAAATGCTTGTACAGTGTAACCCAGTATCAACACCAAACAAGGTATTACTACCTTGCAGGTTAGTCTGCTGTGTTAGACTGTCACGGGTGGTAACCAAATCAATCCCCGGCACGAGCCACCACATTTGTTAAGGATTTCAATCAGGCGACGCACACCTTAGTCTCTGCCCAGATTGCAACGCGCAATTGAAATGCTTATGGTATAGATTAGATTCAATATTAAGATGGTACACCACTCATATCACACACCCTTTTTAAATACCCCGGGTCACTATGGACCTTGAACTAGGCTGGTTGATCAAATATAATATTTATTTATTTATTTGAAAATTAAAATAAATCATACAATTTTTAATATGAGGCAGAAATCGCCAATGATATGATAAGAACAATAGAAATGTAAGCAATGAACTTAGTTTCACCTTCTATTGACACATCTACAAAAGACAAGGGAATAGGAGAACTTAACTTTTTAATTTTAGGTAAGATAGCACTTGAGTTAGAATTTGCCCCTGCAAGGTTCCCTTAACACACAAATAATCAATTTTAAATGGATAAACAGAATCTGCTGGTAATCACTATGACAGACAAGAAACAGAATTTAAATCCGACCTTCCCTCCCCAAACAAGAGAGAAAAACGGATTTCAAACCCTGGCAATGCTAAAATGACACTTGGAAATGGATGAATAAATGAATGAATTTGTATAAAACTCTTGAAACACAAACCATTCTTTACTGGAGCAACACTGGAAAGGTACTAGTAATCACAAGCAATGGATTGAGCAAAAGCATACAATTCAAAATGGAAAGGAAGATTGAAAACAGTTTAAAATCAAAATGACACGTTGTAAAATTAGCAAGCTTTTGCAATTCCCGACTGAATTTACCAAAACAGTGTTTAATAAAAACGGGTGTAAATAAGCTGGGGTGTTGGGGTGTACCTATGGGTCATAGGTAGAATATGGAAGTGAAATTAGGTCTCTAGCTGGTAAATTGAGTGAGTTATGAAAAATCTAGTGAGGTGTGTTTCTGAGAAAATGAAGGCACGAAAAAGGAAAATAAATGAATTTGGACAAGGACAGTTTTACTCTACACTAGGGCATTCAGGCTAGGCTACCAGATTGAGACACAGTAAACTCCAGGGTTGACTTGCGAGTTCAACCCAAGCACTTCCATGCCCACCCTGACAGACCCAGTCCGATAAATCCAAACAGGATTAATAGCTTAGAATTTTACAAGACAAAATTATTTAAATGTTGGCGCTAGCACAAGAAATCAATGCAGGGTTTCAAGAATGATTTTTGACAATATTAAAAAAAATATCAGGGTCAGAATAGGATAGATTAGAGATTGGGATGGAACAAAGCATGGCAAGGTATACTATCAATTGCTATGGTTCCTATTGATACTCACATACTTTTAGTTTTTGCATTTTGGACAGTCAGCAGTTCTTGTCACCACACAGATCTGTTCTAACAAAGGACAGCCGGACAAAATCAGCGGGACAGGATCAGCTGGGCATAGATTAGTTACAGGATGGCACTGGATTGGCACTGGACTGGCACTGGACTGGTCACTGGATACTACAGATCAGCTGGATGGCAGGTTTGCAGCATGCCTGGTTAATTCTGGATCCTTCCCAAAACACCACAGCGTTTCCCTTGGTTATTGGGATTATTTTAGAATTGAGGCCCAGCTGAAGCAGGATCAGCAATGCTTGGCCTTGTGGGTTGGATCTGGAGTTTAGATGGATAAATACAACATGAAGACAGGAACAGACAGGAACAGGACGTCGGCGTAGGAAATCAGGAATCAGTGTGTTCCTGTGTGTTGTCAGGGGCTCTTATTTATAATGCTAGGTGACATCATCACAGTATATGACAGGGGCAGGCTTTACTACAAACAAATTTAACAATAGGATTCAGCAAGGGTAGAAGTCTTCGCCTAGCTCTTTGCTGGTTGGATCTCAGAAAAATGATGTCATGTTTATGGGGTGATATTTACAGTGTCCAAAAACCTCCCAGAGTTACTGGAACTAAAATCTAATTTTGGCACAAACACATATTTACACAATTGCAACCGTTTAGTAAATCAGATACACAGCTTATATATTTTTTTCTCACATTTCAATCCAAACCCCCAGGCCGTGAGGCCTGGTTTCGCTCCTCTACCACTTTTCACTGGGATTTACATTTCTCCAAATTCTACAACTTCACACATGAATGGGGATTGTCATAAGGAAGATATGTACAACATTTCACATTTGCAACATGGATGCTTTTCTTGTAATTCCACATATATCACCATTTCTGTCCCCTTGGTGTCACTACATTCTACCAAGTTTTAAACTAAAGGCCACACATTTACTTTTACACTGTGAAAATTCTACATTGTTTCCAATTTTGGCTGCTGAGTTAAAAGTATTTAAAGTTTCCCTGTGGAATAGTCTTTAGAACAAATGGGAGTCACTGTCTGTCATTTTTGTTCTTTCCAGCTGACACCAACTGGCATTTCCTTTCAAGCAGGATGGGGGTTCCTTCAGCCTGATTGACATTTTAGGGTTTTTCACAACTCTGGCTTCCTTCCCTGAGAACTGCATTGTCCTGGGTTCCAACAGAGACGAAAGTCTGTTCCACCCTATAATTATCAGTGGGTTGGCAGGATCTGCTGGGAGAGATAGCCCTTTTGGCAGAAAACCTGTTTTTCAACTTTGTAACTCAAGCCGCCCCAGGTTTATCATCTTTCACTTTTGATCTTAAATCCAGAATTAAAAAAACCTGTTACATCAATTAACACATGTAATATATTCTCCCCAGTAACATACCTCTTTATATTTCTAAAGACAAGTAAAACATTTATTTACCAGTGTACTGTTTTGAAACACAGGCATTTGTTTTTCCTTATTTTGTAAGCAGCCTATTTTCACACGTGGTGCAAGCTGACATTTCTTTCGTTAATTAGGTTTTGGGCAGCTCACTCAGATTTCCACAATGTCCTTGCAGCTAAAGTCATTTTTCTTTGAATGCATGAGTTTTATCTGAACACTGGTATATGAAACTGACCCAGCTCAGATAGTGAAAGTCAGAGGTCGAAGTGGGCGGGAGCGGTCGGGAGCAGTGCTCCTATACTTTTTATATTTCAGTTTCACTGTTCCTATACTTTTATTTTAAAAAGAAACTGTTCCGGAACAGTTTCGTTGTAAAATAAAAGTGTAGGAAGAAGTTGAAGCTTGCACTTCAGTGCACTGCACTGACCATTCCCTTAAATAATAGGTGTGTTTGTTTGGGGGTTTGGACTGTGTGTGGGAGGGGTGCAGCGATGGGGTTTGTGGAGAGTGGGGCAGACCAGCAGGGAACATAACTCCACTACTTCTTTTCGTACACTTTGACCACTGGTTAAAGTTCTTTTGAAGACAGCTGATGTTTGCTACATTCTAAAGAAAATGAACGTGCGTTGCCGTGTTAGTAAAAATAAAGATCCTTGTTGATTTCTTTCCAAGCTACTTTGACTGGGCCTTTCATTCAGGAATTATTCCCGGTTTTACAGAGGCACAAGGACTTCTTCTGGGCATGGCAGGGCCTTTTCAATCATAGTAGTTTCATGAGAAATTGTTGATTTTTGCATCAAGCAGCATTTTTAAAGGTGAACACGTTTTCATTTTTAAAGGGAATATTGTTTTTTCAGCAAAGCAATGCTTCCTCTTTCACTTAATTCGAGTTAAATGCTTCAGAGCATGCTGGCATGTTCATGCAGTGTGTCCCCTGTTCCACCCCGCCTGAAATGTGGGTGGCAGGATGATGCAGCCATCTTTTTGGTTGTTAAAAATTTAGTTTTGAGATACTGCTGCGCACAGGAGCCAGCACAGCCATGTTGCTGTGTCTTGCACAAATGCAGCAAAGTGATGTGGTAAAGCACAGCTGAGTGGGTCAATATATCCCACTAAGAGGTTGTATCATGAGAGCCTTGCTCTACATTTAGAAGTTCAGCATATATTCCATTAATGTTGGGTCTGATGTGTTTATTACAAGAGCTCCCAAAATTGTACAGTCATCATTTTCTAAACAGGAATGATTATTGGTAATTAGCAGAGCACCCTTTCTAATACATACTTTTATTGATTGGAGATGATGAATATATTTCAGGATCTGAAAAACATGTGGTTTAGAAGAAAAAGGTCAGAAACACTTAGGATCATCATTACGTTTCTCAGAAAGAACAAGGTGAGATCCCAACCTTGGGCAAAAGATTATTAGAGGAAGAGGGACCTGCTGTGGTACCCCTCATTATAGTCCCACCATGATGAGAGCTCTAATTTAGACTGCAAGTTATTAGCAGAACAGTAAAGACAAATGGATCTTTCAGCATGTGCCGTCATTTCTCTCTGCGTCAAGGCAAAATCAGTGAAGCGATTGGACTTTGAATGCATGATATGGAGAGGAAGACCTCGGAAAATCTGTCAGGGTCCAAATATTGACTCGGCCACTCTCAACTTGTAGCCAATGATACGTCCAATGATTCCATTGGACAGGCTGAAGAATATCTCCAGATGAGACACTGGGGAAAATGGGACAATGGGACAGTATAGTGATTGGAGCCAAGAAGGAAAAAACACAGGGTTTAGAATAGTTCATATCTCAAAATCACGGGGAGTCAAAGCTTTGTGTAGTCCAATGGTTACCTCTTGTCTACTTTTCATTGAAATAGAATCATATACAGTTGGACAACAGGCAATTTTACCTGTTTGCAAGTAATTATTGACAAGGGTCTTGAAACCCATATTTAATCACAGAAAAGATTAATAGTTATCACCCTTTGTTTAAAATGGTTACAGCAGCAACATGGAAACTGGACAAAACATGTCAAGAGACATGACATTGGGAAAAAGCATGGTGGAAATCTTACATTACAAGACATCTTGAGCTTAGGTTGGTGGCTGGGGAAATGAGACATACTCTAGAAAGGCACCTGTTTTTGTGTCACTAAAAGTGATCTAGACATTTCAGTATCTGGAAGAGAGGATCCCCCAAGGTGTCACGACGAGGCAGATTGTACATCACCTGTAATGTGTTCAATGTGGGCATCAGGGTGATAGGCAGGCTGTTCTGACTGAACCTTCAGTGATTGTGGTTACTTGGTTCCATCCACGTTTTTTGGGACCAAGGAGTTTTGTGAAATAGACAATGGTGCCAATATTGAAAAGATTAGGGGTTGCACAGCCTTAGATGCCATACCTTGGTGTGGCAAACACAACATAAAAGGGAACCCCGGGACACACTACCTCAAGGGTGTGTAATACCCAGCACTACACTATGATATGATATGATATTTTATTTATATCGCGCTCGTACACAGGTGTTTCAGAGCACGACCAGGCAAAAGGAGGGGAACAGGGGAGACAACAGAAAAAACTATCTTACTATGCCCAGTGACATTGAGAACGTGCAAAAAGGGGAAAGTGCACGGGAGGGGGGAGAAATTGGAAAGTGCAGAGCATAAGAGAGGAAAAGATAAATAATAAGTAAATATATAAATATATAAATAAGGTGAGCGGCCAAGTGCAAGGTTAGTCAGATAGGGAGAATCTGATAAGTGCAGAAAAAAAGTGGGGGTGCCTGTATGGGTACAGATACAGGCCCCAGTGCAAGGGGTGGCCAGGGTGCAGTCCAGGAGGGTGGCAGGGTGGCAGGTACCTGGGCCCGTAGGACAGAGGGTGGCCAGGAACATGGTGCCGAGAGACAAAACAGATCAGCAGGGGAGAAGAGGAGCAAATGCAGAAGCGAAGAGGAAGTCCTTGAGGTGCTTCTCGAACCAGAGATGGTTCTCCTCAAGTTTGAAGATGGCAGGTAGGCAGTTACAGAGGGAGAACCCAAGAGAAGACAGAGATCTACCACCAGCTTGTTTCTTTGAAAAATGACGGACCCTGGGGGAGTTCGAGGTAGAGAAGTGAAAGGCTCTAGAGGGAAGGTATCTGCAGAGGGATAGTTGAAGGTAATTTTGACCCAGGCACCAGAAAGCCTTATGGACAATGCAAAGGGTTTTAAATGTAATACTTGTGACCACAGGGAGCCAATGAAGGGATTTCAGAGCTGGAGAGAAACGATCCCAGGGCTTGAGGTCAAGGACAAGTCTCGCAGTCCTGTTCGAGATTAGTTGTAAAGGACAAAGAGTGGAGGCAGGTAGATTTAAAAAAAGGCTGTTGCAGTAGTCCAACCTACAGAGAATCAGAGCTTGGGAGACAAGGAGCTTCTGAGGGAAGGAGAGGAATGCAAAAGTGCCTTTAAGGAGGTGCAGTAGGAAGTTTGAATTTTTGGAGACGTCAGAAATGTGTGCAGAGAAGGAGAGTGTGGAATCAAAGATGACCCCGAGGTTCTTAGCTACACTGGTAGAGGCAGGAGGAGGGCCAAGGGAAGCTGGCCAGAGAGTTAGGGGAAAGGATGGAGGGGGTGTACCGATGAGGAGGATCTCTACTTTTTGGAGCTATCAGAGATGTGTGCGGAGAAGGAGAGTGTGGAGTCAAATATGACCCAGAGGTTCTTAGCTTAGCTGGTAGGGGCCGGAGGAGGGCTAAGGGAAGCCATCCAGAGAGTGAGGGGAAAGGATGGAGGGGGTGTACCAATGAGGAGGATCTCAGTCTTGTTGGCTTTTTAACAAAGCTAATTTGCAGTTCACCAATTTTGAATGGTGATTAGGCAATCAGAGATGAGGGAAGGAGAGGAGTTGGCTGAGGGAAGCCCGAAAATGAGTTGGGTGTTGTCAGCATAGCACTGGAAATTTGAGCATAAAATGGAAATGCAGTAGGCAAGAGTTGCCAGGTATTGATTGAAGAGCCAGGGTGAGAGGATAGAGCCCTGGGGAACATGCAGGTAGAGAGGGAGATAGAGGATAGGAATGACCCAAGTTGTACCTGGGGAGGTCGATCAGAGAGAAAAGAGGTCAGCCAGGCCAAAGCCTGATCAGTGATACCCAGGTTGTCACTGAGAATATTTAGCAGGGTGGTATGGTTGACAGTGTCAAAAGCCAAGGAGAGATCAAGTAGGATGAGGACAGAGGGAATGTTAGAGTCAAGGTTGGAGAGCAGTTCTTCACGGATGTTCAGGAGAGCAGTTTCCGTACTTCTGGCAGCTCTGAAGCCAGATTGGTGGTCATGGAGAGAGCCAACCGAGTCAGAATGAAGGTTAAGCTCAGAGATGGCAAGCTTTTGCAGGAGCTTACCCAGAAAGGGGGTGATGGAAATTGGGCGATAGTTAACCGGACAATAGGGATCAGCTGTGGGTTTCTTGAGGAGAGGGTGCACAAGGGAGTGCTTCAGAGGAGAGGGGAAAGAGCCAGTAACAAAGGAGAGGTTGCAGAAGTCTGCAAGGGCCAGAGCAAGGGTATCGATGTGGTCCTTAATAGTTTTGGAGGAGCATGGATAGACCTGTCTTGAGGAGGCTTTCATGGATCGGACTTGTCTGGCGACCTCATCAGGGGAGAAAAGAGGAAAGGCAGAGAATGAGGGAGGAGGGGTAGCTGACGGTGGGTCAACAAGCAGAGAGGGAGAGGGTGGAGGAGAGGGGAGGAGGAGAGTGAGGACAAGATGTCCTGGGTTTTAGAGATAAAATGTGAGGCAAGGTCATTGCAAAGAGCCTGAGAGGCGAGAGGATGGGTGGATAGTGCATCAGGGTTGGCCAGCTCCTTGCATATTTTAAAGAGTTCGGCCGAGTTGTTAGATGCTGCAGAGACGCGGGCTTGAATATGGACTTGCCTCTTGGTGTGTAGAGAGAGACGGTATTGCCGCTGGAGAAGGCGGCAGGCCAGTTTGTCAGAGGATGAGCAAGAGACCCCCCATTTCCTATTGGCCACCCTACACTTACGTTTGAGTTTAGCTAGGTCAGAGTCATACCAAGAATTGCACTTGGTTTTGGGCTTCAAATGGATCCTCATGACAGGGGCAAGAGCATCAAGAGTATCAGAAATAGAGGAGAAGAGGAGAGACAGGGCTGTGTCAGGGTGTGAGTCAGCCAGGAGTGGAGGAGGGGGTTTGAAGGTGGCAGCAAAAGCCTTGATTGACACAAGTTTCATGGGCTGGATGTCCGAGAAGGTGGGTGGCAGTCTTTGGATAGGCTTGGCTTGAAGGGAGAAGATAGGAAGACGAGAGGAGAGGAGGCAGTGATCTCTCCAGGAATGAGGAGTGGTGAGGGGAGAAGATAGGGGGAGGTCAGAGGAGATCAAGACATCAAGTGTGTGTCCAGCAGAGTGAGTTAGGCCAGAGGGGAGGATAGAAAGCGAGAGTGAATAGCAGAGGTCACGAAGGAGTGCAGATGAGGAACAAGGAGAGTCAAGATGGATGTTAAGGTCTCCAAGGAGGAGGAGTTGAGAGGTAGAGGCCTGGAAGGCAAAGGAGAGATCTGCCCACTCAGAGAGAAAAGAGGTGAATTGACCAGGTGGCCAGTAGAGTGTAGCAACAGTAAGGGAGTGGCTAGGAGAGAGAGAGAGAGAGACAAGGCATTCAAAAGAGGAGTAAGACTGAGTGTGGATGATAGAGGTGAACAGGGGCTGGGGAACTTTAGATTCTTGCAGTCTGAAAACAGAACAATTCACAAAACAGCCACAATCAAAAGAATATATATGTAAAAACATAATTGTAATGAAACCTTCCTTAAAAAAACAACAATATGCAAAACTTCAAATGTATTTTGGAATATGTTTTTTAAAAAACATTGGGCTCGTAAAAAGCTCAAAATCCCAACACCTTATCATAATATTCAGTGCAATAAGACAGTTTCTTCTGAATCCTGGAAGATTAAATCCACCAATTAGTGCTCCCTTTATCGGTTTGATTTCTCTTGCCCCCGCAGCAACATGAGCCTATTAAAGTACTTGATACACACCAATGTATGCCTAGAGACCAAACAAAGAAATGGCGATCTACTGGGCTACCAAGCTGCAGAAGGTGGGAGATGGGGTCTGCCTTGGAAAGACTCTTAAACACCTTTCCCACGGCTTCTACTGTGTTACTTTGCACCCTGGATATATACATGCCCAAAATATATTTCCCATAAGACCATTTAGTTTTGTATACCTTTGTTTCGGGCACCCAAGCTCACACAGTCCATGTGTAAACTGTTGTCATGGTTTAATTAGATGTCTCTTTCAAATTTCTCTCCATGAGTTAGTTCTTCACCTTGTCTGCTTCCGTTCATACAAGTCCTCTGCGGTCTGTGGTCTCAACAACTAATGTACCCTATTTGGGCTAATTTTGTCTGTCAATAAATTGTATTTTGTTGCCGTGGTGGTGCTTGAACTTGAGGCGATGGATCGGCGGATGACACTGTCACGGCATGGTGGTTTCCAGTGCTTGGGTTTTGCTGCTATTGGTGTGACAGGGTCTGTGGAATGATGCATCAGAATTTTTGGGGGGATAAATGTATGCTGGAGAATGCATGCCCTGTACGTTGGGATGGCGATGCATAGAAGGAGCCAAGTACCCCTACCTCAACCACCTCGCCCATATTAAAGCTTGAGAGAGTGCTAACCTCACAGACTGCGCTCAGTCTTACGTATGCCACAACAATGTGGTATTGATTTAGTAGGGTTTTTGAATTTGGAAAATAAGTAAGTAAGTATGAGAGACACCTGGTAAGTGTTTAGAAAGTAGGGTTCCTGTATTTCAAATCCAACAAAAGGGCAAAAGTATTATTTGCATACATTTCGATTTAAAACAAAAAGAAGGGTGAAAAACCACGCTTTGATAATCAATTAGTCATGCATAGAAGGAACTTTGTCACACTTGATTATTTGCACATAAACTAGATATACATTTAGAAAAGAAACTTGTTTTAGCCAACACGTGTTTCAACCTAACAAGGCCGTCCTCAGGGAGTAAAGTTTGTGATAATTAGTACAGTTAACATATTCAATCGGCAATCCTTGTTTGCAGAGAGAGTCTGGGAAGGGAACAGACACAGGTGGGGAGGGGCAGGAAAATGCAGGAGAAAACCATGTAATTGGGTAGAGGGAAACAAAAAGAGAAAGTGATTAAGTGTTAATGACAGGATAAGTGAACTTGACCATATAGGTTAACATTTTCATAATTAACTATATTTTTAGCAGTTAATATAGTTCTTAATATTCAACTAGGGAGCTTGTATATGAAAAAACACCAGCATTTGGCAATTTCTCAATGTGTTAATGTTTACTTTCCGCATATTGATGGAAAACAGGGGAAATGGTTAGTTTGTATCAGTCAAAACACCATACATACAAGTGGCCGAGACTAAAAAGATCTAAAGGACCATGCTTATCATAAACATGTAGAGAATTTAAGTTCCCAAGCCGGGAACTTACGTCCCCTGCACACTATCTAATATCTGGAATACCAGACCAACAATTAGATATATCTAGCAAATGATGTTTCTTAATAAATTCAAGAGAGACTGTAAATGGTAATACATAGAAAAAGGTAATTTGTTCAAAAAAATGGCTTTGAATCAGATAAGGTTACAAGAACCATTCTTCATTGTTTATTCTTGATGTTGAAGCTGTGGAAGGCCCAACGCGTTTCGAGTGCTACAACACTCTTCATCAGGGGCAATAACAAAGGTTTCTAGGAAAAAATATATATAATATGTACATTAGGAATATATTTACACCAACAACGTTTGTTCAACAACATTTCTAAATAACTCATTTTAGATCAGAATATGTATCACAATAACCCATGACATACAAGGATTACCTATGTACCAGAACGTATGACAATTTAAATATACAGAGTATACACTAACCCACAAGAGGACAACCTGTCCCTCATTAATATCTGTAGAAACTGATGGCAAATTCACTAGGTTAACTAGGTTACGGGCTGTCTTAAACTACTGGATGATAGACAGACTTACTTACTGCTTGACAACAATCCTACAAATGACATCAGCACCATCATCAAACAGACAATTGAAAAGGCTAGTACAATGGATTGGATTTCAGACAAAACGGAAGAATTTTTAATTAAAACTAACCCAATCATCCTAGTTTTCTATGGGTTACCTAAAATTCATAAATATCCCAAAGACCCGCCCTTTAGACCAATCGTCGCTGGTACTGACAGTATATTTCAACCTTTGGCTGTCTACCTGGATACAGCGCTGCAACCTCTGGTACAGAAAATACCGACATACCTAAAAGACACCACACATTTTCTCCAGAGAATCAACAACCTACAGATCAGCTTTCCTGATCCTCTAATATTCTCTATGGACGTCACAAGTCTATACACTTCAATTCCCCACGATGAAGGTATAGCTGCCCTAGAATGGTTTCTTTTACAACATGATGAAATTCAGATTCAAAAAACCTTTGCTATTGAACTTATCAACCTGATACTCTACAACAATTATTTCAGATTTAATGATAAGTACTATTTACAGATCTCGGGTACCTCTATGGGTTCGGCTGTGGCTCCGTCCTACGCAAATATCTTTATGTTCTACTTTGAGAAAACCTTTGTTTTGGATCACCCACATTGGAAACACAGAATACACTGCTGGTTAAGATATATTGATGATGTATTTGGCATTTGGAACGGCACACATCAAGAACTGACAGATTTTTGGCAATATATTAACCAATGTAACCCACGTATCAAATTTACTATGGAAATCGGCACACCACAGGTGAACTTTCTGGACGTAACAGTAGAATGGAAAAACATGGAATTAACAACACTAATGTACAGAAAACCAACTGATGTTAACAGCTCCCTTCATTTCAACAGTTTTCACCCGAGACATTTAAAAAAAACCTACCGTATAGCCAACTATTACGGGCTAAACGGATAACCTCCAATATAGAAAACCTTCAGACAGAATTTGATTCTATACGATCAAGATTTCTAGAAAGAGGATTCCCGGAAGAAGTAGTAGCTCAAGCCATCTCCAGGATAGAAGCACACCCCCGTGACTTATTACTTAACAAACAACCGAAACAAACTCAGTCAAACCTCATCTACACATTGAAGTACTGTGCCCAGAGCTTTCAAGTCAAAAAAATCATCACTAAGAATTGGGATCTTATAAAATCGGATCCTAATCTCAACCGTCTCTTTCCAGCCCCCCCAATGCTAGCATACAAAAGAGGACGGAATTTCAGAGATATGCTAATCAAAGCTGAAAGACCTAAAATATCCACTCAAAGGACTTTGAAGCAGTCAAGAAATGGCACTTTTCCGTGCCTAAAATGTCAGCACTGCTCGAACATCATCAAAGGTAATTACATCAGACATCCGAACAATGGTAAAAAGATTTTCCTAAAAAACTTCGCAACCTGTGACTCCAAAAATGTCATCTACACCATTAGATGCCCTTGTGGGAAATATTATGTTGGGAAAACCAGTAGAAAAGCTAAAGAAAGATGGACTGAACATAAGTCCCAGATTCGAACAAAAAATGCAGAAAAAGAATTGTACTGGATTCATAGACTAGATGCAATGACCCCACTCGGTCTAAATGAAGAGTACTATTTAGGTCCATTCATTTAAATAACACCTACACTAAATTTTTTCTTTCCATGCATCTTTATTAATGTCGCTTTAAAAACACTTGATATGATTGTTGGTTAGAATTACCATAACCACATTATAAGATTGTGAACCAACTAACTTGGACAGTTGAATAGAAATGTTAAAATGTTTTCAAAGTTTATACATATCCAGTCATTCTCCTGACTCCATCTCGGTAATATACAATCTGTACTATTGATACTCCCTTTACTAGACTGTGAACCAGGCGTGTGGGCAGAATGGCATTGGTTGGTTGCATTACAAGAATGTACCTAACCATTAATATCAAATATGTTTATTACTACAACTACAACTATAACTCCAGGTCGCGCCTAGAACATGTCACTTTTCTAGTTTTACACTATTCAGGACACTCTAAATGCGTGGATGTGGTTCCATATGATTTTTATAAGCTTAGCCATCATGATTCTTGACCTTCGCACGAATGATATGAGTTTCAACCATTAAGGGTTATGCACATATTGGTCACTGTCATTCCCCTAGAGGTCACATTGTAACATTTCCTTCACCCCGACTCTAGGTTTGTTTACATGTTGCGTCATGCACGCGATTGCGTGATGACGTCACATTGTAAACACGCCGCGGTCTGTTTTTTCTTTTTTCAATCGACTGATTAAGCTCTTATAGCCCTACTTGCCCCTGTAGAGCATCTTTCATGAGGAGGCTAATTAGATTCCATCTTGTCTAATTTTCATCCATCTGAGCCTTGAGCTCAGCGCACAGTATGACGTATCACACGCAAGCACGTGATTACGTCACACTACTAATTACTTGATAAACAGTGGCGGCACTTGCCAAGGAGTCGAGCAACCCTTCGGCAGCTGGTCTCCATGTGTGCCACACTGACATACACTAGGTAAGAATTTTAAGCTTCCAATACTGGCTCTACCCAGGTTTTTTTCACAACAAAGCTTTCGAACACCCTGTTCACTTCTTTTGTCCATTACTGAGACTCTACCTTCTTTTTCTCAGCGCTCCAGTCCTGAATAACCTCCAGACCATTTGGGGTCATTGACTACCACTTCCCCTCAGCTATCCTTGATATTGGTCAACCGCGATACCCCTGTAAGTGACTCATTACTCGCTTAACTTATTCTATCACAACTATGTCACTCACAACGGTCTAAATAGACGCTTTTGATGTTCATTTCTACAGATAAGGACTTACCATCTAAGACTCGCTGTCTTGTTTAGACGAAGGCCTGGATTTCCCGTCCCAGACCACCCCCGTTCTCTTGAAGTACCTCTCTCATATATTAAAAAAACACAAGGTTAGACTCTCTAAATAGTTGCACAGTTGCTTACCTTACCATATTAGAACTTCAATGAATTCACTATCAGGAGTTATTCTTTACATATATTTATTCTATATATTTCCTCATTCAATCATAGCAGAGAAGATACTATTAACCTAGTGAATTTGCCATCAGTTTCTACAGATATTAATGAGGGACAGGTTGTCCTCTTGTGGGTTAGTGTATACTCTGTATATTTAAATTGTCAAACTTTCTGCTACATAGGTAATCCTTGTATGTCATGGGTTATTGTGATACATATTCTGATCTAAAATGAGTTATTTAGAAATGTTGTTGAACAAACTTTGTTGGTGTAAATATATTCCTAATGTACATATTATATATATTTTTTCCTAGAAACCTTTGTTATTGCCCCTGATGAAGAGTGTTGTAGCACTCGAAACGC
The DNA here is from genome assembly GCF_040938575.1 of Ambystoma mexicanum. Taxonomy (NCBI): domain Eukaryota; kingdom Metazoa; phylum Chordata; class Amphibia; order Caudata; family Ambystomatidae; genus Ambystoma; species Ambystoma mexicanum. Next base: position 1,044,415,254 of record NC_090935.1, read on the forward strand.
GTTGGGCCTTCCACAGCTTCAACATCAAGAATAAACAATGAAGAATGGTTCTTGTAACCTTATCTGATTCAAAGCCATTTTTTTGAACAAATTACCTTTTTCTATGTATTACCATTTACAGTCTCTCTTGAATTTATTAAGAAACATCATTTGCTAGATATATCTAATTGTTGGTCTGGTATTCCAGATATTAGATAGTGTGCAGGGGACGTAAGTTCCCGGCTTGGGAACTTAAATTCTCTTCATTGTATTGTGCAACCAAGGTGTCATGGTTGCCCCTCTCTCCTCTGCACCTCATACTTGATGAGCAAATTTTCCAAACACCAAGTATCCAAGTTGACTCTTACCATTTACAAATATTTTTCCTTACTAGGGTGTGCCATAGTTGTCCTATCCTTCCCTTCTTATCATAAACATGTCTCAGAGAAAGTGAATAGTGATAAGTTACCTTATGTGCAGTTATGCCTAACATCTTTAGACCATATACTTTCTTCTGGCGTTAATATCTAAGTCACATTGACAGTCCAGCGTTAGTTTTTTACTGAAGATCAGTTTCCTAAAAGGACAAGAAAGTTTGGTGTAAGCCTAATTGTTGCAAAGTCCTCACTCTATTACGAAATGCGAGATATAGATGCTGCAGCGAGTTTAGCTCTTTTATAAAGGTTTACTTGGAGAGTTACCTGAAAGGTCAATATTTTTGTTGCAAGTAATTGCAAATGTCCAACATGATTTGCCGTTATATGTTCATGCCGTATTCTGAAAAAATAAAAATTAGATGTGTGTAAGGTATGGGCATTTAGTTTGCTTTACCAGTTTTGTGCGATTATGGATGAAAGAGTGCCCGGTGCCCGGCATGTTATTATTTGGAGCTTAGCGGCTAGAGTGCAAACCACCGATTGTTATCTTGCGCCGTCGGGCCGTGACTGAAGCATCGGCGAGTACTTGCTGTTGCTATAGTAACGTGACAAATTCTTCCGGTCACGTGATGCATCACGTGTCCCGGAAGTGAGTGAGGATAGCATTCGGATTGTAAAAAATGCATGCAAGTTTTGTTATCAGTATGCCAATTTCGGGAGAATTGGGTGAATAAGTGATTTAGTTGATAATAATGTAGCCGATATCTACCTGCTTGAGTATCCGCAATGTTAATGCTCAATGGTCTAAGAGGTAAACTGGTCATGTGATTGGTCACCTGTCCACGGTTACTAGGCAACTGTAGCTAAACAGGAAGGGTTCGCCAGTATTCAAATTTTCCTGCACAGAATTGTTGTATGAGTTTGACTCGGATACAAAGCGTATTTTAGGGAAAAAGTGCTTTAATAGAAATCAAAATAAAGTGCGGTGTATCAACCGTATATGGCGAATTTGCATCAGTACTATTCTCAAAACGGCCTCAAGCCACAGTTGGGGATTCGCAAACTTCTTACTCCGTGGAGCAATGGCTGTTTTCTACAAAAAGAAGTTCAATCCCTAAAAGGTGCCACAACTCACATGGGTATCCTATCTAGCAGGTAAGCAGCACTATGAAACTCAACAATACAAATTTTATTAGTTATACACAATTCATTGCTAAAAAAGTCATCATAAAAAATGGTCATATTAAATAAAACAAACAACCAATTTTAAAACCACACAAGTAAATCAACTTTAGTCCTTTCAATTTGATCTCTGGTCGAACCCGTGTGGCCTAATCACACTGAGTCCCCTAGGCTAAAATGTTGTTTTGGCTATTTCGTATTTTAGTTTTTCAAATTCCCAACTTGTACAAGTTTCTGTTCCATTGTCACAAAAATGTGGGACATTCTTCAGAGGTGTGTAGTGTCTTGTGTAGATCTTATCCAAGCTGAAATCATGTATTCAAATTTCTGTCTTCTTGTAAAGACGATGTACCCCGTTAATATAAAGGAGGCACTATATTACTCTCTCTTATGACAGTACTAGTCCATCAATTAAACTGACTGCATGACCCTTATCCCCATAAAGGTGAAAAGTATGTGATTAGTTACATACCTCTCTGACTCTAGAGTTCACTATCCTGGAGTCTTCTTTAACCTTGAATGGTTAATTTAAAGGCAGAATTCCAATTATTCTAGAGTTTACTGCCTGTATTCCTCTGTCTTCTGTCCTAGTATATAACACATAATGGCATTAGATTAATGTAGGCCCTGGATGGAAAATTATCATCTCTTGCTTTTATAACAGAGGCATCTTACCATGTTCTTATAAACGTATGGCCCCAACGTTACTTCATTCGCTCATAATGTATTTCAAAAACTTTCTTATACCCCCAGGATTGTCTGTTCCCTGAAAGATATAATAGCAGGAACAAAAGACCTGTAAGGTTTGTCCGCTTCTTGTACTCTAAATGCATATAGCAATCGAGTAAAAAACAACTTTTCCACTTACTCATATACCAATATAGGTGATGATTATCTCCAAGGTATCCAGCCCAAAAGTTCAATTCACGCTTAGGAAAAGGGGGATAAGTCTCTTCTCTGTGGTGGCTGTAGGGTAACAAAGGCTCATGAAGACCCACAGTCCTTAAGCCATGAGTAAAAGGCTGAGATTCCAAAGTTACTCACTTGGGTAATCTTAAGAAGAGCCGGTAACGCGAGCCACTGTAAGCACTCAGCAGGATCCAGTATATGAATCTACAACCCGCGATCGCTCTCGTGGGAGGCGTGATGATGTCACCACGCCGGACTTCAGCGTAACCGTGATGCCACGCGATGACGTCATCATCAGGACTTTTTCTGCTTCCCACTATACACATGCACAAATCAAAAATCTATTGGACTTTACCTTAACACATAACCAATTCATTTTCAATGGTGAATACTTTCCATAAACAAAGGGTATAGCGATGGGTGCAAAATATGCCCCATGTCTAGCCAATTTATTTATGGCATGCTTTGAGGAGAAATACATTTTCAATAATAATATTACCTGGAAAAGATACATCGATGATGTTCTATCCATATGAGAAGGCACAAGTAATGAATTTGACGGTTTTTTTAAATTATCTCAACCATAACACCTTTGGAATTAACTTCACAGGCCAAATAGATACACATGAGATTGATGGTGAGGCAATACATACCTGTACACATAGGAAGGACACTGCAGTCAACTCTATTCTTCATGCATCTAGTAGTCATAAGCGCAGTGTTGTAGAAAACATACCAAGAGGAGAATTTCTCCGATCGATACGGAACTGCAGCCAATTTACCAGTTTTCAAAAAGAATGTAAGTCCATTGGCAAAAGATTTCAGGCAAGAGGGTACACTAAACGCCTAATTAGACAAACAACCAATTCGATTCAAAAAGTAACTAGACATACTCAATTAGAAACAAAACCAGAAGGAAAGAAAACCGAATATCCCAAATTGGTAAACTTTATTACCAAATACTCACGAGATAGTAAATTAATTTACCAAATGTTGAAGAATCACTGGCACTTACTACATTTGGATACAGATCTTACAAACAACATTTCGGAATCCCCTATCATCATTTTTACGAAAGCAACCATCTTCAGAAATTTACTATGCCCTTCTTTCCTCAAATCAGAGCCAATTGGACAGGAGCACTGGCTAACGTCAAGGACTCAGCCAGCAGGATTTTACAAATGTGGAACTTTTGCAAATATACACAATCACCTACGAAAATATTCAAATGCCATGGTGGCCTGGAAATTAAGATTAAGGATTTTATTATCTGCCGATCAAAGTTTGTCATATACGGAATACAATGTGTTTGTCAAAAAATGTATATTGGTAGCACCATAAGAGAAGTACGCTTCCGCATACGGGAACACCTAAACAGCTTGACCAGTCAAGATATTAGACTACCATTGGCAGCTCATTCGCAAGAACATCACCAAATGGATAATGCCAAAGACATTAGATATGTCGGACTCCAACAGATTCAACCACATCCAAGAGGAGGTGACAGAGAGTTGAAACTACGCCAACAGGAAGCAAAAATGATTTGCAAACTCCAATGCCTGTCACTCGGTCTCAACAAAGAGCATGAGCTAAATGTTTTTCTGTGAAATGTACATACATTGAAGCATGTCTAACTCGGAACTGCACTAAGAAATGTTCGAAATATTAAGAGAATCGCTCATTTGGATAACTTGCAGTCAAATAATGTCTGTAAAATTCATGCAAGATATGCAGCTAAACATATCTGGAATGCCACCAAACAGGACACAACTCACAAAATATATATGTTTGAACAATATAGATCTGGGTTGCCAAATGCACTTTAGAAATATATGCAACTGATGCAAATTCGCCATATACGGTTGATAAACCGCACTTTAGTTTGATTTCTACTAAAGCACTTTTTCCCTAAAATACGCTTTGTATCCGAGTCAAACTCATACAACAAGTCCGTGCAGGAAAATTCAAATACTGGCGAACCCTTCCTCTTTAGCTACAGTTGCCTAGTAACCGTGGACAGGTGACCAATCACATGACCAGTTTACCTCTGAGACCATTGAGCATTAACATTGCGGATACTCGAGCACGTAGATATCGGCTGCATTATTATCAACTAAATCACTTATTCACCCAATTCTCCCGAAATTGGCATACTGATAACAAAACTTGCACACATTTTTTACAATCCGAATGCTATCCTCACTCACTTCAGGGACACGTGATGCATCACGTGACCGGAAGAATTCGTCATGCTACTATAGCAACGGCAAGTACTCGCCGATGCTTCAGTCACGGCCCGATGGCGCAAGATAACAATCGGTGAATTGCACTCTAGCCGGTAAGCTCCAAATAATAACATGCCGGGCACTCTTTCATCCATAATCGCACGAAACTGGTAAAGCAAACTAAATGCCCATACCTTACACACACCTAATTTTTATTTTTTCAGAATACGGCATGAACATATAACGGCAAATCATGTTGGACATTTGCAATTACTTGCAACAAAAATATTGACCTTTCAGGTAACTCTCCAAGTAAACCTTTATAAAAGAGCTAAACTCGCTGCAGTATCTATATCTCGAATTTTGTAATAGAGTGAGGACTTTGCAACAATTAGGCTTACACCAACTTTCTTGTCCTTTTAGGAAACTGATCTTCAGTAAAAAACTAACTCTGGACTGTCAATGTGACTTACATATTAACGCCAGAAGAAAGTATATGGTCTAAAGACGTTAGGCATAACTGCACATAAGGTAACTTATCACTATTCACTTTCTCTGAGACACATTTATAATAAGCATGGTCCTTTAGATCTTTTTAGTTACGGCAACTTGTATGTATGGTGTTTTGACTGATACAAACTAACCATTTCCCCTGTTTTCCATCAATATACGGAAAGTAAACATTAACATATTGAGAAATTGCCAAATGCTGGTGCTTTTTCATATACAAGCTCCCTAGTTGAATATTAAGAACTATATTAACTGATAAAAATATAGTTCATTATGAAAATGTTAACATATATGGTCGAGTTCACTTATCCTGTCATTAACACTTAGTCACTTTCTCTTTTTGTTTCCCTCTACCCAATTGCATGGTTTTCTCTGGCATTTTCCCCGCCCCTCCCCACCTGTGTCTGTTCCCTTCCCAGACTCTCTCTGCAAACAAGGATTGCCGATTGAATATGTTAACTGTACTAATTATCACAAACCTTACGCCCTGAGGATGGCCTAGTTAGGTTGAAACACGTGTTGGCTAAAACAAGTTTCTTTTCTAAATGTATATCTAGTTTATGTGCAAATAATCAAGTGTGACAAAGTTCCTTCTATGCATGACTAATTGATTATCAAAGTGTGGCTTTTCACTCTTCTTTTTGTTTAAAATCGAAATGTATGCAAATAATACTTTTGCCCTTTTGTTGGATTTGAAATACAGGAACCCTACTTTCTAAACACTTACCAGGTGTCTCTCATACTTACTTACTTATTTTCCAAATTCTAAAACCCTACTAAATCAATGCCACATTGTTGTGGCATATGTAAGACTGAGCGCAGTCTGTGAGGTTAGCACCCTCTCAAGCTTTAATTTTATAGAGGTGATAGTGGAAAATCACCAGTTTAACCACACGGCTGCAGCCGTTCCTATACCTTTAAAATTAACGGTAGCTCTTGTTATTTCAGTGGTGCGCACCCACAAAATCTTCTTTTGGGGCCACGTTTTCCACAAAACTCACTAATTCACCTCGCCCATATTGCCTATATGTTGGGAACCAGAATGTGAGACACGAGCAAAACCATTGAGCATACAGATGATACCAAGGAGAAGCCTGGAAGAAAGGTTCCCATTGAGAGAACCATGCCTGCATACAAGACAGTATGATGGCCATTTGAATGAAATCCCAGAATAAACAGGACAGTTGAATAGAAGAGAAGAATGGTGATGTCACCGTCACATGAATCAAGCTGACGTACATAGAAGAGATGCAGAGACAAGAGAATGAAGGTATTCTATAAGGCGTCAAGAAAGTATCAAAGATAAGTGACATCTTGGGATCAAGATGAAGAAATGCATGCTACAGAACTGATAAAGATATTGAGTAATTTTACACGTGTGCATAAGCAAAGAAACGCAAAACAGACAAAGTATTCTTGAGGCTAGCTTTATAGTGAATAGATTGCGGCATGCACCAACGTATACATATTTAGGAGCACATGAAGAATGGATGTTTCCACTACATATTAGTGCAGAGCTGGACTAAAAAGGAAGGCTTCTTTTCCAGTGTGTCGCAGTTAAAAAGAATTGAATGAATTAACAGGAGTGAAACTCAGAAAGGCGAGACTGGATGAGCCCAAAGAATTCATGGTCTTATCAGGCTGGGGTGAACAGACATTGGATACAAATCCTTTAGAACCAATCACAATGGCCACTAGGTTTTTGAAGTTTGCCACGTAGGGTGACATTAGTAAATACGTAGGTTGACATCATCAATGACGAGTTTTTATTGTAAAAAAAAGCTTTTTTCAAGATGCTTTCAGAAGTTATGCGCTGAGACATCAGTTGATGTCCGTTGTACTCCCTTATTTAGATAATTGATATTAAAACAGTTACCCTTTTGCCAACTACCTGAGTCATTTCGATTATTGATGTTTGAGTAACTTCTGCATCCCTATTCATCTCAAGGGTACTGCTACCTCGTCTTAAAGGTCTGGAGGGCTGGAGTCTCCGAGAACTTCCCCTTTAAGAGGTGGCAGGAACTGACTGATATAATGACAGAATTATTAAGTAGCTGCAAACCTGTAAATACTAAATAAGAGGAAGCAGCGAGGAGGAACTAGAAAAATATGAAACAAGGGAGACCAATGTAAATAGAACATAAAAAGTAAACACTTGTAAAGCAAGAGGCAGGTTTCAGCATACAGCAATGGAGTACAAGGCTTTTCAATGGAAATAAGGGGTTCAGGGAATGTGCATGCCACTGTTTAGCAAGCTCTGCCATCTTTTGTGCACCAATTTCACGAGGGTGCACTTTAATTGCTCCAATGTCATGAATAGCTCCTGGTCAAATTGACAACCATGTGAAATTTCCAGCTCCTGGTCCATGTAATACACAAAGCGACCCTGCTGTGTCAAAGGCTTCAAAGCATAGGGTGGATAGAATGAAGCTACTTTTAACAACAAAAATTTGAACAGAAGATTTCCACATAGCTCTCTATTGTCTTAAAAACCCAATCCTCCCCCTTTAGTTCATAGTATACGTCTGTTGCGCCCATACACACTCCATTTAAACCTGGGTAAATATCAGGGTCTTGGCCTCCCTCGCATAACTATAATGGCTAAAATGCACACACGCAATATAGCACTTCCCAAACCTTTCCCAAATTTCTGGATCCCGTTCCATCCAAGGGCATTCAACCAAAAGTGCCTGGGGACCACAATTATGGTGAAAGGCACCATAACAAATGATAACATGCATGAATGAATGCGGCTGAACACAGTGTTCTCTCTTTTACTAGCAAGCCGACAAACATCCCATGCATGTTATATTAACACTTTATTGAGGCAATAAAGGGCACATAGAGATCTATTCAGATAGAACATCAAATTAAACAATAGACTGTGAATGACGGAAATCCAGCCAGAATTTGAATTGACATGGCTGTGTTACAAAATCAACTATTAAATAAAGCTTTAGGCAATAAAATATGACTTTGAGTTGAATTAATCTAGTATCAGGCCCTATTTTACTTTATGCTACTGGCCCATATGTTAAGAGGTCCCATACTTGAAATACTAATCACACACTCAAACAAGGTTGCTTGGTTTGGGAAAAAGTGATGGAGGGATGGGTTAAGCCTGCTGGAAATGAGAAGGACACAATCACACAAGAAGCAAATCATATGACTGTGCGTCTCTCTGTTGTATCTCACCGATGTGCACATTCTCCAACGTCTCCTCACCAGAGTAGATCTCCATTAGTTGTAACCACAATCCAATCCTGCACAGTTATCTGCCACCTTTTTTAGTTGGCAATCAATACAGTGGCCATTGGAAGGACTCTTGCTTCTTGAGTGTAATGCCCTGATGAAACTGGTTCTGCGTAATCAAGTAGATGTAATATGCAGTAGCAGGCAAGGCCAGAATGTCAATGCAGGCACAACACAATGAAGGCACAGTCTCTTTAACTCTATCTCTGATCTTACCACCATCTACATACCCTTTCAACCTAGCACTGTGGAGGTGTCAAATACCACCAAACCTTATTGAGTTGTACAAGGTATTTTTACACATACCTATTGTAACTCGATGTAGATCTTACCAACACAGCATACCAAATTTGGAAGCGATAAACATTAAGACCAATGTTTTATTATTATATGTATTCTTAAAACAAATGCGTAGAAAAATATACTACAATTTACAAAAAAAACTTTATGCAAAAGTGACTAGTGCACCCCTTGAAAGTGACTTGTGCAACAATTATAAGTAATTCATACTACAAACAGTAATCTGTTTAAAAGGCGTTACCCAATGCTAATCGCTACCCACATTTCAATGTTATGGTCATGGCACATGATGGATATATGCCATGCAACCTTAGTGTTGGTCTTTAACTGTCCATGCTACTAATGTGTAGCAGAAAATGCCAATCAATGGTTAACTGATACAAGTGACATGGTCCAATGGACTGTGCTGCTAAAAATTCCACCTAGTGGCTGTGCAACCTATGATAAGATGAAACTCAATGAAAAGGAACAACGCCTAATATTTCTAACAATTACTGTTGAATTTGGCCTTAATGAAAACATTAATTGGAATAGGGTCTATGTGACCCCTCTCACGTTAATACCATATAATTGTGTGGAGATTGATATACAGGTCGCAGCCAATGCCATATATCGCATGCATGCCGTTTCACTGAGAAATTCGTACTAGCCTCCCCTTTTGTTACGAGAACACTGTATTATACTCTGTTTTAAGATGGCTGACTTCTTATGTGATATCAGTAGGTCTGTGTGCAACCAGCAGAAGCTGTGCCCCAAGGTGAGGGACGGTTTGAATATACAGTGTCACCTGACACTACGGAACTCAGAATCCGAATTTGTGTCAGAAGGCATTTGGTGCGGCAGCCCTAGCGTTTTGTCTGTGAGACAGTGATGACGAATAACAGGTAAGCGAAGGTATTGCAGTAGCATTTAGTTGACTGACGCGAGATCGATGACCACCTCATTTAGAACATGTTGTGCACTCTTTTTTCTCTCTTGGTGTGACAGGTGCTGTGGAGAGCCACGCCACAGAGACGTCCATATAGACACGTGGCGTTTTACCTTAACTGTTGCCCTAGACTCAGATTTCCTCAGTGTAATTAATGAAAGGTGAGAGCCTGCATTGTTCTCTGAGGTTTAAGTTTGTTTAACTTGGCATGTTACGTGCACCAAATGAAGAGCGTGTTCGTCTCTCCTCCACTTTCTTCTTGTTTCATGGATTATAGACACTTACTAATGAGAGGGCTCACAGAATCCAAGCTTTTAAGCACCATATGGCTGAATTAAATACGTAAACATCGCCAGCAACCCAACCAACTTTGAAGTAAATTAAGATAGTTATGCATTGATAGAGTGCAAAAAGACACAGGGGGTCATTACAAGGTTGGCGGTAAGGGGTTAACGGCGCCGGTAAAGGTGCTGGTGCCGTTAACCCCTTACCGCCGCATTACGAGGTCCTTTAGCGGGTCCCGCTAAGGGTGGCTGGTTTTACCAGATGCCCTTAGCGGGAGCTGCTAAAGGACCAGCATGCTAACAACAGGCCCCTTAATAAAGGGCCTGTTGTTAGCATGGTCCCCATTCCCATTGAGCCCTATGCGGGCTCGAATGGGAATGGGGATGGGTTCCCTGAATGGGGAAATACTGGGTCCTCCAAGGTTGGAATGGCCCGGTAAATCCCCACTCAGGGAACCCGGACCCGGTATGCGGTAAGGGGGTAGCCATGGCGCTAATAGTGCCATGGCTCCCTCCAACCTCGTAATGACCCCCACAGACTAGAAATGAATTGATTTGTAGAATATTGTGTTAAGAGTGACTGAACAGGCACTTGTTTATGCCTAAAGGTAATCTCCTATTTGGAAGGTGCGTGACCCACCTTAATTTAATATTTGAAAATTGGTGGTAAGCACTCCTCAATGTATTTATTTGATGAGTAGCATTAATAAAATATGTTAACTTAACAGCACTAATTAAGGTTTTTCCTTCACTGTGTTTTAGGTGATCTAATACAGCGTGATTGTGGAATTAGTAGTGTCCGAAAGAAATTCCAAATTGCAGAGATTTTGACTGTAAAGCTAACCCATCTTTTAGAAGATGATATCCCTGAAGAAGTTCTGTGAACTGTGTGATTACACAAGGAAGAAGGAAACATGTTGGGCTAATACCAACTGCATTCATAAGCATTTGTTTCAGTTAACTATCAATTGGTGGGTGTTGCTGAACGCCAAAGAAGATGGCCGCCTGAACCAGCTGCTCCATCCCACCTTCACATTTACTAGTCGTAAGTGATTCATTACCCTATTGTTTCTTTATCCTTTGCCTGCCGGAGCATTGCGGGCTTGCTCGGTGGGCATTTCCTGAAGCTACAATGTTTCTGTGCCTTTTAGAGCCCGTAAAGAAGACCCGTGCCATTCCTCCGGTTGTGGTTCCTTGACGTGTCCACCTTCTGTGAGGAGAAGCTCGAGAACACGCCCTTCGTGGCGCGCCGGCTGAGGCCTAGGCGACTCCTTCATTGGCGGATGCCGCCTAAGGTGATTTACATGTACTGCATTCTCAGTTTGGGACAATAAAGAAAATAAAAATAAAAAAAAGAAAAGAGGAAAAAAGAAGAGAGAAAAAGGAATACGTGAGAACGTTTTGCTTCTTTATTCTCTCAAATGAGGCTCCCTCAAACAGATATTGTGCGTGCCACACGGGAAGCGCCTTTCACTGCTAGGAAGCTGTACTACCCACATAAGTGATTTTCTTCATGATATGCACGTTTTTTAAAAAATTGTTTTCTTTTTTTAATTCAAGGTGATTTAAGAAAGTCACATTAGCAACACCAATTTCTTTATCACCACATTGAAAAGAACTCAGTTGTATCTCGTAACAAGATATACATTTAACAGGATTCTATAACTCAATTTACCTCAATGTTAAAGCAATCATTGTAATTGACTTATTGCAACTCTGTGCCTTTCAACATTTTAATGAGAGGTTAACTTTAATCACCCCTTTGCAGTTAAGAGGAGACCCTTATTATAAATTGTCCACTCCATCTCTTCTGCGATTTCTCTCAGATTATGGAATGTGAGTAGCCAAGGTAACCTGAACAAAATAAGGTGTAATATTTAAGTGGCAGACCAGCTACTAACCTCTCAAAATAGAACTTGAAAATATACCTATGTTCTTTTTCAGTGATCACCACCCCATCTACTTTGGCTCTTGAGGTTTCTCCATCTCTTGTCCCTCGACTTTCTGCAATTAAGGGCTGGTGCTTCTATTCGTAACATTACAGTCTACTGCTACAAAAAATAAAAATAACAAAAATGGCTTCTAATAAAAACTGTCAAAAAACTTCCCCTGTCACAAAAGACTCTAATACCCCCTCATGAAATCTCAAAAGACCCAAAAGTGATTCACCTCCTCAGCTCACCATCTCTGATCCTGCAATCCAAGCTATTTTACTGGAAATAAGAGCATTTAAACCTTTCATTGAGACAACGAATCACAAACTGCAGCAATTATATGCTAGGTGGCTGGCCTTTGAGAAAAGAATGGAGGAGGTTGAGAGAAGAGTGAGTCTGGTAGAAGATGTATCACCTCGAGTGGTGCAGCTTGAAAAGTCCGTCAAAGACCTTCAAAGACATAATGAGGACTTGGAAAATAGAAGCAGACACAATAACCTTTGAATATCAGGGCTGCCTGAGGGCTGTGAAGGTGCAAATCCAATAGCTTTTTTGCAAAGGTTACTGCCTGCAATACTCCACCTACCCCCAGAAACACCTTTTAACATACAGCGAGTGCACCACATTGGACAACCCAAAACTTCTCGTTCTTCTCAACCTCCTCCTCCTAGGACGCTCATTTTTTTTAAAATTTACTCGAGTATACTCAGCTCCAAATTTTTTTATCTGCTTCAAAGGAAAATAAATCTCTTACCTGGCACAGGAGCAAACTCTACATATCACAGGATGTTGCTAGGAACATCGCTCTACGTAGGAAAGAATTTCTCTCACTTCACCCTGCTCTAAAACAACTTAATGTCCGGTATGGGTTGTATCATTCATGTTCCTTCAAGGCCACATATGAAGGTCGTTCTGTCTTATTCAATGACCCATCTGAGTTATAAATCTTCATACGCACCCTCAAAACAGATAACATGGACACCTCCGCTTCCTTGGCTCCTTCAACTTCTTCAGGAACTTAAAATGACATCTCCATTTTACCTGTGCATATAATTTTCACTTAATGCCATTATTATTTTCTTCCATATTATAGGTGGGATGGGCGCTGTACCAGCGACCCTCGTCCACTGTGTGCGGTCCTTTTCTTTTTGACGGCCCAGTTGGTGCTACCCACCACTATTATCTTTTTTCAATTTCCCGGTCTGATCTCCTTTTTATAATGCTGAGATTTTTGCTTTTTCAAAATTTATGGTTTTTCCATTAGTACTACCTCAGTTAAAACACTTTTTGATAAGACCCCGCCTCTCCTTTCCCTGATTCCTCATGTGTGTTCCTATTGTGTCCTGACCTAAGGGATTGTTACTATTTTGTGACTGTATTGAAACTTGAAGTGTAAATGAAACATTTTTCCAAAAGATATATTATTCTTGTATGATTAATATGGTTCCTTTATATATTTCTATCATTGCAAATCCAGGCAATGTTATTTAAATGTGTAACGTGGAATATTAAAGGTTGCAACTATCCCATTAAAAGATTAAAGGTTCTATTGCATCTAAACAAGCTAAAACCGTCCGTAGCATGTATACTGGAGACCCATCTAACCACTAAAGAGGCCATGAAGCTAAAATCATTATGGGTCAAAGAAGTTATCACAAGTCCAGGGGTAGCCAAGAAAAATGGTGTAGCCATACTACTAAGTAAAAAACGATCTTTTAAACTTATATATCAGGATGTTGACACCCAGGGGCGTTGGGTTTGGGTTAAACTCTTGGTTGACTCCCTGCATCTATCGATCTTTAATATTTACGGTCCCACCCTTCCCGACCTGGTTTTTGGACAACTGTCAAAGAAATGATTCTTAAGAACAGCTTCGCAAATCTCATTGTATGTGTTGATGTTAATCAGGTACTTTGACCCATTTCTAGATCATACATTTGTGTTGATGTTAATCAGGTACTTTGACCCATTTCTAGATCATAAATCCAATTGTGCATTCAAAACGACCAAATCTCACAAGTCTCACTGGTCTAATTGACACCTGGAGACAATCCCATCCCACTCAACTAGATTTTACATTTCATTCTTCTCCGCACAATACTCTATCTTGTCTAGACTATATTTTCACCTCCAAAACACTTACAGGTGCTATTGTTGATTCTACAATCTCTAATATCATTATCTCTGATTATGCCCCAGTATGCACCTCTTTTGAGTTAGAGGATATTAGTAAACCCTCATCTTGCTGGAAATTCAACAATCACCTATTACAAGACCAACAGTTTATTGAATCTGTCCAAGCATTCACACAACAATTCTATCTAGAAAACCAAGACAGTGACACAACCACAGCAAATAATTGGGACACATTCAAGGCTGCACTCAGAGGTCATAATATGGCTTACTCAGGTAGGAAAAAAGAATTACGAAAAAAACAACTTGATGATCTATACTCTCAGTTGACATCTGCTGAACAAGGCTATTATCAAAACTCTAGTGATACGAATCTCCATCAAGTCATGTCCATACGCCTCCAAATTCACAAAGAACTTACATATTTAGCTGCTGGTCCCATACTAAAATACAAAACAAAGATATACCAGACATCCAATAAGGCTAGTAAGTCACTTGCATCATATCTAAAAACTAAGAAAGAAAAGGTTTATATATCTCACATAAAGGACACATCAGGCACTACACGCAATCACATGAAAGACATACTGCATTGTTTCAAAAACTTCTATGACAATGTTTATACCCCTGACTCTGATATTCCTTCTGAGAATATCATGTCTTTTCTCAATAAAAATGAACAGATCATATCCTCTAACTGATCTCTCACACCTGGATAGTGAGATCACACTCTCTGAGATCACACTTGCTATTAAAGGATTAGGTAGAAGTAAAGCCCCTGGCCCTGAGGGTATTTCTGCTGAATTTTATAATGCTCTTGCCAACTCTCTTACACCAAAACTCAAATCTTTAGTTTCATTCTTCATATCTCAAAAATCCTCTTCTGGCTCTTTCACTGAAGCTTTACTCATTCTATTCCCTAAACCCGAAAAAGATCCCACACTACCCAGTAACTATCGCCCTATATCCCTCATTAATGTGAAAAGCAAGATCTTTGCTAAACCTTTGGCCAATAGAATAGAATCCTCTCTCCCAGCTATGATTAAATCAGACCAAGTTGGTTATGTTAAAGGCTGCAACATCTCCTCTAAGGCTAGATTATTGCTCAATGCGTGCGCTTCACGTTGTCTCTAAGGAAAAGAAAGATACTCAGGTTTATGCAGCTATCGCACTAGATGCAGAAAAAGCCTTCGACCGAGTCAGTTGGGACTTCATGTTTCAATCACTCCAATCGCACAGCTATGGGGAAAAATTCATATCTTTGATCAAACTTCTCTACACTTGCCCCAAATCATCTGTTAATATTTATGGTCAATTTTTATCATTTTTCCCCACTTCTTAGAGGCACAAGACAGGGCTGCCCTGTTTCCCCTATCTTATATATCCTTTCTTTAGAACCCCTGTTGGAACTTATTAGATCCGATAAAAATATACCAGGTATTCCTGGAGGGACATCACATATCAGAATTGCGGCATATGCTGATGATATACTCATATTTATTAAAAATCCCAAGCTCTACATACCACACTTACTCAATACTCTTAACTCATTTAGTCTTGTTTCTGGATATAAACTCAACAACAAAAAAATCTGAAATCCTACCCCTCAATTCATTCTGTTTTAAGCATGATGTGGACGCCTTTGGCTTTAAATGGTGTAACGATTCCATCAAATATCTCGGCATTCATTTTGCCCGCACAATACAAGATACTGTAAAACTCAACACACAAATACTAATGAACAAACTTAAAGACCTAACCACTAAAAGGTCCCCTCTTTATCTTTCATGATGCGGCCAGCTTCATACAATCAAAAATGATGCTCTTCCCTATTATTCTATATTACCTGCAGCTCCTCACTGTTCCACTCCCTCTGTCCTTGTTTAAATCCATCAATTATTTCCTGCTTAATTTCTTATGGGGTCAAAGTAGGTGTAAAAGGATTGCTGTTGCTAAGCTAAAAGCTCCCTATAATATGGGTGGGGTCAAGTTCCCCGACTTTAAACTATATCATACAGCATTCCTCATCATACAATCACGGTATTGGTTTTCCCCTACTCATATCTTAGACAGGCCCTCTTGGTATACTATAGAAAAAGGTTTGGTTCATCCTTTTGAAGTAGCGGACCTCATTTACTTATTTAAACATACATCTATTGCTCTATCTGACCCCATCAAGGCTTCTATGTTTGCCCTCTCCTCTTTTGTGTCACCATAAACACATTGTTATTAACAATAAGGCCCAGAATCAAAGATCATGGTTAAAAACAGGCATCAGATTCATTCAACAAATTATAAATGGCCCCTCCATGCTTTCCTTCCAACAACTTAAGTATTCATTTCTCATACCTAATTCAGATTTATTTTAGTTTTTATAATAAATTGATAAACTCCTGCCTCAATGCTCTCCACCTTTTCTCTAATAATATTTTATCTCCTGATGCCCTTAGATTACTGCGGCTTACTATAGTCTCCGATATCAGGGCTTCTAAATTTTATAAGACTGTGGCCTCATGCCCTGTCGCTCAGCCTGTGCGTTTGTTGTGGAAAGATGATTTTGGGTGTAAACTCGATGATCATTTATGGTCCTCAATATTCTCTAAAATTAGGGTCATCTCTGTATCTGCCAATATAATGCAAAATTTCCTCTTCTTTATTCATAGAGCGTTTATCACTCCTGTGAAGCTTTCAAAAGCATAAAATGTATTAGATGACAAATGTTGGTCGTGTGGTTACTCGCCTGCTTCTTACGAACATATGTTCTTTAAATGTCCTTTTGTGTTTACATTTTGGCAAATGGTATGGAAACACCTAAAGCTTATTTTCAAAATAGACATACCGCTATCCTTTATGAACATCGTTTTGGGGAGCTCAGCCTTAACATCCTGGGATTTTCATGCTTCAGCCAATCTATACGACTTATTTTTTATCATTGCTTTAAAACTCATTACTGCAAATTGGAAGAACTCACGCTCCCTGTCCATTAGAGGATGGTGGCACAACATTTGCCATATCCAAAGACTGGAACTTTGTATGGCCAACTATCAAGACTCTATTCACAAATATAATGTTAAATTGTCTTTTTTCATTCGTCATCTTAACTGTGTTAAGTCTTCTACACATGGTAGGTACTTGATACATACTCTCTAATGATCAGTTTTTCATGTTTCATTTGATGCTATATTCTAATTTGTCAATACTACTTGTTATAAACTATATCAGTCCATATTTTCTCTTCCCCTCCCTCTCTCAGCCTTTGTTTTCATGTCTGTACCCTGTCTGTGTCTCCCTGCTTGTCTAGGTATATTAAACTCTGATATTATCTATGCAGATTATAGAAATTATACATCCCTTCTTATGTTCTATGCTAACCTAAAATTGCTAATACCTCTATGTTATAATTACTTATCAATAGATTCTCTGTATTGGCGTTTGTCTTACTTTGTATAGTTCCATTTTCTATCACTGTATCTTATTGGCCATATGATTATCTGCACCTTGATCAATTGTACTATTGTTATAATTCCAATAAAAATTACTAAACAAAAAAAAACTATCAATTGCAATTTTTTGATACATATTAGGAGCGTGGACATTTAAATACCAAAACTAAGATGGTATGGCATATATCCATCACGTGTCACAACCATAACACTGAAATGTGGGTAGCAATTAACATTGGGTAACACTTTTTAAACAGATTACTGTTTGTAGTATGAATTGTTGTGCAAGTCACTCTCAAGCGGTGCACTAGTCACTTTCGTGTCAAGTGTTTTGAGTAAATTGTAGAGATATTGTTGTATTATTTTCTACACATTTTATTTAAGAATACATATAATAAAACATTGGTCTTCATTTGTATCACTCTGGAATCTGGGATGCTGTGTTAGTAAACTCTACATGGAGTTATAATAGGCATGTATAAAAACACCTTATATAACTCAATATGGTTTTGAGTTATTTTGACACCCACGCAGTACTAAGTTGAATGGGTCTATTTTTGTTGTGTGTAGTGCATAGTTCCGGGAACGACCCATTCAACTAATCAATCCTGGAGTCCCTCTAATAGTTTTCAACACCATCTGCATAGACCTCCTCCAGGGGATCTGTAACCTTTGGATTTCCAGATATGTTGGACTACAAATACCATCTGTCAGAGCCATTCTGGTTCATTGGGAGGAATCATGGGTTTCTTAGACCAAAACATATGGAGAGCCACCAGTTGCAGACCCTGGATTCACACCTTTCCTCATCTCATCATAAAATATAGCTTTTCTTGTTACAAATGGCAATGGCACACTGTCCTCGCCCTCACTGTCCATGTGAAATGTCATTACTCTTTCACTTTAGCTGTCTCTCCTTTGTGTGTAGTTTTATGGTATAAGATTGTATCATTTTACAGGCATCCATTAGGCATGGTTTATGTTGCCTCATTGAGGCAGGAGTTCTGTTTCATATGAGTTTATTGGCTTACCACACACGATGAGTATTGCCTGAGCAGTGATTATGTGAAGCCCGTTTTGTGGAATGCTGTTCATCTTGTGACACACACACACACCGGTATCATGTGGTTTGTGTGGTGCATCCCTGGGGCTTAGTTTTACAGAGAGGATATGTCTGTAACTCTGCCAAATGATGTGAATTCACACTTGGCAATACATTGTGTGACTACCACGGTGTTGCAACAAAGACACCGGTAGCATTGCTGGCTTGACGTCAGTATCCCATCCATCTCTTATTGCAACATTGCCGTTGTAGAATGTTGCTGTTAATGTCCATACACTGAGCAGTTCAAAATGGACGATACGTTACGATATGTTATGCATGCCACAGAGCCTGTACCTCTCTGTGTAATGATTCGAGCTGACCCATTTTATAATTGAGTCTAAATGTAGAAACTGAAAGGTTTTAAAACATTCTGTGCGCTTCAGAACATGGCTAGTGCAGGCTCTGGCAGCAAAAACATAGCAGCGCATTTCATAGGAGCTTCTTTTTTGTTAGCTGAGTCATGTTGTAGGGGACATTTCAATTACTAATAAGAGCCAGTGCACTCTCCAGCAACATGCATAACTGCAACACACACAGTACACATGTCCATATAGAACAAAAAGCACATCCTTAGCACCTGCACTATAAATACCATTATTGCCCCAGCTGTGTCTGGGGTTGTAAAAACATTAAAAGTCACATGCAGCCAGCACCAAAAAGTATGTGTGCAGAGGAGGAAAGGAGCAGAGTGGAAGTTGGTACACTGAGGCACTCCCAGCTTCAAACCAGCCCTTACCTGCTAAAGACATTCCTGGTGTCCAGTGATAATGTCGACAGCAAAAAGTCGAATGCAAAAATGTCAACAAAAAAAATGTTGAAAAAAAATTCAAATGTGTTTTTTTTTATTGTTATGTTTTTTTGGGGTCTAACTAGTAAAAAGAAACGTGGGGTTGGAGGGGAACCCCCCATTAAAAAAAAAAGAAAATAAAATGCGACATTTTTTTTCCGGACATTTTTGCAGTCAATATTTTTGCAGTCGACATTTTCCCTATAAACCGACATTCCTCTAGCCTTACCCGGCCCTTCACAATAAAGCAAAGGCCAAAGCAGTATGATAGCTCTAGTCCTGCAAGAATCCCCCTGACCAAAGCACTCACGGGTCAACCCAAACTCCCTACAGGGAGTTTGGACGGCTTTTGAGCTCTCACAATACTCATTTGAGCTCCCAAATGGTGCCTGGACTTGAATGCAAATTCAGGGCTTAGGTAGGATTTGGCTGGCCAATCAGGGCTCTAGAATCAATGGGGAGATTTGGAGGTCTTACACATGACCCAGACCACGTTGGTTTCTCAAGAGGTATGCCGTTGTTTTAACAAAGTAAATTAATTTTAGGAAATTTACTTCATTGTAATTACTTTGTGGGGGAAGTCATTTTGTATTTACGGGTTATGGGGCATACATGGGGTGGGGAGGGATTGCAGTAGTGGTGGTACAGAGGGGAGAAAGGGAGCATGGGGAAATCTCCTCATTAAAAAATAAAATGATATGGAAGTTATTACAGTACAGTAAATCACCACAAAGTAATTCAATACGTAGAACCACTCAAGTTTGTCATTTCCCCTGCCTTGCCAAAACAAGATGGCATGTATGTTACACACTCTGGTGCAGCCATTGAATGTAATCTTCAGCCTCCAACTAACTCTCTAATTTCAATTTCCCTAGTAGTCATTATCAAGAAAAGGTCACAAAAAAGGTTATCACGCAAGGTGATCACTGGGGTTGTTTCCTCTTTAGTCACAGATTTTGTCCACTCAGCTGCTTCCACTAAATATACAATCTTGCCTCCATCTAACTCTTGGGTTTTCTCCTCCAAGGTAGACCTTCCCAAAAAATACCAAGCAAGTGGATATCATGCAAGGCGGTTATTGGGATCTTTGTTCCCTAGTTACAACAAGATGGCACCTGTGTTGCACACGCAGTTATAGCCACTGGATGGAGTCTCCTGTCTCCGATGGTGTTTACTTCTCTTCAGAACACATTTCATGTGCACATGTGTCACATATCATGGTCACCAGATGCTTTCCTCCTTAATCACAATTGATGAAAATCCGGTGCTGCCACTGAATATGATCGCCTGCCTCCAACTAAATCTGGGGTGTTTTTCTCCTTAGTAGTAAGTACATCACATCAAATCTCACTTGTGTGGGTGGCATGGAAGGTAGTCATTGGAATCACTCCTCATTTGGCACAACATGAGGACTCATGTGTTGCACACTCCGATGCAATGACTGAATATGTTTTTACTGCTACGTTTGTTATTGCAGAAATTATCTTTTTTTTGTTTTTTGTTTTAAATGCTAGAGCAAAATGCAGAATAAACCCCCTCCAGCAACCTCTAATTACCCCAACCCAACCCAACTCCCCCAAAAAACAGTATCCCCTTTCCCAAAATTACTTTCTGTACCTTTTTTTCAATTATTTATTGTAGGTGATTCGTTTTGCATTTAATATTCTGCATTAAAAATATGTACAGTGACATTATGCAAAGAAATTACTGTGTAGCACTGAATGTAATGTCATTCATCTAACTCATTCTGTGATATCTTTCTCCCTAGTAGTCAATCACAACACATGCCATGTGCATGTGTCTCATGCAAGATTGACTCTGGCATCTATCCTCCCTCATCTCAACAAGATTGTACATGCCTTGCACACTCAGATACAGTCACTCAAAGTGATCTTTTGTATCCATCCAACTTTGTGGTAGTCTCCTCCACGGCTGTCACTCACAAGACATGTCATATGCGTTTGGGTCTGTCGCCCCTAGCCACAGCAAGATTGAGCATGTAATGCACACTTACTTAATGACATCAAATTCAATCTCTTACCTAGTCATAACCACTTCGTCATATATTAGTGTGTGCCAGTGTGTGTATTCAAAACAATTAACAACCTATCCCAGTTCTACTTCTCCCTCAACTAATCTAATGCAACTCAAAGTAAATCCAAAGGTGTCAGCAAATTCTACGAGACTGATCACAAAATCAAACCTGCAATGCTTCTTATATAACCTGTGTGGCCAAAATCACCTGAATCATATAACTGGATCCCTCAAGGTTTGGTAGAGTTCAGCCTTTCCGAATGGACAGAAAAATACATTGATTCAGGTGAAAGTGAAGGATTGCCATGTGGAAAGGGTGTAGGAGCCTTGGTTTTTTTATTTGTATTAAATATTAAATGATGCAGGTAATTCTATCTCATAGAGGGTGGTCTGCTGACCAGATGCCCACCACACAATCTAGATGCAAATACCTATTATACCCCTAGGTCCTGCTGAATCAGTAACCTGATCTGCAGCACCTACTCCCCTGTGAGCATAGGTGCCCTCTGGCAGCTGAAATGACAGCCAAGACTTTGCAGCACAGGCGCTCCATTTAAGATATACATCCCTGTTCCTAAAACCATATAACTAAGAGAATTGCTATATTGGTGGCAGATGTAAACTTTAAATATAAGGGATACCTGAGTTAGTGTATCATGGCCAGCATCTCTCATGCTTATCACAGCCACATCAATTCAATATCATGCATGTGATAGCACTGTGAGCTCAGCTCAGCTGTGGAATGGTTATGCGGATTCTGGTCAAACAGCCTGCCATGCCAAGTGACAGGGCAGGAGACTTGATGGCCATGCCTCTCCTTTCGATCCTTTGTGAGGTCTGGCAACACCTCCTACCAGTGAGCCAGCCTCTCAGCAGGAGCTGTCCTAAGAAAACAGGAATCAAAGTGCACAGCCTGTCCCAAAAGTACTAGTCTCCCACCACGGTTCTGCATGCCAATGGGGCCTTTGATGATATTGACAATGAACAGTGATAGTTTTAGTATAGATAGGGGAGCTCAGGCCAGCTGAAGGAGGATTCCACCATCTTGCTTCCTCTTTTTCTTCTTCTCCCCTCCACATCCTTTAACACAAAGCACTTTGGGTATGATGTCAGAAGGCAAAGTCCACCTAGCCCAAGGACAGGGATTGAACCCCTAACCAGGCTTGCTTTCGTCCAATCACCTGTAGAGGTTTGCCTTTAAATGAAAGGGTCTCCCGCTCCTTCTCTGATTCACACTTGGACAAACAGCTGATGAAGAATTAACTTGGACTTCTTTTGTGCAAGCTGATCTTTCCATATCCCTCATCCACTGAGGTGAATATGGAAAAGTCCAAGGCAGAGGCAAGCTCTGCTCCCTTTCCACCCCCCAGGCCACATTTATGGTGACTCTGCTGTGGACCAGGTGCTGCCACCTGCTTTGAACCATCGCTGGACCTTGAAGCGAATTGCTGGAGCATCACTCACCGACCCTATCTAGCGGTTACCACACATCTCATACCGCTTGACCCCAATTGATCAGCACCCCATCATGCCTCGCTTTAACTCCATCTTCGAATCACTCAGAGCCACCACATTTAACCTGACTCAACACCAGCTCACTTATTGGGTCAACATGACTTGCTGCAACCAAATTGGGTTTATTCACTAGTACAACAGCCTGAAGCCTGACTTGATGTTGTTGAACAACCAAAGAAGGTACTGTTGATCCATAACTGCCTGGGTCATTTTGGGGCTGAGAGACTGATTAGGTCACCTGTTTCACCAAAAGACATATCCTTTTTAAAGACCATTGGGGTTTTTGAATTGCCTTTCACCCATGTGTGGTTACCCATAGTGCTGCATTTCTCTTTGCATATTCCGTGTTCTTTACACACAGGTGGGTTCTGAATAGTATTTTTCTATGTAGTTATTCTTGCGGATTGGTGTGTTTAATTTAAGTGTGGATATTTGTATAGAACCTTTATTGGACATTGCCTTTATTTGGGACTGTTAAACTTTGATGTTTGGGTTGCTAATGAATCATATTCACACCCTTCCTGAGAGTATAGCCTTCCGTTGGCCAATTTACCACAAAAGATGAAGGAGGAATATCTCTTAACTGTGTCTCTTTTAACTGAATGATTGGGATCACCGTTGGTTTTTAGAGGTGTCAGGGCTGAGTATGTCTTTTCACTACTACTCATTCATGCACCCCTGCAGAGCAGATATTTTGTCTGATTCAGTGTCACTCATATACGTTTGTTTAGGCTTTGCTATCTCCCCCTACTCTAAAGGACCATGAGATGGAAAGCACACAGCCCTTCTTTCTCTCCAAACCCCCTAAACCAACTCCCAGATTGGTTCTGTCTCCTTTAATATCCCTGCTTGCCATCTGGGCACTAGCACTTGCATGGGTGAAAGGAACTGGTCCTGCTGGCAATAGCAGTAGCCCTATTTATTCTCCTAGGTCACATATGTGATGGTCAAAGTCATACATTGTAACTCTGCCAAGAGGCCCTGTAGTTGATATACTTTATCAGAGTCATTTTTCAAACCCTTTTCCAGATTAGGCCACATCCATGGCCTTACCCAGGTCATGGGTCCACATTGTGCCCTCTGAGAGGTTATTGTCAGCTTCTGTTTGGAGTGGACCAACTACAACATGTCCACTGTGTGAGTCTCCTCCCACAGTAAGCTTTGTGTGCTCATCTGGTTGGTGGCAGAGGCGCCTACATTGTGGAATAGGTGGATGTGGTATGTTGTATTCTAAGGGTTTCCCAAGATGGCACTCCTGTCTTGAAATCCAGTTCCAGCTTCTCTACTAAACTTTTCTCTCTCTCGGAATGTTATTTAAAAAAATGAAGATTGCCTGCAGGTGGCCACCAATGTTTGCACCTATATGCAGTTGGCTCCCCTGCATGCAATGTTCAATTTATGCAAGTTGGAGTTCAAACGTAAAGAGTAAATCAAGGTGAAATTGCCTCTACTATTTACTGTTACTCATTTTTCAAAAAAGTAAACACCACCTGAGAACTACGCTTTGGAGACTGTGTTTACTAAGGGATTACTATGGAATCTCCCTGATCATTAGCAGGTGCTAATTCAAAGCGGTTTCCATAGAAATCCACTAGTGTTGCGCCAGCATGACGCTCTAATGCCAGCAGAAAATAAGGTGCTCATACAAGACAGAGGAGGAAAGCGCAGAGGCACTGTTAATTCCACTCCGTGCTGCTCCTCTATAATAGGGCACAGTGGAAGAGGTGTAAAAGCAATACACCTTAATTTTCCACCTTAATTTTCCACACCGCTCCTTTGTAAAATGTGCTTCGAAAGTTATGAAATGGAAGATGCCAAATATTATAATGGCTTCTGCTTTCCTTTGAAGGGCGAGTACAGGGGGTGCCAAGTGTAGATTTGGCTGGATACCTGCAGAATGTCTGAATTCCCTGAATGCAAACTAGAAATCTTGGGTGCTTTCCTGGGAAAGAGCTTGGGAAAGTTTGGATTCAGTGACCACCAGTGATGGTGCGGCAGTCAAATGCTCAAAATGAAGCACATTTGTGACTGGTAGTTGAGTTTGCACCCAGCTCCAAGATTCCTAGGTAAAGAGTCAGCACATTTAGTTTGTATGGCCGAAAGACAAGCCCCGAGGCATGAGAAGACAATGCTAAACTGAAGAAGACTGATGGCAAATCTTGGTTAGTGTCTGCAGACACCAGACCTCTTAAGAGACCAATGGGTACCAGCAGATGAGTGCACCCTTATCCGAATCCGGCATTCAGAGCCTGACTCAAATCCAGAAAGATTTCCTTCCTGAGTCAGTCTGATTATTGATGTTTGAGTATATTCTGCATCCCCATCCATCTCAAAGTATTGCTGCCTCGTCTAAAGTTGAAATATCGAATGTCCTCTGCCATTTAGCTGGAGGAACATGAAGCTCCCTGTAGATTGCGGCCATTAGTAAAAACTTGCAAGTCACTAAAGAGATAGGTGGGAGGGGTCCCTCTTTCACTGAATCCCTTCTCGGTTTCGACAGGAAGCTGAGCGGACCGAAGGCTGAAGCAGTTGGTTGAGGAGGAGGCAGACGATCCCGAGGGTCAGAAGTCGAAAACGCGAATGGTGAGTAGACTAAGAGAGAAGGCAAATAATGAATGGGGAAAGTGAAAACGGGATAACCGGGAAAGAATAACGGAGGGTTGGTTGGGGTATGTTTAGTTTAACGACGAAGAGTGTCATTGTTTAAGGTATGTAGACAAGGAGCAATCTATATGATAAGCCCGGAATTTTACATCAAGACGTTTAGAAGGAATTGTTCTAGAGTTTTAGTGGACGTATTTAGGCTATGAAGGATCAAGGATCGTTAAAGAGGACAATTCATACTCTGATCGGAGTCATTATTAAGGGCGAGAGTAAGTCACGAGGAGCGTTGACAGAGATGTATGTGGTCCAGCCAGTTTGTGAGTTGGTCTGTCTGTCCATAAATTGTATAATGTGTATGTGGTAAAGAAGAGAAATATTGAAGAAACGAAAAGAAATAGATTGTGGTTAAAAGCTGAAACTTAATTATTTATTTATTTAGTTGACTGAAAATATTAATTGAATAGGTAGATTTGAAGTAAAGTGAAACATAGCGGCTTGGAGCTGCGACAATTGTTGCACGCTCATATTGTTTTGTTTTTTCTGAAAAGTGTTTATAAGTGTAACATGCCGGTAAGTATTGACAGTCGATTGTGACTAGTCATGATGGAGGATGTTACTCCATTTAAAAACGTGTGCAGACAGCTGCCAAAACACGCACCCAAGCTTAAACATTATGGTGCTGAATCGGTTAAGGGCACGGCAGATAGAATGTTCATGACATGGCCTCAAAGGAGATCACTGTCAAAAGCAGTTTTGCAACACATGATGAGATATTTGCATGCAGCGTACATGGGAAAGAAGCTAGAAAAGAGGTTAGCTAGCCTAGAGCTTTGCAAGATGCACCAGGAAGAACGGGAAGACCCGCTTCTGAACACTGGATGCTTAACCGTTGTGAAGACGGGGGTGTTGAGCCTTCTGCTCCCCCTACAACACCTGAAGTAAATGTCAATAGTATGAAAGATGATGAAGTGTATCCTTTGAGAGAGCTTAAGGCAGCGATAGGATACAGTAATCCAACATATGAGCCGCCAGAATGTAGCAGTGACGAGACTCCATAAAAAACTCAAGAAAGGGATGTGATCCCTAAAGTCCCACGGGACAAGGAGAGAAGTGAGCGACCAAGCACGTTCCTAGTTATAGGGTGGGAGATAAAGAGTTGGAAAGGAGAGAAAGATAAAGCTGACGTGGTGGCGCTCATACAGAACAAATAGCTAGGCAGTCAGATATTACTCAAACTTGATGGAAAGAGCATAGAGGATGTAAGGCAAAGTGAAAATCAGGACGAGCAAGATGAAAAAGACAGAGAATGAGAGGAACAATTAAAAGAGGACAAAGCTAAAAGAAAGAGTAGACAGGGACAGGAACAGCTGTATCAAGATGAACAGTTGAAAAAACTGGAGAGAGCAGAGGAGCAAAGCAAGCATGATAATAGACAGAGAGCACTCGAAGAACGAGAAGGCTAGAAAAGAAGAGAGAACGAGAGGAAGAACAGAAATTAAGTGATAAAAGAATGAAAAGACACAGAGATGAAGAATCGCGTAGGGCAAATGAAAGAAGGGAAGTGAAAAGACAGGAATGTTCAGGGAGGATGCAAAGAAACGAAAAGAGTTTGATGAAGAAATGGAATGAAAGAGAAGGCAGAGAGAACGCGACATTGATTGCATGGAGAAATAATTAATGGAACCTAATCGAGTAGTGGCATGGGAGGACATAGAGGATTTATTCCCAACACAAGAACCAATGGCAGGACCATCTAGGGTAGACTTAGATGATAATTTTGATGTAGGAATTATTGGAGATAGGATCGAAAAGCATATCAGAAGATGAGGACATAGGAGACATTAAAGGTGTTCTAGCCACTATACTTGGGGAGAGGGCTGACAACATTTTGTCGAAAGCAGGATATGCGAGTGTCACTGAACAGAACACAGCTCATGACCGAGCACCGTTTAATAACTGTAGGCAAAACCGTGGCCAGAAATATAGCTGACCATTGCACATCATTGCCGACTGTTGCAGGAGAAAATACGAAAGAAAGATGATGCTAGGAAGATTGAGGAGGCTAAGTTAGTGCAGAAGAAATTGTCAAAATATGCCATAGAAGGGGCGATGTTAACTAGTAGACAAGGGCCAGGATCACAGCAAGCAGCATGCATGCCACAGGTGAATAACCAACGGCAGTTTGATCAGGGAAATAATGTATTCATACCATTAGGTAGGGGAGGCTTCCACGGAAGGGGCTTCCAGAATAATCAAGGAAACTTTCAGAATAACCACAGTGGTTTTCAGCCTATGCAGAATGATAATCAGGGCATGCAGGGAGGACAAGTCCGAATGCTTCCTGCTGTGTGTTGGACGTGTGGAATGACAGGGCACATAGCGCAAACATGTGGGAGCCAAGAGTATGTACAGAATGGGCAGTTCTCAAGAGGGGGGACCTCTTATCCGCCTGCATATAGCCCACAAAATAGAGACAGTGTTGCCCAAGATCAGACAGTGCATCAAGCAGAAGCGCTGAGAAAGCAACAGGCTTTGCAACCACAGCAAGCACTATGGACTCCGCCACAAGGACAGTCAAAGCAGGCACCCATGCATGTACAGCAGAGCGCAAACACGGAACAGTTACTGACTCCTATGATAGGGGGTGTCACTATCGAGGGTCGGAATCCTTCCATGGGCACAGGAATAAGTATGTACCCACAATAGGACATCTCACTGGGTGACTTGATGTGTTCAGTACTATCTGTGACTCCCAATCGTCAAGAGGAACCGAGGGTTGACGTCACTATAGGAGGCAACTCTTTTTCTTTTTTGGTAGACACGGGTGCAACACGCTCATGTATATGGAAGGGGAACATTTTTATAATCAGGAAATGCCATGAATGCCTAAGGTTTCTCAGAAGCTCAAAGTAGAGTTCCATTTACTGAGAAATTGCCAGTCTCTAATGGAGAATGTGATATGTCTATCCCATTGTTGAATTCAAGTCAGACACCAGTTAATATACTGGGCCGAGATTTAATGACAAAACTAAACATGACGATTTCTTTGAATGATGAAGGCATATGTGTTCAATGGATATATTATTTTAACGTGAGCAAATTTATCATGGCATTTATAGGACAAATAGCCATACGAGGAGTACCTTTAGAACCAGAAGTCTTTCACTGTGGGGTACACATTTTGTTAGCAGGGCTACTTGGTTTAGTGGGCAAAACTGTGAGGATACCCGATGAATTTTTGTTCAGGCCACAGATACCTATGGATGAAGAGAGGGGACAAGTCTTTCCCTTAGAATTACAAGCAACCATAGTGCGAGGAGATTTAGCTATGCTTACAGGAGTTGATGATAACGGCAGATCATGGAGTCCAGTGATTGCTATTGGGGAGGATTAAAGATTGACTGACGTCACTGACGAGGATCTGTTTAGAGACAACCCATCAGATGACGAAGTAGTGTTTGAAATGAGTGTCATATATTGGGTTAGTGCAGAAAGACGCAAGGTTCCACAGAAAATGATGATAATAGGACAGTGTCCTGCATTCTTAGATGAAGATATGGCAAATGTGCCAGTTTCTTTATGGACTACAGGCCCCTATGACCTAGGCCTATCGAAGGGGGTTGGAGAAGTACAGATTAAATTGAAGCCAGGAGCAATTTTACCTCGAGCAAGGCAGTATCCCATGTCTCTAGAGGCAGATGAAGGTTTTTTTAAGATGATATCCGCCATGATGGATCAGGGCATCTTAGCGACGTCAGAGTGCCCTTGCAATACCGCAGTGTATCTGGTCAAAAAATCAAACGGGGGGTTGTGGCGTTTAGTGCAAGACATGCTCCCAATTAACCAGATTGTAGATGCCGAGTTTCCTCTAGTTCCTAACCCAGTGACGATCTTATGTTGTATCCCTGTTGAGGCACGATATTTCACTGTGATTGACTTGAAAAATGCATTTTTCTCAATTCCGTTGCATAAAGATTCTCAAGATCTGACATAATTTACGCCTCATCATATTAAGTTAAAAAGCATAAGATTACCTCAAGGGTACTGTGAGTCTCCATCGATTTTTAATAGAGTCCTACAGATGGACTTAAGCAATATTGATTTGCCGAGTGTCGTGCTACAATGAGTATATGATATTTTAGTTTGCAGCACATCAGAAGAAGAGTGCAGACGTGACTCAGTTCAGCCAATGATTATTCTAGCACAGAAAGGATATAAAGTGGACAAAGAGAAATTGCAGTATTGCCAGGAAGAGGTGTAATACATAGGACAGTTAATCTCGCATGAAGGAAAGAAAGTTAAACCAGAAAGGGCTGAGGAGATTTTGAAGATATCAAACCCGCACATGATAAAGCAAATGCAACCATTTCTGGGATTATGCAATTATGTTAGAGCATGGGTATTTGATTATAGCCCATACACAAGATCCTTGTTGCAAGCCCTCAAAAAGGCACAACAGAATCAAGAAAAGATTGTATGGACTGAGGAAATGGAGGAAGTGTTTGATGAGTTAAAAAAAGGCAATATGCAAAGCTCCAGTTTTAGGGATTCCTAATTATTCTGAGGAATTCTTTTTATTCTTGAAACAGTCATAACAGCAGTGCTCACGCAGAGAACCACGCTGGGGTACAAGCCTCTTGCATATTACAGTGGGATTTTGGACCCAGTAATGAGGGGTAACTTCCCTTGCAAACAATCGTTGGCAGCCACAGCATTCGCTATTGAGAAGTCTAACAGCACAGTAATGGAGTGTTCCATGACATTATTTGTTGAACATGCTTTATTTGATGTTTTGGAGAAACCTAAAGGTACGCTGACATCTCAAAGGGCTTCTGCCTATGAGGTGGTTATATCAAATCCAGCTAATTCTTAGATGCAAAACAGTGTACCCTGCCACATTTGTAGCTGAACCACTGGCAGAGGATGAACAGGTACATGATTGTTCGAATTATGAAGAGTTTTATGATGAAATACCAAGGGTGAAGGAAAACGCTCTAGCAGCAGGGATATTCTATTTATTCATGGTTCTTCAAAGATTGATCTAACTGATGAACAGAGATACTCAGGTGCCGCTGTGGTAAAACACAGGGCTAATGGGAAATTCGAAGTAATGATACGTGTATGACTACAGTCTCACTTTTTGGCAAAGGCAGCAGAATTAGTGGCGCTGATTGTCGCACTTGAGAGACACGCAAACCAGGAAGTATCTGTGTTTAGTGACTCCCCCTATTTGATATCAACAGTACAAGCAGGGTGAGCACATTGGATAAGGAGGGGCTACCTTCGAGTGGATGGCACTCCAGTGCAGCATGCCACCTTATTGGACAGACTTATTGAGACACTACAACTCCCAGTAGCCATCGCAGTAGTTAAGTGCGCAGTGCACACTAAGAGAACAGACTTTGTCTCATGTGGAAACCAAGCCGCAGATGAAGAGGCAAAAAGAGTTACATATTCACCTGAGATAATGAACTTTTTATACACTTTGTTGTAAAAGAGAGAATGGTGGTGATGATGATTGTGAATGAAAGCTTTTATCATTTGTCGACAACACAATTGATGGAAGTCCAAGGTGGAGCACCACAGGATGAGAAAGACCTGTGGACACAGAGAGGGTGTTCTTTATCTCCTTCCGAGGCACTGTGGTGATAGGACAGCACTAGTAAACCGATGATGCCTGTAGCCTTATCAAGGGTGGCATTGGAACAGCAACAAGATATGTGAGAGACTCAACAGTCTGCTCATGGAAAGGATAGCCAAGCTGAAGCTAACGTTGAAAAAAGGATGGCTGCATTGCCTGCCCCTTGCATTATATGCATTGAGGAATGAACCAGACTCTGACCATCACCTCACGCCCCATGAACTAGTAACGTGGAGGCGAATGAGAACGCCTCTCATTCCTCCATCGAGGACTAGAAGTGATGCTCAGATAACAATAGAATTGTTAGGAGATGAGCTATGTGCCTTCTCAACGTGTATGACTACAATTATCTCTGTCAATTCAGATCAACTCAAGCGGATGGGGTGCCGGTCTCAGAACACAGATGAAGACCATACAGTAACCGGATCTAAGGAACTACTATTGCCAAAAATGTTTCCTGGAGATAAGGTTCTGATTAATAACATTACCCGTTCATGGCACTAGCCCAGATTTAATGGTTCTTTCATAATGGAGGATGGTACCCATTTGGCAGTTAAGGTTTTAGGAAGATGTGCTTGGTTACACCAAAGAGACATAAAAGTCTATGCTGGAGAGGCCACCACACCCGACCCCATTCGGAAGCAAGACACAGAGAAGAAGTTCAGCATATGCAGACTAGATCGATGACGAGGAAGAAGGATGCAGAGACTGTCCAGTAGACAGAGGGAAAGTACGCACATGGACTGTGGTTCATTCGAGACACTCTTTGTAGCTGCTAAGCAAGGAGTGAAAAAGCTATTGTCCTTGAGTCACAGGAGTTTGCTAACATTGGACTGAGACATATTGAAGTCTTGCAGGAAAAATAAATTCCAGACCTCGAGTTCATCTTTGATGAGTGGAAGAGGGAGCAGTTTCCTGATTCCTTTCTTACTAAGTTTCTCTTTGGATGCTCCCATGGTGGTTTCTAATGGCAACATTAATAGAATAATTTTTGCTGTTTTCCTCTTCATTCTTCATTCATATCCTGCATTGGTTGGGAGAACTAGTGACATACACGTGTTTCTGCAAGATCCTAAAAATGGTCCAATCATGAGGAGACAGCTTGCAGCTATTATAGAGCAGATCCTCCAGCTGCCTGAGTTTTGTACAGAAAGTACAGATGGTCCTGTCTGATGAAGATGCCCATAAACTGCTTGGAATGGTCTTTTATTTCCTGCTTCATTAACATCCTTATCTTGTTGGACAACAGACCAGCACTTATGTATTCATAAGAGATCCCAGAAATCGATCTGCAATCAATTGGCTGCTACACAAAATTATCAAGCATATCCATTTACTGCCTGACACATCTTCTTGAACGCATGGATGGGTCTATCAAGTGATGACATTCACAATCTGCTGGCCTTGATCTTTTACTATTTGCTTGAAGCTCATCCTCATTTAATTTGGCGAAAAAACAACTCCGTTGTGTTCATTCAAAATCCTATTAATCGTTGTGCAATCAGCCAGCTGCTTGTGGAACTTGTGGAACATATCCAACAGCTGCCAGAATATTTCATTAGATTGCCTGATTAAAAATCATTTTTTCCTTCCTT
This sequence comes from Ambystoma mexicanum, assembly GCF_040938575.1. NCBI lineage: Eukaryota > Metazoa > Chordata > Amphibia > Caudata > Ambystomatidae > Ambystoma > Ambystoma mexicanum. The sequence goes on from NC_090935.1 coordinate 1,044,447,991, forward strand.
AAAAGTAATCATAGGCAAAATGGGTAACATTGCTAGTAACAATAATAATGTGACAAACAACGAGAGATCACAGCGACATACAAGAAGCCACTGTCGCTGGGGGTGGATGTACTGGTACATAATTTACACATGTATTGTATTCATCATAATTCTTCTGGTTCTCACGATACACACTGCTTATTATGTTGGTCCAAAGAGAGCAGTGGTTTCTGTATATCTTCCTATGCAGAAGGAAGGTACAGATATAGCAATTGTGAGACAGCCAAGGCCCTATGTGATTGTTACTGCACCAATAGCTTATTTAGGGACACCGATTTTACTGACAAGTGTTCCTATGGTTCCTTCAGTAAGAAGGAACTATGCTGATATACTTCATGAGATGATCATAAAAGCTCATGAGGCAATAAAGAGACCTACGAGAAGTGCAAGGGAGGATGATCATGAATTGAATGATTACCTAGACAGCACAGCACATTTTGGGAATAACATGTGGTATCAGCACATGAAAGAGGTGGGAAGGGATATTTCAGAGGAGGAATGCTCTGTATGTGCACTCCTGCCTTATGCTATGGGAAAGTCTAAGATATTCATAGCTATTGAAATAGATGTTCAGAAAGCACATTGCCTATCTCATATTGGACTCTGTCGAGCAAGAGGTCAGTTCATGGGCTGAACAGCATCTTTGGTATGGGCAATAGAATGGTCAGCTCCAGACGAAGATTATTATGTTCAAGATTTAAAGACAAGGGCAAGGACATTAACCAGAAATAATGTGATAAGATATGACTGACCTGGAGTGAAAGGAGCTGGAATCATATGGGAAGTGAACAAAACACGTGAAAGTCAAGGTAAATCTGCAGAAGAAATTCAAAGATGGAAGGACAGAGGCCAAATGCAGATTTGGGGATCAGTATCTTCTCCAGATGAATGGGAGGAAGGTGTGGTCATCTGCAGAGCGTGGGTAGAAATTGGCTGTTACAAACCAACCATTTCCATTGTGGAAAATGGATGCAAACCTTTATGGCCAAGACTTGTAAAACTCCTGACATGGGTCGAAGACAAAGGGGGGCCTTTACATATAGTGCCCCTGGACAGTGCAAAGTTGTGTTTCAGAAACAATGGCACAAGAAAAGTTGGAGAGAATCAGAATTGTGGTTGAGTATTTGATGTGCCAGGAATGAACATTGGAACAGCAGTGATAATGTATCATTACTGGGCCTGTGGATTCAGAGCTTACATGAAGCTGCCCAGAGATTTGGAAGGGCGGTGTTCTATAGTGAACGTCCATGTTCCAGCGTTGGTGATTCCAAAGAGTGACTTGAACATGACTTTCCAAAGGCAGATGCTCACCTAAGGAAGAAGAGATCTGTTGAGCTGATAAATCAAAAGAAGAGAGAAACTATTTTTCAGGCAAGTCAATAGAAGCTTTTGATTCGATTCCATATGAACACAGATTGTTCTGTCAGACTTCATCGATAATCATGATAATCTTCATGCCAATGATCCAGACAGCAGCAAATAAAAGTGGTTACAGATAACCAGGAGGGAATTGTTACAGACGATTAACACTACCATAAAATGATGCAATGCTATCAAGGAAGAGCTTTTCACTCTATCCCATATGTACACAGGTTGTTCAGTCAGACTTCATCGACATTCACGTTGATCTTTATGCCGAGTATCCAGGTTGGAGCAAATACCAAATGGCTGCAGGTCATGATTGATATCGAATCAGGATGGAAAACTAAAGAGCTGACAGATGAAGAAATCAGAGACTACATGAAGGCCAGCATTCATGCACCTCAGGGTACGAAGTTCCTGTACCCAAAGAACCACAAGAAGTATGTGGGGAGATGGATTTACTGCAGTCCAAATGGACAATGCATGCTAATGTCCTGGAATATAGATGGGCACGTGAAATCAGCTTGATGCCTGAAAGGAGTCATAAAGACATGGGTCACAATGAAGCATTTCTTCAGACGAGTTTGTCTAGATGTCTAGGATGTGAAGACTGATGAGAGAGTGCTTGATGAATCGCCCAGAGGGGGGAGTGTAGAGGTGGAGCCAAGTACCCCCACTCAAAGCTTTGCCCCATGCTGCCTATATGTTGGGAGTGTGAGACAAGAGCAGTACAAGTGAAAATACCAATATTGAAAGGATTCTTGGAAGTAAGGTACCCATTGAGAAAGCCATATATGCCCTCATGACAATATGATAGACATTTGAATGAAATCCCAGAAGAAGTATGAAAAATTAGTAAAAGAGAAGATTGGTGACATCATGAGAAGCAGGGCTGGCACACCCAGAAGAGATGCAGAGGCAAGAGAACATAAACCTTCTATAAAGATCTAAGGAGGAGGTGTTAAAGGTGAGCAGCATTTCGGGCTCGAGATGAAGATGCTCATGCTACAGAAACTATGAAGAAAACGTCAAGTCATTTTACACATGTAAAGGTGCAGTAACACAAGTAGACAAAGTATTCTTAAAGTCTAGCTACGAAGTAAATAGATTGCGGCAATGCGCCAATGTATATGCATAGGAATGTATGGACTATGGATGATTCGACAACGCACTTTAGCAGAGCTTGGGCCCAGTGGAAAGAAAGGTTTTTTTTAGTGTGTCGCAGTTAGATACCAAAACTTAATAAAGGAGTTGAATTTGTGAAAGGCTTGGCTGGACCAGGACAAGGAAGTCTAGGCCACTGTGAGCATGAATGTACATGCAGTAGCTACAGAACGTGTGAAAAGAACAAACTCCTGTCTGAGGTGAGGAGCAAGAACATTAAAGATGTCGGAGGTTCATCATTTAATAGTATTTTAAATACAAAAAGCCTCTGAAACATGGTCTGTAGTCACGTGGATGGAAGATAATAGATACTGGGATGAGCTGTATCGAAACCAAGAGACAAAGTATGCCTGTACTCCCTTCTATTCTCAGACACAGAGCACATTTCCAAGGCCAATGTTCAAAGGGCTAATTGACAGGCAGATGGCAAGAGTGATGATAGATGACCGGCTAATTAGGTGGGAAGCTATGGTTATGACCAGCCCACCAGCATCTGGGTGCCAGCCTGCGTGCTGCTAGCATGTGTGGAATGGTAGAGAGGGGTGCAAGGGTGCCAACAAATTGTAGAGGGACACGTAATAGAGAGCCCTATAGTTTGTATAACCAATGGGATGTTGTGCATTTGATGACATTCGTAGTGACTTGCACTAGAGGAGGGCTTAGTTGCCCCGCCTGATGTTAGCGACCCAATCACCTTCCCAACAAGTATGGAACATATACCTAGGTGTTCCCTTTAAGCCAATCACTTTCCCAAGTAGGTTTTTGTAGTTTGCCACGTAGATTGACATCAATGATGACAAATTTTTGCTATAGAACCTGCTTTTTTAATGAAACTCGCTATATGAGAAGATTGAGCGGATGTGCGTTGATGTTCGTTGTACTCCCTGTTTTAGACAATTGATGTTAAAACATCCTTATTTTGCCATTTCCTGAGTCAGTCTGATTATCGATGTTTGAGTATATTCTCCATCCCCATCTATCTCAAAGTATTGCTGCCTCATCTTAAATGGCCTAGTGTTGAGTAAACAGGTACAGAACAGTGGTCAAAACTCATGTTGCAGTAATATACTTGCAGGGAGTTAGTCCATAGAAATATGTGTCAAAATATTCATGAACCTGTCTGTATGTTGAATTAAGTCATACTCCTTCACATCCTAGGTACCACTTGGTTTGTAACTGGTTGCATCAATTTGAAACAAAAGAGAGAGTATCCCAGCTAGGAGTTGGTGGGTCAAGAGGGTCACAGGTCTTCAGAGGGGCCGGGGGCACCCCTTGCCCCACCCTAGTGACACCACTGCTCCTTACATGTCCCCATGACAAGGGCGTCAATTCAAATAAAACCAACTCCTGTGCGACCCGGGGAGGCCCACGAAGGAAGCAGTAGCAGCCTGGACAGAGACCCAGAAGCAGCAGCAAACCAGAGCCGGGGGAAAATTTCAATACTTGGATGTGAATCAGCGGTGGGGCACGTAGCAGGGACTGGCAGTGATGGTGTCCGAAGAGGGGGGGGACAGCTGATCCTCACCCTCTACTTCAGACCCCTTTCATGGTAACTTTCGTGCTGCCGGCCCGCTCTACCACACCCCTGCCCCCAGTGCCCGTGACACCAAGGTTAGTGCCAAATGACATACGCCAGCCTAAACCAACGGTGAGTGGCTCCTTCTAGGTGCCACCGGTTTTGTCCGCCATTGCCGCCCCTGTACCGCCTAACCCAGCAGCCCCTCACTTTGGAGGGGCCTTGCCTTTGTTAACGCTCAAGGCCTTTTTCTCGATAACCAAGGAACTTTACAGGTATCTCCAAGAAGTCCATTTCTTATCTGAGCTGTTATTGCAGGAAACCAACTGCATCTTCGGGAATTAAGCCATCCGAGAACAGCACTGCTGTGGAATAGCCTACTTTCAACAGTTTTAATTTCTTTCTTTCTGCACCTTGTCCTGTGGGCTATCTGTCATCCTATTTGTCTCCGGCACATTATTATCTCCCGCGCAGCCTCACTTTAATGAAAAAGAAAAAGTTAGAAGGCATTGAATGGCAAAATACCAAAATCACCAAAAATGGCCTTGGCACTAGGGGGAAAACCCATGGCAGTTAGGAAATGGAACTGCACAGCCTCGAGCAGATCTTTGTGAAAGGCACTTGCACATGAGCATCTCAGAGATGCTTCGGGAAGCTCTACATTTGCTCCCAATTTAGGCTTAGTGAATAAAGTATACAGATGCAGGAGCAAATCTGGGATTATCACAGCATCTCCAGATTAGCTGCACTACAAATATTTATGAATAGTGCTCCTAGTGTACAAGTCATCAAAAGGTTGTGTTATCTTTCGGTAATCAAAATTACTGGCTGTGGGATGTAGTTTACACTATGCCAGTACTCTCGAAAAATTATGCAAACTTATACAAGTGGTGAGTGGTGTGAGTGACTGCAAAACCAAATAACATCAATAACCACATTTATAGGACACCATAAAAATAGTTTTCTTTTGATTCCTAATTAGTGGCAGTAATAATCAGCACTCTGAGTGCCATTGTGAAGAGTGAATGGTTAAGTGATATATTCAAACTTAAGGCATGGAGGTAACACACGCATATCTCTGCAGAGGGTACTCGACCCACTAAGATATGCTGCAGCAGATCCCTGAATTTAACACCTCGATTTTAATTAACTGAATATATGAAAAGGTGTTTTATTTGCATGTTCTTCTTTGATCCATCTCCTACATACTTTCTGAACGTTTTGTTGTTATGTTCAACATATGTCCGTGGTGTTGTGAAACATTAAAACGACGTCCGGGTAAATGAATAGCCCCAGAATCACCGAGGTTCGATTTCAATCAGAAATAGACTTGTTATGTGAGCGACTCACCTGTGTTCTTTCCAGGAATGGTCACCCAAGTCAGCTGACTACCTTGTTTACATCCCGAGGCAGCCAATCGTACTCGGGAGCACAACGTCTTGTTTTGGTTCTGCTGAGTTTATTTACTACGATGTAGTAGCAGCGTTGCAGCCTACAGTGCACAGGAGTTCACGAAAACATATCTAGTTTGTGTTCCGTGGAAATGATGACAGCTGGGTATAAGTGGATTGAATTATATTTACAGAAACGTGTGCTGTCAGACTTATGGTTTTAACCCAGAACAGTCTTTCCTGTGCACAAATGCTTTTGCTGATGCGCAGAAAGCTTTAGTTTTGCTTATGTTGCACTGAGTGGGACGTGTATGTATGCACATACGTGAGACTTGTGTGTCTGGAGACTGTTTTATGTTCTTTACTCTTCCAGACGGCAGTATATTCGCACACAGTGCCTGGATGTTCCGTGTTCACAATTGCGTTGTTGAGTTTTAACAATGACACATGTCATCGGCTAAGTCCCAGGGGCTGCCGCACTGACTGCGGCACCAACACAAAGACACAGACCCTTGCGACACCGTTGATACACAACCTTTTATTTTTCCTCAAACCTAAATACTGCTCCACTTCCCCCTGTTCCCACGTCACTTCCCTTCCCGCCTGTTCCCTCCAGTTCCACCCAAACACTAGAACCCCAACTCCTGATGACACAAACCCCTGCCCCTCAATTTGAATACAAACTGCCTCAATTGACCCCATTTTGTCTTCTTCAATGACTCTCCTACGCCCTATTCTCACCCTTTGAGGTAGTTCACATCTCACCTCACATCGTCCCCATCTGGAAACAGATTCAGGATCACCTCAATCAGACCAGTCTGGGTCCTCGCCAACACTTGATAGCACTCATCCGAGGATTACAGGATCTCTGACACACGATTTCCGCTCCTCAGCCCCTGATCAGTCAGTAGTAACTTCTTGAAGTGTTTCGAATTATGTGTCACCTGGCGTTGATCTCCTTCCGCTGTAATCATGGAGCCTTTCTTCCCTGTTATAATCAGTGAAGCCTCATGAAAATTGGCAGTGTGCTCACTGATCCATGGTTGCTTCACAACAACCACATCCCAAGCATCAAAGACGATTCCTTTGCCCACCGCTTAGTGTCGGCGTATTTCTTTATCTTCTCTTTTGCCTCTTTGTTCCTCTCCCTCATGGTATCATCCTCTGTGTATTTCTCTGACTCTCTCGTGTGATGTGGTAGTCGCGTGTGAATGCTGCAACCAAACATGACCTCTGCAGCGCATTTTTCGGCGGAGCTGTGTTGTGTGCTCCGGTAGTCTTGAAGCAGCTGATGCAGCACTAGTTCATAGGGTTGACCTGTCAGATGAGATATTTGGAGCACTCTTTTCAAGTTCGCCATGAATCGATCAATTGTCTCGTTCTCCTGGGGCCATAAAGGAGTTATCTTTCTGTGGCTGAATCCCATGTATTCTGAGAATGTTTTAAAGTCTTGGCTTGTAAATGGGGGTCCATTGGCAGAGTTGACCTGTTTGGGAATGCCATAGGCCATGAATATTCAATTCAACACCATTTGTACTTCAGGGAACCGTGAATATTTAGCCACCACCGCTAGCACAAATGTCCCCCACTTCAATAGGCCCAAAGATATCAACTGCCACTTTCTCCCACACCCCTTTTGGGAGCTCTGTTATTTTTAGTGGTTCTGGATGTTTCACTGCTGCGATCAGACAACATGCAGGGCACACCTTGAGCAGTTCCTCCACCACTGTGGCCAATTTTGGAAACCATACATTCTGCCGTAACATCCTCTTGGCAGACACAATCCATCTGTGCCCTTCATGCGCCAACTCTACCACCTGCCCCCTCAATCGTGTGGGCATGACTAGTTTGTTACCTTTGAGCAACATCACCTCCTCTGATAAAGCCAGTTAGTCTTTCACCAGCAGGAGGTTGTCCACATCTTGGTCACCTTTTCTGACTCGAGACGGCTTCTTTTCATTTCTCTTCTCCCTGTCCCTGACTGCAGCCCTTCGATGACAATTTGCATGGCACTATCTCGCTCTGCTTTCAGAGCCATCTTCACTAGGTCCATTCCTTGTGGTAGGGCCTGTTGTACGATATACCTAATGTATTGATCTGTCACTGACATTTCAGGTGTGTCAGCTGTCCATGAGTGGAAGGACACACAATTGTCTGAAATGTCCTCTTTTCCTGGCCAATGGAGTATGTAAAATGCACAGTCCTGCAGTGGCAGTCCCCACCAAGCTATTTGGGGTGGTATTTTCACTTGGGGATTGCCATTATGACACAATAGGACCTGGTGATCCGTGACCATTGTGAAATGCTTGCCATAGAGGAACAAATGAACATGTTCACAGGCCCACACAATGGCCAGACTTTCCTTCTTGGCCTAGGAGTAAGCCTGCTCTGTTTTCAACAGACTTCTACTTGCATAGGGGATGATGTACCTTTGATGTGACTTGACTTGTGCCTTTTGCGGTACTATGGTACACTGGTCTACTGAATTGGCATCCACGGTTAACTCTGTCTCCCTATCGACATCAAAATACACCATGTTTTCAGCCTTTACGATGCAGTCACAAACGGTTGTGAATGCCGTTTTGCACACCGTGGACCAGTGGAAAGGTGCCTGTTGCTTTGTGAGTGCTGAAATTAGATACATCTTTAATGTATCTTGTGCAATAACTTGCCAGCCCCAGGAATGACCCAAGATCTGAGATGTTTGTTGGAGGTCGAGTTTCCTTGAGTGCTGCCAGCTTCTCAGGATCTGGTGTAATTCCTTTCTCTGAGAAGATGTACCTAAAGAACGGCAAAATGGCTTTCGGGAATTCACACTTTTCCTTGCTCAGGGTGAGATTTACTGCCTCCAGTGCCATGCAGACCATCGAGAGCATTTCATCATGATTTTCCACACTCATACCAAACACCAAAATGTCATCACTGCAGTTGATGTAATTGGGAATATATTTGATCACATTATGGATTTCCGTCTGAAATATTTTCGCTGCCAGCGAGACACCAAAACTCAGACGTTTGTACCTGTATAGACCAAGGCATTTCAGAAACGTGGTAATGTATCAGCTCACTGGGCTGAGGACCAGCTGGTGATAGCCCTTTTTGAGGTCCAGTTTAGAGAACACCTTGGCACCGTTCAAAAGGTGTATCATGTCCGTTATGTGGGGGGCCAAATGGCGTTCTCTCATGATGGTTTGATTTGGCTGTCTCATGTCCACACACAATCGGATGGCGTCTGAACCTTTCTTTGGTACAGGCACAATGGGTGACACCCATGGAGTGGGTCCCACTATGATGTCCTGCTCCAGCAATTTGTCAGGTTCTTCCTCAACTTGACGTTGAATATTGACAGGAATGCCCCTGTAATGATGCACCACCGGCCGGATGTCCTCGTCAATGTGGAGTTTGATTTGTTTAAGCTTTGTTTATGCCCTTGAATAGTGTGGTGAATAATTGTTCTATCTTCTCCACCGTGTTGAGGTATTTGTTGACCATCAGCCGGTACAGCACATGTATTAGTCCCATGTCGATAGCCGGCTTGAAGCTTAAAATGCACCCAAATCAGTCACCATTGAGATGACATGCGCTGGAATTCTCCTTTCTCATTTAGGTGCATGAGAAACATGGGGCTGTGTTGTGTGGCCTGTTTGTTGCCCAGGGCATATATGTATCCTTTCCAACTTTGCTCTCCTTCTGATGAGCTGAGCTCTGTCTCTGATAGTGACTGTTCAACCAGGTACCTTACATGGTGTTCTAATCATCTCACCGGTCTTGATGCAGAGATGCAGTATCTTCTCCAACCCTTAGATTTCTTGTTTTCTCCTGAGTCGTCCTTCTCGCCGTCATGTACTTTCCATGAATTTGTGCTGCAATTTGTGATGTTTCTGAGGCTGTCGTTGGCGCCCTATCTCTGGCCCTGGCTACATTGTCGCCTTCACTGTCTCCTTTTCCTGAGTTCCTGGTCATTTTGCACAAAGATTTGAAGTTGTTTTTCACCCCACATGCCGAGCATCTCTGTCCCATGGCCGGGCATGTGCTTTCATGGGAAAATACATGCCCACATCTGTAACAGAAAGGTTCTCCTCTAGCATCCTGGATTTTTGTACTACCTTTCTCCTGAAGTTTTGTAACTCACACGTTGTGATTATGTGAGTGCGCAAAGCTTTGTGTTATAATAATTGTTAAAGTAACAATGTTTGAGTTTAATTTGTAGTCTTGTTACAAAGGCGTCCATTGCTTCACCCTTTTGTTGCTTTGTAGTACACATTCGTCCATATTCGCGTGGGGTGTGAAATAGATGGCGAGGGTAGCCTTCAGCCTTTGAAGGGTGTCTGTGGAGTTTGCAGGTAGTTTGTTGATTATGTCCCTAGTGGCAGGTCCTGCTGCCAGCTTCAGCTAGCATTGTTGTCTGGTCTCTTCCCTGGGCCCCATGGTGCCCACATGCAACTCAAAATCCCTAATCGACCTGGCACACCTGGGCCCCATGTTACTACTGTCTAGACTTCGAACACACCTGGTGATTGCACTGCCAAAGACTTCTGAACCATGTTTTGTACCAGTGCCGGTGGTGTGGCAGGGGCAGTGGTCAGAATGTCAGGGTCAGCCATCTTATTTGATAGGCTGGGCCTTGTTTCGGGGTCCTTGTAAAGGTTAATGTATATTAAGGACACAGTAGATAAATGTCATATATGAGGACCAATACACTTTTCCAACTGGGCCCTTCCTGGGCTCTTGAAGGGGTGTAATGATAATGATGCAGAGTAGATTAGTGTCACATATCAGAGTCAATTCACGTGTCCACTGGGCCCTGCTCGGAATTTTGCGCCACCCACTTCCGCTTGTTGGAATCCTCCACCTTCAGCCTGGAGGACTCCCCAAAATGCGGGCCACCACTTAGGCATGAGCACCGTTTCACAGGGTGTGAAGTGGTCATCCACAAAGGCCAGCCTGTGCAGCACCTCCAGTCCACCCACCATGTAAATCACAGGCGCTGATGTTGCACCATCACTGCTGCACCCGGGAGCATAGTTGCTCCACAGCCCAGCCTGACGTGGGCCTCAATGAGCCGTTCCAGGTGCCTGGGTCCACACAGTGTCGACAATGTCATCAGCTAAATCCCAGGGGCTGCCTGGCATATGCACTGGCTTTGCGGTGCCCACCAAAGACACAGCTTCCGGACACCGTTGACACACGACCTGTTGTTTTTCCTTATGAGGTGTACGTATTCTCGCTATGTCTGTCCACCAGGCTATAGAATCCTTCTGTGAGGTCAGTTTATTTGTGGTAGTGTGGCGGGCTGTCATGCTTGTCTCTGTGGTATTGTGTCTCATAAGTATCCCTCTGGAATTCATATACGTCTCTCGGGATATGAGGATATTCTGCATCATCATGTTGTTCCTGTAGTGCCTGTATTTTCACTTCTTCCATCTCCTGGATCATCTTTTGTTGGGGCGTCAATGGTCGTTTCTGCGGATAGCTTTGCATTTGGTGCTTCTGACTGTTGGCCAGCCTGTAGTAGGCCTGTCATCCCTCTTCTTCTTATGTGGAGGCTGGCTTTCTACCCTGGCGTGAATGGTGTCCTTTCTCTGCACATCTATTGGAAGTGATTCTCTTTCTCACATCCAATACACATTTGCCCCATGGCCGGACATGGCCTCCCTCCTTGGTTTTGTGGATGGGGGTTTCCATATGACTGTCTCCATGGCCCACCTTGACCTCGAGGGTTTGGTGCATGTGTTCCTTGCATTTGCTGCTACGCTTTCCATCTCTTTCGGGTTTTCTATCGTGCCCACTTGAACGTCCACACTCTAATAGATGCTAGCTAATTCTATTATTTTCTGGTAGTGCGACGGGTTTCTTTAACAGTTGTTTTCTAAACGTCAATGAGGTACATCCCTCTAATGGCCTCTTCATCTAAAATGTTTGCGAAATCGCAGTATGCTATTTTCTTCTAGAGTCTAATGACAAATTCATCTGTTGTCTCGTGGGGCGTTCAGACACATTTATTAAATGAATACCTTCTATGATCTCTTTTGGGGAGGAGCAGTGATGGCCATGGCATACGTAGCCTTTTCTTGTAGCAGTATTACAGTATTATTTTAAGAATGCTTTTGAATTCTTTTCCTACAAGCTTAGTAAATATGTCAATGAGATTTGGTGAGTCGTGCAGAAGTGATGTGGCCAAACAGTTTGGGTTGACTGTACCATTTGTGGTGTGGCCAAGCCTGAGTTGGTGGTGTCTCCCCTTCTGCAATGACATGAGGGTTACCCAGAGTCATGCGAGTGGTAATTATTATTCAAATCCTTCCAGCCATCAGACTTCTGTTTTGCTTAGAAATTAGAGCCACTGGTGTATTCATTTCCTGACGAAAGTAAGTTGTGCACCCTGAATCTGATGTTAGCTCACTCAGCTGTGTAAGCAAAGGGTACAAACAATTAAAAATATTCATGCTAGCTTTCAGGAGAAACCATCAATAACTGAAGTAGAAAACATCACAAAATGTTTGCACTTAAAACAAATAGTGCCACGAGTGCCAACTTACATAGCTTTCAGTTGCGGCTGCGCACTTCAGTTTTGAAGAATTGATTTGCAAGGTGCTTTCTCTAATACCAAATATTTTAGTGCAAATCAGATAGATGTGAATAATTGTCAGGCCGTTTCCTTCACGTCCCTCTTCCTCCTCTGAGACCTTGCATTTGAAAAGGTTCTGTTGCCCAAACATGAAAATGTACTTGACTCTTCCTCTTCACCCTGCCTGTCCTCCATCCCCAGGACAGCTACATCTCTGCCTCCTTTCCCCCAAATTGACCATTTTTTGCAGTTGCTTTGCAAATGTGAGCAGAGCCAGCATAAATAATGTGTGTGGAGTTGGATAGCATTTGAAAACTATTGGTGAGTGTTGCCATTAAACCCTTAGCACAGTTGATTCCCCCACACCTTGCCTCTGAGGTGATCTTCCTTTTGCCCACTACATGCATTTTTCTTCCAAACTCAGAGACTAGTTAATTTCACAAATATGATAATTAGTGGAGCTGTTAAATCTTCGGTTTTATCATAGGGGGCTCCATTGATATGGCTTTTGTGGGTTTTGTCCTCTTTTAGAGGAGTAGTTACATGCCTCTGCAAGAAATCCCACCCCCAAACTCTTATATGTTGGAAGCCTGAGATTGTACCATGTTTGACACCAGCAGTTGGGACCATTCCACAGCGAGTATTCTAAAAATGGTATCCAGTGAGACAGCCCTATCGAATGTACCCCCGAAGAGACGATAATCTGAGGGAGGAACTCCCTGAAGGAATTTGAAAAAGAGCAAACAGAGTAACTGGTGATGTCATGAAAGATGAGTGACACACCCTGCGAATACTGGTTGAAGAGAATGTATGGACCTTATAGAAACTAATGATGAAGTAAAGAATCGAGTAATCGTTCATATGCAAAGAAATGATTGCACATGTGCAAAGCGCTGCAAGAAAGTGCAAGCTGTTCAATCACTGTACAGATGCTGTAATGCAAGTAGATTAAGTAATCTTAGAAGCTGGCCATACGTAGTGAATAGACTGCAGACAAAGCCGCCATTGTATAGAAACTGGACTTCGATATCATAAATTTAGTAAGCTAGGACACATAGAGAGGAAAAGCCGAGAACTGTGTTGCAGCAAGAATGAGATGAGATTGTGGATACGAATGTCGGGGCTATTTGGTCTGGTATCAATGTTGAAGCAGCAAAGGTCAGTTATCTATTCTTGAAGGTGGTGAACGTGCAAAGCTGAATCATCCCTTGGCAAGGTGAAAAGAAAGAACACCAAGTGTGTCAAGTTTAATTCATTTAAGACATTTAAATGCTGCAAAATGGTCCAAATTGGGGTCTCCTGTCACGTGAACCAAGGATGGAAACAGAGTTGAGCGTGGAGTTCCAGAACAATGATGGTGAAAGCCTGTACTCCCATATATTCCCACAGACAAGGATACTTTGCAAAGCCAAGTTCAAAGACAATCCTCATGGCAGAAGGCATGAGTGATGAGAGATGTTGGGCTAATTAGGTGGAGAGGTAAAGTCAAGTCCTGGCACCTGGGTCTGAGCTTATGTGCTGCTAACTGAATAGTGTATCTGGATCCTGACCTTGCAGCTCTTTGGTTTGATGAATACCGGGAATGCAGGACTGGTTTCAAAAATTGCTTAAATATACAGAGAAAGAGATATGATTAACAGAAGCGACCTCAAGGTTAAATATCCACATACAAAGCCCATTAGCTCTGAACAATTACCCCTTGAAAATATGAGCTCAAGACCTTTTGCTGGCCCCACCAAGGAAACAAATCTGGCTGTCAAACTAAATGCTAGGATACACACAGAAGTAGATTCATAGTTGTGGGAGTTGCTGATAACATGTCCTACAGAACTTACCTTAATGTCTGGTCACATGTTTAAGGGGAATGGAAACTGCTTGTGGCTGATCTGAATGTGAAACTGGAGGTCATGTCATGCCCTGCCATTGATTAAACATTGAATACAGTTTTTCCTAATTAAAAGGGGCATTGTGTGTCTTATCGAGGCCACCCCAGGTTAAAATTAAAGGGGGATGAAATGTCTGGTAGGACCCTATATAAATGAAATGTGTGTGATGTATACAAACTCAGTTATGGGAAAAAATATGATTCTGCCATTTTTCATACACCTGCAAAAAACTGTAGCCCTGCCCAGCAAGGCCGTGCCAAAATAAAATCAGTATTGTCTGACTCACCATAAAATATAGAATTCAAAAATATCTACGTTCATGTGGTTAACTGAAATATTAATGGAGTTGTAACCTCATGATGTTTTTTGAGAACACAAAATGTAAAAAATCCCTCTCAATTTGAAATGATGTATCTTTTCTCCTCCCTCAGCCTACATCATGCACTCCTCTCAATTCCTGGTCCTATTTGCAGTCAGGGGATTTGGGGGGGGTTGTGTAACGCTCACCTGGTAACCACGGGGACATCACTCAGCCTGTTCTGATCTCTTACGATCAAACCCTTCCCTGGACGCTATTCGATTGGAGACTGGGCCTGAAACACAGGATTGGTAGAGTTTAACTCGCTATTGTCTGTGTGTGCTTGAACCCCTTCTTCCCCAGAGTCCAACCTTTCCCTTTGATCCACAGCTCATCTTGTTTTCTTGGCTAGTGTGCTCTCCGTCCTGCCTTCAGCGCAGGGGCGCGTTGATTGATGCAGGCTCGTTGCTGCCTAGTTACTTCGCTGGCAAGAGTCCGACAGGTGAGTATAATGAGTCTTTTGAACAGTTCTCTAACTTTGTTCCTTTCGTTCCTTAGATGATGGCCGGCGTCCGGGGATGGCGGCGTGCTGCCGAGATGAGTAGCGCTGAAGGTGAGTGAGAGTGCGATGCGCGATGCACCCCTTTCGTATTTGCATCAAACTGAGTTTTTTTTCTGTGTCTTTTAGGTGCCGCAACGTTTTCAGCGTGGATGCCGGTTATGAAGAACAAATGCGGTGGGTAAGCGCGGTATGCAGCGCCTCTAGATGTTTCCATGCTAACCTGGAGTGTCTTTTCCCTCTTGCAGATGGATGAGACTTCCGGAGACAGAGTTCCCTCAGAGCGGCTGGGATTCAGGTAAGCGTTTGAAGCTCGTAAAGTATTTAAAAATAAGCGAAGATTTGCAGAATGCTTATTAATGCCTTTTTCTGTTCTTTTCCCTTTTCCTTAGTAAGCAGCGTGCCGGGATGGGAATGACACCGCCGAAGATGCCCGCAGAACAGAAGGAGCGATGACTGATGGGCAGAAGCACCGCAAGGTAAGGCTGTTCCTAACAGTGTTCTTGTTCTTGCAGGAGCTGAGCACAGAAGAAAGATGCAGGCCTACTGGAGACCGATCCGAACACAGTGAGTGTCATGCTCCAGGTGCAGAAAACGCAAAGCATGTTTCTCAGCCTGGGTTTGGCTTAAATAGTCTCTGGGTATCCCAGGTGCCTCTGGGCTGAACCAGACCCAAACAACTAGACCGCACATGCAGTTCTGGGAACCAAAATATGTGGGGGCATCCATCTTGTCCCCATCAATGCACTACAAGTCCAATCCCCAATGTTATCCTATGGGAGTGAGTGAGTCTGGTGCCACAAGCGCCAAGTCTGACTCCAAGTGGGTCTTTGGAGGGATGGAGAGGCCCTTGAGAGCCATGTAGGTGATTGTGGCCTGGCTCCAGCCTGACATCTTGGAGGGCTGGGGACATGAGGGACAGGAATCATGACAGCACTCACCCCCAACGCCCCTCTCAAGGTGGCTCTTCTGTCTGGTCCTGGTTTGGTTGGATGGTTTTGATGAAATCGTCTAAGCAAGCGAGGTGCATGGATGTACTCACAAGGCTCCCATGTCCTGTCTTGTGGACCATGCCTCTTCCAGTCTATTAAGTAGTATAATTTGGATCTGATGTACTTTGAATCTAGGATGTCCTTGACTTCGAATTCTGGCTCCCCGGCGACTACTACTGGCTGCGGTGGCATTGCTACCCGGGTCCCAGGATGAACAGGTTTAAGGAGAGACACGTGGAACACAGGATGAATTTGCATGTTTGATGGCAAAGCTAGTCTGACCGCCACAGGATTTATCACAGAGGTGACAGTGAATGGACCCAGGTATCTTGGACGGGAAGTTCGGGCTCCTTTAATGGACACGTGTTTAGACGCCAGCCAGACGTTGTCTTCCACTTGGTAGTTGGGGGCCTTTGCTCGGTGTTGATCAGCAAACTTCTTTTGGCGATTCTTAGCTTGAAGTAGGTGTTCAGCTGCCCTTTTCAAGGTTTGAGAAATGGTAGTGTGCAAGGTTTTGACTGCTGGCATTTCCAGGGTTGTAGAAACGTCCAACTCAGAAGTACGTGGGTGCCTGCCATACATGGTATAAAAGTGTGTCTGCCCACTGCTGGTGTGTAGGGAATTATTATAAGCATATTCAGCTATCCATAATAGGTTGAACCAGCTTCCTTTAGCTTGGTGTAACATGCAAAGCAGATACTGCTCGAGCGTCTGATTTGTCCTCTCAGTTTGACCATCCGCTTGGGGATGGTGACTGGTGGATAGCTGGATGTCACTCTGTTGCCATAGAGCAGCATTTTCTCCAGAAGTTAGATACGAATTGAGTATCTCGGTCTGAGACCAAAACTGAAGGAAACCCGTGGAGCCGTATGAAGCCTTCAAGAAATACCTTTGCCAGAGTGGAAGCCTTTGGGAGCCCCTTAAGATGAATGAAATGTGCCATTTTTGAAAATAGGTCCACAACCACAAGAATAGTGTTAAAACCTTGACTGGGTGGTAAGTCAGTAATAAAATCGAAGGACAACGTGTGCCAGGGTGCTGGTGGGATTTCCAATGGTTGTAATAGCCCAGCCGGTTTCTGCTTGGATGACTTGTTTTGAGCACACACTCCACAAGATAGGATGAATTGGATAATGTCTTTACACCACGTGGGCCACCAATAATTTCGTTTTACCTTGGCTAGGGTTTTAGCGATTACGGCGTGGCCCTCGATCAAGGAATCATGATAACCGGACATGACTTGTTCTCGTAGTTCTTGGTTAGGTAAGAATAAATGAATCCTGAAGTAGGGCAACTGATCTTTTATCAAGTAATGTTCTCCTTGTGCACTCCACGCTTGTAATTGTTCGGAACTCATCAGGTTTTGGATTTCTTCATGTAATTCTTTCTGAGTTATGGTTGCTGTGATTCCTAGGAGCTTGTCACTCGGGACGATTGCTATTGGGTCAGGGGTCTGATACCCTCGCTCTTCCACCCCCATACGGGAAAGGGCATTGGCCTTCCCGTTTTTCACCCCTGGTCGAAATGTGATCACCTAGTAATATTCAGCTAAAAAAAGAGCCCAACGTAGTTGTCGTGAGGATTGGGCCTTTGCCGTTTTTAGGTACTTGACGTTCCGGTGGTCAGTTATTACGGTGATTGTGTGTCTGGCGCTCAAGAGGTAGTGCCGCCATGCCTTAAAGGCTGATTTAATGGCCAGGAGTTCTTTGTCTGTGATTGTGTAATTGAGTTCAGGGGGTGTGAATTTACACGACCAGAAGGCAAGAGGGTGTAACTGGCCCATTTCGGGGTCCTTTTGTGAGAGGACGGCTCCCATAGCCATGCTTGAGGCATCCCTTTCCACCAGGTATGGGAGATCAGGGCGATGGTGGCGTATGATTGGGGCAGATGTGAATCTTGCTTTGAGTTACTGGAAAGCCTCCTCGGCTTCTGATGTCCACTAGATTTTTTTGTTGCTTTTCCTTAGTAATGACGTGATGGGATGCACGATTTGCGAAAATCCTGGGATGAACCGGCGGTTGAAGTTTGCAAAACCCAGCATACTTTGAACCCCCTTGAATGAATTTGTGGATGGCCAGTTCACGATAGCATCTACCTTGTGTACATCCATTCGGATTCCATTCGGGCTGAGAATAAAGCTTAGGAATTCCACCTCAGAGACATGGAATGAGCACTTTTCGAGCTTGGCTTAGAGCTGGTGTTGACGGAGTTTCTCCAGTATGGATCAGACGTGTTTAACGTGGTCCTGCTTTGATGCAGAATATACTAGGATATCGTCGATGTACACGAGAGCACAGACATAAATCAATTCCCGTAGGACATCGTTCATGAAGTATTGAAATGCAACAGATACGTTGCAAAGGCCAAAGGGCATTACTTGATATTCGTACAAGCCGTTTTAGTGCGAAAAGCAGTTTTCCATTTGTCCCCCTGTTTTTCGCGAACAATGTGATATGCCACCTCAGGTCTAGTTTTGTGTAGATTTGGGCATATTTGACATGATCAAGCAATTCAGGGATCAGTGGCAGGGGGTAGCTATTTTTTACGGTAATCTGGTTCAGTGCGCGATAGTCGATGCACGTTCTCATGTCCCCCTCCTTTTTCGGTACGAAGAATAGAGGACTGGCTGCTGGAGACTTCGAGGGACAGATGAACCCGTTGGCCAGGTATTGGTCAAGATAGGCCTTCAGGTGCTGGTTTTCTGGTTCCGTGAGTGCGTAAATTCGCCCACAAGGGATTTGTGCGCTGGGTATCAGGTCGATTTGGCAATCGTATGGTCTATGTGGTGACAGGGTATTAGCCTGTTCTTTCTGAAAGACATCTTGAAAGTCCTGCTATTCACTTGGTAGGGTGCCGATTGCCACAGTCGCAAGCGTGGAGGTTGTGGTGTCTATTGGTTGTTTCTCTTGGCGATAACATGTTTGGGCGCAAGTCTCGGGAAAGGCCAATTCTTTTGCTCGCCAATCGATTAGAGGATTGTGAGCTACCAGCCATGGCATTCCCAAAATCAACCGGAACTTTGGTGCCTTAATGAGGTTGAAAACGATAGATTCTTGGTGTCCATCCTGACACAGAAGGGTTAAAGCTGCAGGGCATTGGGATACTGGACCAGAAGCTATTTCCGTGCCGTCAACTGTGGTAACAGTGTCGGTAGTTGATTTAGAGCGTAACGGAAGCCCCACCTTTGCCGCAAGATCCTGGTCGATGTAATTCCCAACGGCTCCACTATCTATGTACGCTCTTACTGCATGCATCCGAGATGGCTGTTGGTGATTGATCAAGACCACAGATAGTGCAAAATGGGAGGTCTGTAGTTCACTTTCTTCGCTCGACAAGTGGACCCCTACACTTGCCGGGCTGGGGAGTTTTCCGATTCCTTGATGGTATCTTCCTTGTCCCTGGCCCCTACCGTCCTTCTCGTTGGCTTCACAGGGCACTCTTTAAGGAAATGACCTGACCTTCCGCAGTACAGACATAACTGCTGCTGTCTCCTTTTATCCCTTTCCGCTTTAGTCAAGGGGGATCTGACCCCCCAATTTGCTTTGGTTCTCCTGAACCATCCGTTGTTCGGGCAGCATTGTCTTTTGAACGCACATACATAGGGCGAGGGTCCGGTCTGGTTCGATCTGCTCTTCGGTCCTGCAACCTATGATCCAGTTGAACAAGGTCAATGAATTCTGAGCAGTCTTTCAGGGGGTTCACTGCTTGTGCGAGAACATCCTTGAGCTCCCCCCGCAACCCCTGATGAAATAACGTGGTTCTCTTCTCCACTGGCCATTCTGCTTCAACTACGAGTCTATTGAATGTGGCTATGTATGTTAATAGGTCTTGATTCCTTTGGCGTAGGGACAGAAGTTCGTTGTCTAATGCCTGCCCATGAGTACGACGGGTGAACAGCTTTTCCATCTCCTGCTAAAAGCACCTGAAGTCTTGCAGCAAAGGATCGTCTTGGGCCACAAAGGGTACAGACCAGTCCGCGGCGCTACCACTCAGGTAGGATAGTACCAAAGCGACCCGTGATTGGTAATTCGGAAAGGCCCCTGGCCTACAAAGGAAGTGCAGGCGGCACTGGTTCATGAACGTTGCAAACCTCTTGGGATCCCCCATAAATCGTTCGGGTGGGGCCAAGGGAACTGCCCCAGGAAGGGTTATCTGAATGGGATTGGCTGATGGTGCTGGCATCGAGGGCACGCTTCCCGGCAATGGTGCATGTCCTGCTTGTGACTGGAGAAGTTGCCGGCTTAAATCATCAGTGCGTTCTTTGGCTACTATCAGCACTCTCCTCGGGGTGTTGGTCTCCTGCCTGGATGCATGTACTTCGGAACGTAGCTGCCCCAACATATGGGCTAACTGATCGGTTTCTGACTTTTCCATGACGCCCAGGTGGAATTTAATGTGAGGCTTTGCGTTCTGTACCGCTCACCTGGTATCCACGGGGACGTCACTCAGCCGGTTCTGACCTCTTACGACCTCGAACCCTTCCCTGGAGGCTATTCGACTGGAGACTGGGCCTGAAACACAGGATTGGTAGAGTTTAACTCCCTATTGTCTCTGTGTGCTTGAACCCCTTCTTCCCCGGGGTCCAACCCTTCCCTTTGATCCACAGCTCACCTTGTTTTCTTGGATAGCATGCTCTCCATCCTGCCTTCAGTGCAGGGGTGCGTTGATTGATGCGGGCTCCTTGATGCCTAGGTACTTCACTGGCAAGAGTCTGACAGGTAAGTATAATGAGTCTTTTGAACAGTTCTCTAACTTCGTTCCTTTCCTTACTTAGATGATGTCTGGTGTCCGGGGATGGCGGCGTGCTGCTGAGATTAGTAGCGCTGAAGGTGAGTGAGAGCACGATGCGTGATGCACCCCTTTCGTATTTGCATTGAATTGAGTTCTTTTTTTGTGTCTATTAGGTGCCTCGATGTTTTCAGCGTGGATGCCTGTTATTAAGAACAAGTGCGGTGGGTAAGCGCAGTATGTGGCGCCTCTAGATGTTTCCATGCTAACCTGTCTTTTCCCTCTTGCAGATGGATGAGAAGTTCCCGAGACAGAGTTCCCCCAGAGCGGCTGGGATTCAGGTAAGCGTTTGAAGCTCGTACAGTATTTAAAAATAAGCGAAGATTTGCAGAATGCTTACTAATGCCTTTTATTTGTTCTTTTCCGTTTTCCTTAGGAAGCGGCGTGCCGGGATGGGAATGACACCGCCGAAGATGCCCGCAGAACAGAAGGAGCAATGACTGATGGGCAGAAGCGCTGCAAGGTAATGCTGTTCCTAACGGTGTTCTTGTTCTTGCAGGAGCTGAGCGCAGAAGAAAGATGCAGGCTTACTGGAGACCGATCCGAACACGGTGAGTGTCACGCTGCAGGTGCAGAAAAAGCAATGCATGTTTCTCAGACTGGGTTTGGCTTAAATAGTCTCTGGGTTCCCAGGTGCCTCTGGGCTGAACCACACCCAAAAGACTAGACCGCACATGCAGTTCTGGGAACCGAAATATGTGGGGGCACCCATCTTGTCCCCATCATTGCACTACAAGTCCAATCCCCAATGTTATCCTATGGGAGTGCGTGAGTCTGGTGCCACAAGCGCCAAGTCTGACTCCAAGTGGGTCTTTGGACGGATGGAGAGGCCCTTGAGGGCCATGTAGGTGATCGTGGCTTGGCTCCAGTCTGACATCTTGGAGGGCTGGGGACATGAGGGGCAGGAATCAGGATAGGGGGGAGGTGAAGGGAGCGAGCGAGCCAATCCTGACCCTGGGAATTATGACAATGTTGGAGTGTCATCCATGCTATAGGAGGGTATGTTTGCATCAGAACAGGGATTTTTCGGACTTTATCCTGGGAGATAGCCTGCTGCTGGACTCTTGCGAAGAACAACTAGCAGAGAGGCAAGGAGAGCTACTTAGGCCATCAGGGTAAACCTTGCCTGGAAACCAGGGAGCCTTATCTGGGACAGGCCTATCTCGATGGACCTTGCTGTGGGAGAGGCCTAGTGTGAGCTGCCTTCCAAAAGAGGGTCCTAAAAATCAGTCTGGCTTCCTGAGCAAATGGCAGAGCTCCCAAGTAAGTAGATATCCCAAAGCCACCAATTGCGAGGGGAGACACCGGCCTCTATCCCTTTCCATTAGTGGGTAAAAGAGGGGGGGGGCGTGAAACTGGGTAGGCGCTTGGCACAATTTTTTAAATCTCATTCAAATTATTTCCCCATAGAAAACCACCCTCTCTGTTGAAATTGCATTGTGTTGGGAGCAACCCGCCTTAATCCTTTTTATTAAATTGTGGGAAGAGGGAGATGCTGTGTAGACCCTTAGCACATTTCATTAAAGTAAATCTATTAATTCCCATATACAAAATCACGGGATGAGTTTTGTTAGAGTTCAAAACTAGCAAAGTTCATGCCTAGTGTGTTAGAGCCAGTATAGCCCATAAAGACTTAGTTGACTGTTGTCTGAAACCCCTGACTACTGTTCAGGGGGGGGGGGTTCTGAACCACAAAGGAAGTAATCCAAAAACACTGCCTTTCAAGTCAGTCTGGAGGGTGCAAAACAAAATTTCCCAAGAGCGTCAGGGGACCACTCCGGTGGTGATAGTGTGCAGTACAAATATCCTTTAACATTAACATTAACATTCATCCCCATTCATTTTAAATCAGAAATACAAAGCATTGCATCATGCACCATGTTAAAATCAAAATACATGAAGAGAAGACACTTAACATTATTCTAATTCATCGGCCACCAGAACCCATGAAGGATTTCAGCAATCAGCTCTCTGATGTGCTATTGGCTATTTTAAAACCTTTATCTAATGTCCTTTCAATGGGTGAATTGAATTACTGGCTAGGAGATAGCACTGGCTTATACGCCAAATTCTTGGATCAAACCTTATCTGATCTAGGTTTCTCTCAATTTATTAATGTGCCTACTCATGTGAAGGGTCACTCTCTAGATTGGCTGTGCGGCCTTAATACCACACCCACCAACATAGATGTGAGTCCCTGTCCGTGGTCGGATCACTTTTTTATCTACTTTGTGATGACTTCAGACAAAATCATTGACATTAAGAAACCTGTTTTCAGTATCACTCGTAGTAGAAATGTTAAAAAACTGACGCCTGAATCCCTTGAACCATGGATTACCACACTCAATCATATGATTAAAGATGACTCCTCAATAGAAGATATCACTGCAGCCTATCAAGTTACTCTTCAAGACACTGTCAGCACACTAGCACCCATCTCTAGTAAAAAATGTGTTACTAGGGAACCTAAAATCTGGTTTACTCATGATCTTCAAGACCTCAAAAGTGCCAAAACTAAAGCACTTTATAGATGGAAAGAATCTCAGTTGGAAGCTGACAAAGAAACCTATAATAGTCATGTTAGAGCTTGTAAAAAAAAGCAGTGATTGCTGCAAAAAGAGCCTATCTGGATGATCGTATTACCAAGGCTCAGTCTACACCTGAGGAACTCTTTAAAGTGTTCAAAGAATTGGAATCTAGAAAGAACACCACACAGATTCCATCATTAAAGATGCTAGGTGGTGTAACCTAGTACAGGGGGCAATGGATAATAAACTTAAGAAAATTAATAAGGGTATCGCTAATGCCAGAGCCTCTTTATCCAGTAAAGGTCTAAAGAATACTATTACCCCCGCTAAATGTTGGAATGAAGATGAACTCTTCTCTTTTAAACCAATTACAGAAGAAGACCTAACAACCATTGTTCAAAATTTCAAACCTTCCAATTGTAAGGGAGATGTTTGTCCTTCCTTAACTATTAAAGTGTGTGCCACCTCACTTATCCCCATACTTTGTAAATGTGTTAATGCATCTTTTAGAGACTGTGAGGTTCCCACATGCATCAAGCACTATTGGGTGACCCCCTTATTAAAATAACCTGATCTCTCGTCCGATGACCCACTTAATTATCACCATATCTCCAACTCCCCATTTCTTCTTAAGATTCTTGATAAAGTGGCTTATGTTCAACTACTGGCTCACTTAAGAAATGGTAACATCCTGAATAAGAGACAGTCTGGCTGTCGGGAAAGACATGGCACAGAGTCCGCTTTGTTGGATTTAATATCTAGGCTCCTTAGACACATGGATCAAGGCGACCCCAGCATGCTGATGCTGTTGGACCTATCCGCCGCCTTCGACCTGGTAGTCCATATGTTATTGGTCTGCAGGCTGAGGAAGGTGGCAGGTTTCTCATCGTCGGCGGCTGATTGGGTCACCTCTTTTTTGAAAGATCATCACTGGAGAGTGAGCAGCAACTTAGCTGATGCCAATATCAAGGAGTTGATGCAAGGGGGCTCTCAGGGAGCCTGTCTCTCTCTGATTTTCTATAATCTCTTTACGGTACCGTTTCTTGATTTCCTGGACATTAAGAACATCGAGTTTACTAATTACGCTGATGATACTCAGTGTATCATACCCATCTCTGGCGTCTTCTCAGATGATGAACTTAACATCAACAGAATTTACCTGCTTATTCAAAGTTGGATGTGTTCTAATGGCTTGGCCCTTAACACAAGCAAGACAGAGCTTATGCTTGTGGGTACTGTCCCCAAGATCCGTAAACTTGAAGATCAATATTCAAAATTGGTTATTGATGAATGTGTTATAGTGGTCAAGAAGAAAGTCAAGACTTTGGGCATTTATCTTGACAGTAATCTTAATATGAAAGCACAGGTCGTTAGTCTGGTGGCTTCATCCTCTTACTATATCAAACTGCTCTCACATGCTCGACCATTTCTCTCCCATACTAGTAGGGAAACACTTGCCAGAGATTTGATTAGCTCCAGGCTTGATTATTGTAGAAGCCTGTTAATTGGTCTCTCAAATGGTGAGCTTAACAGACTGCAAGTTGTGCAGAATAATGCTGTTAGGGTTGTCTTGGACAAGAAAAGGTCCGATCATATTTCTGAGGTGAGAAGGGAACTCGACTGGCTCCCTATTAGGGAACGTATCCTCTTCTGGCTCTTATCTATCTCTTTAAATTGCTTGAAACATTCAGACCCTAGTTATCTCAGTGAGGAACTACGACCTAAAGTGAGTAAACATAATCTCAGATCCAACAACCAATATCATTTTATGATTCCGGTATGTAGATTATCGCAAACTAAGGCTGGTGCCTTTTTCTCTGCAGTTCCAGTGGCCTGGAACAATTTGTCCCTGAAATTGAGATCAGAAAACTCCATCCATGTTTTTAGAAAAGGTCTGAAGACACATTTGTTTAAATAATCTACCACTGGTTTACTAAATTCGATCTCTTTCTCACCTTTGCATTCTAGACCAGTAATATAGACCATTTATTTGTCAGTGCCCTTAAGCCTTCGGGTCAGTGGTTTCTGCGCTATACAAGTGTTAAATAAATAAATAAATCTCATCTGTATATGTGTTGCAAAACGAAATGTCCCCTTTGTTCTCATTTTTTCTGACCAGAATTTTCAGGCATTGCTTCTCATTTTCATGTGTTGAAAAACGATTTCCCTTTGAGTTCCTTTTTCCAACTGTGTCTTTCAAATGAAAGACTACAAACGAATGTTCATATTGATGCCCTTGCCTCCCAAAACCAGAATCACAAAGCATTGCCTGTCCTTTGAATGTGTGTTGCTTTTAAACACTGGGATAAAAACAAGTCAAATGAGGATAAACTCCTCTATCTGCAGGCAGTTAAGGCCTATAAATCGTCCTTTAATTGTGCAAAAAGGAATTGTTATGACCTTTGCATCTCTAGTGCTGCGTCTAGCTCAAAGGACCATTTTTAGGATCCTCAAAGAGTTGGAGACTCCCTTTTCTCTGCCCAGTTAGGTGGTAAAAAACACCACATGGTGTAATAATATCCAGGAGGATATCTTTGACAAATTAGAAAAAGCACAGGAAAGTATATGTCATAAAAAAAAAGACTGCCCAGTGGATGGGAAGATCACTCTAAAACAAGTGGTTCCCAAAACTTTCACAGAGTTCACATTCAAGCCCATTTCAGAGCAGTATCTGTCTGAAATTCTGGGCAAACTCTAGCCTACTAACTGTAGGGGTGATGTTTGTCCGGCTATTACTGTTACGGCCTGTGCCCCACATCTGGTGCCCCTGATTACAAAGTTTGTTAATGTATCTTTTAGGGAAAACTTTGTTCCAACAACATAAAACAAGCTTGGATCTCTCCACTTTAAAATAAAAGTCTTCTCTTGATCCCAGCATAGCGTGCAATTATTGCCCCATTACGAACACACCCTACTTATTGAAGATTCTTGACAAAGTAGCTCATCTAAAGATTGAAGCCTTTTTGGCCACACATGACATTTTAGGGCCCAAGCAATCCGGCTTTAGAAAAGCCCATAGCATGGAATATACTCTCTTAGAACTCAAGACCAACATTATGCAACCCATGGCAGGGGGCAAAACCACCATGCTTATGCTTCTGGATCTCTCTGCCGTGTTTGATATTGTAGGTCACGCCATCTTGGCAGAGAGGTTGTGGACATCAGCGCATTTCTCCGAAACAGCGATGGAGTGGGTGAAATCATTCCTTGCGGAGTGTAGAGCGAGGGTATTTTCTGATGATGTCATGTCTAAGGAGTTCACTGTCAAATGGGGGGTCCCACAGGGCTCATGTGTGGCACCCACCCTTTTAAACATCTTTATGATCCAATTATTTGAGCAACTAGATAGACTTGGTGTGGTGTACGCGAACTATGCAGTTGATACACAGTGCCTTGTGCCCATGACTGGTGATTACACGTGTGATTCTGTCTTGCTAAACTCCTACGAAATGTTCCCATCATGGAAGCAAGCAAATAATATGGCCGTAAGTAGTTCAAAAACTTAACTCATAATGCTGGGAACTGCAACGCAATTTAAGAAACTTAATACGCATCCTTTAAAATTGCAGACTGTCATACTAATAATCAGAACAAAGTAAAGACACTTGGTATGATCTTTGACCAAGAATTGACCATGAAAATCCATGTTAACTGTCTCGCCTCCAGCACGTGTTATCATTTGAAGCTCCTAGCTCAGTTACGGCCCTTCCTGTCATCAGCCAATTGTGCTACAGTGGCCCGTGCCATCATCAGAGCTAAAATTGATTACTGTTCCAGTCTACTGCTAGGAATTTCTAAACAAGGTATGACCCGGCTGCAGGTGATCCAGAATGACGCTGTGAGTATTGTTGCAGGTCTGCAAACGAGAGACCACATCACAACAGCAAGGAGAGCTTTACATTGACTCCCCATTCATAGCCATATTATCTACCACGTGTTGTGCATTACGCACAAATGCATCTCAGGGCAAGCCCCCAAGTATTTGGCCAGTCACATTACATGCCTATCAGCGTGCAGAGTGCTGAGATCAAATAACACGGGTTTTCTAGAAACACCCAGAATGCATCTGTCCTATGTGGAGCATAGAACCTTTCTACATGCAGCTCCACAGTTATGGAACTCCCTTGCTCCAGATCTTAGATCATGCACAAATCTGCAGTGCTTTAAAAGCAGGTTGAAAGCCTATCTATTTGAGTAGCCTCTGTCCAACAATCTGACTCTGTGTTTCTGCATGACCGCTTCTTCCCTTCTCTATTCCCCTCGGATACTCTTTGTTATGTATTGTTTGGTCATGTTGGTGCTACCATGCCTCTGGGCTTGTCTCCAAGCGCAGTATAAATAATATAAATAAATAGTTCTCTTGATGCTTCATTTACATCGTTACTCTTAAGTATTTTCATACTGTTTCGGCATAGGTACATATATCTTCTTCATGACATCACTCGTCAGATTTCAATTAATATTCCATGATGTCCATAGGTGCGTGCTGACATCCTTCCATGTGACATCCTTCCACACTTTCAGCGGGAGGGTACATTCTTTGTGGCTGCCTGAGTGCATACTCTCTCATACACTTGATGTGTCGTAGGCATAACACATGGTGTCCCACATATAGCCCTTCTCCTGCTGTTTTAGTGTAGAGTGGCAAACAAGTACGCCCACCTCAACCACCTCCCCCACATTGCCTATATACTGGGAACCAGAGTGTGAGACACGTGCAGCACCATAGAAAATACAGATACCAAGGAGAATCCTGGACGCAAGCTTCCCATTGAGAAAGCCATACCTGCATATGAGACAGTATGATGACCATTTGAATGAAATTCCAGAAGAAACAGAGCAGATTCCTGGCAGATAAGAATGGTGACGTCACACACAAAGCCAGACTGACGTGCATAGAAGAGATGCAGAGACAAGAGAATGCAGATATTCTATAAGGCATCAAGAAAGTATCAACGATAAGTGACATCTTGGGCTCAAGATGAAGAAACTTATGCTACAAAATGATGAAGATATCAAGTCATTTTATCCGACTACATATCCAAAGAAATGCAAGCAGACAAAGTATTCTTGAGGCTAGCTTTATTTTGATTAGATTGCGGCATGCGCCAAGGTATACATATATAGGAGTGAGTAAAGAATGGATGATTCCACTACGTGTTATAGCAGAGCTGGACAAGAAAGGAAGGCCTTTCCAGTGTGCCACAGTTAAAAAAAAAACTATTGAATTAACAGGAGTGAAACTCAGAAAGGCGAGGCTGAATGAGCCCCAAGAAGCCAAGGTCTTATCAGGCTGGAATGAGCAGACATTGGATACAAATTGTGTGAAAGAACAAAACTCCTGTTCAGAAGGCATGGACAAAAACAAGGAAGACGTCAGAGGTCTAATAAGGAATAGTTTTTTAAATGCACTAGAGCTCAATTTTGTGGTCTCCAGTCACATGGAAGGATGAAGTTGGACAAACATGATGACCACACCTACGCATGGAGGCAGAGCGTGCCTTCACTTCCCTGAATTTTGCAGAGAAAAGAACATTTCTCAAGGAGGAGTTCAAAGCCTTAATTGACAGCAGACCACTGAGATGATGACAGATGATATGCTAATTGGTGGGAAGCTATGGTTATGACCAGCTCACCAGCACGTGCAAGTCTAGTCTGCAGGCTGCTAACGTAGGTGCAAAAGTACTGACGGGGGTTAAAATGTCAACCAATTGTACGGGGCCGCGTGATTAAGGGTCCTATAGTTTGTATAACCAATGGGACATTGTGTATTTAGTGACGTTCATAGTGACCTGTTTTAGGGGAGGGCTTAGTTGCCCCACCTGATGTTAAGGAGCCTATCACTCTCTTAGATGTATGCTTAGATGGTCCCTTAAACCCTTTCACAATATGCACTAGGTTTTTGTAGTTTGCAACGTAGGATGACGTTAGTAAATATGTAGGTTGACGTCACCTCAGGTGAGTTTTTGTTATAAAAGCATGCTTTTTTTAAGATTCATTGACAAACCATGCGTTGAGACGTCCGTTGACGTCTGTTGTATTCCCTGTTTTAGATAATTGATATCAAAACAGTTATCCTTTTTGCCAACTACATGAGTCGTTTCGATTATTGATGTTTGAGTAACTTCTGTATCCCGATTCATCTCAAGGGTATTGCTACCTCGTCTGAAAGGGCTGGGCGGATCTCCAGGTCATTAGTTTGATGGCGGTGAGGGGGCAGGAGCTAGGGAAAATGCATCCACCTGCTCCTCTACAGTATCATTCTGTTAGTTTTGCTCATTCACAATTAGAAGCAACCATACTTCAGCATGGGTGGGCTAGAATGCCCAGAAATAAAAGCAAACAAAATAATATATAGGTCCTGTGTGACATCATCTGCAGTATTACGCATGTGTATGTACACATATGCACCATAGACCATCACCTTGTATGTTGGTAGGGCACTCAGCTGCGCTAAGACATGCCCAAGTACATCATTTACTGTAAATTGTGAACCATAGATAAGCATCACAAACTAGTTGTATGTTAATGCTTTGAAGCATTTTGCAGCTGTAGTAGGCAAATAGTGGGATAATGGACTTGTTTATAGAGAGCTTGTATAGTTAATCACCCCTATGGCAAGAATAAGACATAGATGCCCATGAAGCCTCCCTTTAAGGCTGTAATTCACTCTGGGAAGAACATAAAGCATGTAAAGCGTGCCATATGAGGTTTGTGGTCATCTGTATGCACCCGAGTGCTTTGCAGATGGGTGGTTAAGAGAAATCAAGGATATCTCCAATGACTCTCTCAGTGGATCCTGTGTCACAGGAGTGGAGTAAACATTGTACTTTCAGTTTCACGGCGATGGCCAGTCATGTTCATTTCCCGGCCTTTCTGGTGGTATTCATAATATGTTGTCAGCCATTCTCTAAAGCATGCCGGGGTCTGCAGCCTTTGGATCTCCAGATGTTTTGGGCTAAAACTCTCAGGATCCCTAACCATCGTAATCAAAGGCATAATCTTTGTGATCGGATTTCTTGTGAGTGTGAAATGAAATGGTGTTTGCCTCTAGTGAAATGTTCTTATCCTAAGTGCCTGCCATGGCAGTTGTGCAAAATGCATGAGCATGGCTGCCCCAGTTTCTCTCTTTGTACTCCATGCAGCTCTACTTGCACTCTATCTCTGTAAGGTCAACTGCATGCAAGGCTCCTCTGCTGAGGGTGATTAGCCACTCGGATTTTACAAAGGGGGGTGCTCTATGTGGGATCATGCTGCAGCTATTGCCTCAGTTTCTCAGTGCTCTTAACTTTGGGCATATGCTTTCTACCACATGCTTTGCAATCTCTTGAAATACATATGCATTTTTTGGTATGGTTTTCTTCTATGTTTCATCCAGGAATTAATAACAACATGCCAGCTGTTTTCCACAGTAAGGGGTGGGCATTGGCAAATATCTCTGTGCACTGTATCTTATCTTTTAAAAGTTCAAGTGTGTAATCATTGTGAATACCATGAATTGAAAACAACATTAAAATAGTTGGCACAATCAGTTGTCTTGCAAACTTGTTGAAGATCCATCCACCACGTGTTCATGTTCTGTAGGGGAAGCTTTCTGAATGTTCCTATGTAACTTTCCATGCATCCTTAACTACGGACGGTGCTATTGAACAGCTTCCCTTGCCTCGTACGCGCACGCTTCTGGGACTCTGAAGCCGCACAGGCGAATGCAATCTTTAGTTCGCATTTCTCCCCGCGTGGTGGTTCTGTGCTTTACCTACGCGGAAGGCCCACCTCCTCCAGTGGAATCATTGTTGGCTAAGCGAGTGGTGTCTCCCGTGAGATACCCCATGTGCTTTCTGCACCGTGGGCTAATGAGCGCTGACGGGCTTGGGGATATATTCAGAATTTGCAGGTAGAATGGCACGCAAATCCCTGTTTTACACACAAATAATTCCATGAATCTTGTGTGTTGGCAGTGCGGCCGCCGATGCGCCCGCCTCTCTATGGTGGGCTGAGGTTTATCAGTGCAGCGGTCCGTCGTGTGCAGGATACTACAGTGACTCTACCAATATTGGCATCTGGAGATCACAAGCAGATCAACAAATGCTCTAGGTCCAGGTGCTCTAGCCACGTGACGGTGATGGAAAGCGCCTGTGTGCCTTGTACAGTTTTTGCTGTACAGGTTGGTGTGTTTCCAGGACACCGTCTGACAGCATCTAGAGCTGGGATGAGTTACAGCACACTTGCTGGGCCGTGCGCGGTCATGCGCCTGAGTACTTTGCCTAGTCATGGTCATGTTGGCCTGGTCCATACTCAGCTGCTGTGTGAGGACAGGAACGATGCTTTTGCTGCTGAAACCAGAGCTAATTGCTTGTCTTTATGCCAACGGAAGGAAACCCTGTCTATTGCCCCAAGTTATGTTTTTTTTAAATCTTATTTTCTTTGCTTTTTGTTATTGTGAATTGTGAGCTTTGCGATCTTACGTGCTGTTGGAATCCCTGCGAACAACTTTACATTTCCATGCACGGGGGTGTCTAATGGAAGAGTAATACAGGTGTGAATATTTTCTGTTCCAAGTATGCCATACTTCTTGACGCTTGCTGATACCCCCTTTCCTTATATCTTGTTGAAAGTTCCTGAGTGCTGCAGTGACCTCTGCTTGTTTTCCTATTTATTACTGTCTATTACTGTTCTTCCTGGTTGGAATGATACGTTTCGAGGTGTGTTGGGATTGGTGAATGTACCATTTGGTTTGTTTTTGTATGCGAGTTATGGTTTGATAGGAGTGGTTTAATGCAGTGAAAGTGGTCCCGCTGGGGCCCCTATTGTCTTCTCTTAATTCGTTTGTTCAGGTTATACTCAGTTGGTTCTGCGCGCGTGTGTGTGTGTGTGTGTTTTGCCTATTTTCCTTTTCTCTTCTCCTTTTCCCCATGTCTTTTTGGCTGAGCCGCTGCGTGGGTGTCTCTCGCTGTCTTGCAACAGTCACTTGGTTTCAAGGATTACTTGATGTGTGTTGTGTGTGTCCTGGTTGTTAACGTTTTTGCTCCTGGGTTGGCTGAATGATGAGCTGCTTGCATCTTCTAAGTTGAAATGTCCAAGGTGTTAAAATGATTATTAAAAGGGAGGAAATACATATCTTATTAAAGAGGAAAAAGCAGGGCATGGTGTTTCTTCAGGAAACTCACTTGCAGTTGGAACATGTGGAGTATATTTTGAATACAACGTATGTGAAAGAATTCTCTAGTACCTTTGCTAGCAATTCCAGAGGTGTAGCCATGTTGCTTAAAAAAGATTCAAGAGATACGGTAGACTGGTTGTGGATTGGGAAGGCAGGTATGTTGCCGTCAAATAACAGGTGGAAAGTAGGCCTCCGGTACTCTTGAATATATGCACACCGCATGATGTCCAGGCAGACTTTGGATGCAGTGGTGTATAAGTCATGCATGATTAACTTCTATGCAGACGTTAAGGCTACACAAGGCCTTGTGCAGCTTATGCACATATGGAACCTACATGATGTCTGGCGAGATCCGCATCAGGGCTGCAAGCAGTATTCTGTTTGCTTGTTTGTTTTATTATTTATATTGCGCACCAGACCCGAGGGTATAAGGGCATTCTTTTTATGAAACTCTCATGGGACCTTTTCTCAAATTTACTTTTTCCTGGTTAGCAGAGGGATTTGTGGCGATGTCTGCAGTGCTAGCATAGGTAATGTTGTTATTTCTGGTGATGCAAGTATTGAGCTGGCTATAGATATTTCAATGGGGGTTCTGAAAGGAAGTAAAGATTGGAGGTTGAACACTAGTCTGTTGTTGGATTCAGATTTTGTTAAAATATTGAGTGTGAAATTGCACTGTATTTGCAGGAAAATCAAGGATCAGTTGCCGATTTATTGGTGGTGTGGAATTCCTTAAAGGCGACAATACGTGGTAAGGAGATAAGTTTTACATCGTACAAGAGAAAACAGAGGGAGGAAGATTCAAGTAGACTTGAAAATGTGTTTAGGCTGGCTGAATAGTGATAAGATTGTTTTCCTTCTGCTGCTACCATGTCATCTATGCTGGGGGTTAGGCACTCCCTGGATCATGAACTGCATTCAAAGGCAGAGAGAGATTTCTTTTATATTAGGCAGGCTTTTTAGGAGTGTGGTGCGAATTCAGGTGCGTTGTTGGCGAACTGGTTGAAAGTTAAAGAGAAAGGGAGACAAGTGCTTTTTATTGTATTTGCGTCAGGTGGATGTTCTTTGTTTAGATGAGAATGACAAACCTTTTCTTGATGCAGAGATATGGAATCAGGAGGTTGTGGGCTCTACGGACATGTTGGTGTCAGGAAAGTGCACACGGTTTGATGGCTTTCCGTAAGTATTTTAAAAATCCTTCAGCCACATTCTTGCCCCTTTCTTACCGCGATTATATTCAGATATTGTAAGGAACGAGTCTGTTGCTGATTCAATGCCGACAGTACAGTTGATTACGGTTATTCCCTAGCCGGGGAAGGACCATTCTCATTGTAGCCACTTTTGCCTGATATCGTTACTAAATGCTGATTTAAAGCTTTTAAATATTTTCTGCTAATAGACCTAATGGTTTACTGCCAAAGCTGGTCCACAAAAATCCAACTGGGTTTGTAAATGGTAGGAATAGCTATAATAATCTGAGGGCGTTGTTGGATATCATCCACCTAAAGAAACACTCACCAGATGCGTATGTTGCTGTTAGCATCGATGCTGAAAGGCTTTTGACAGGGTGAATTGGAGATACCTCCGTCAGGTTTTGCTTAAGAAACACCGTGGCCCACGTTTCATGCAGCTTTTTAAAGCTCTGCAAAACAGTGCTAAGACTTTGGTGACAGTCAATGGCTACACGCCAGAGCTTTTTGACATTCTGAGGGGCACAGATCAAGGATGTCCCCTGTCACCTTTGCTTTTTGATTTGTTTATGGAGCCGCTGGCTGTCAAACTTAGAACACGCCCAGGTATAAGAGGCATTTTGGTTGGGGATTGCACTTTGAAGGTACTTCTGTATGCTGATGATCTTTTGGTGCTGATATCTGATCCAGAGCATTCCTTTTGGGAGTTGATGATGACATTGCGTTCGTTTGGTGAAATTTCTGATTATAAAGTTAATGACTCTGAGACTTTAATGTTCCCGATATCACTCTCGTGTCATAAGCACTTGCTTGAGGTTGAGGGGAATGTATGGGCTGACAGTGGATTCAAGTACTTGGGAATTCAGGTTAGTAGGGACGTTGACGGTCTTCTTTCATGCAACATTAGACGTAAGCTTACAGAGATAGATGTGTGGTGTTGTAAGTGGGAAAGTTAAATGTAACTCTTTGGTGAAACATGAGTGTGCTTAAAATGACTTTGCTCCCCAAGCTGTTCTCTGTTTCAGC
Organism: Ambystoma mexicanum; assembly: GCF_040938575.1. Lineage (NCBI taxonomy): Eukaryota > Metazoa > Chordata > Amphibia > Caudata > Ambystomatidae > Ambystoma > Ambystoma mexicanum. The sequence continues at coordinate 1,044,482,458 of NC_090935.1, forward strand.
ATGCTTCCACGTCCATTGTCGGGTAAACTGGTGCAGGAAAAAAATAGACTGTTCAACAGGTTTTTTGTGAGGGGAAGGTGGTAGGCTGAAAATTCCAATGGATGTTCTTTCGTGGGAAGCTTAGTTTATCCTAGAATTAGGCAGTACCATACTGCATTTACGAAGCGAACAATACATTATTGGCTCACGTTGGATCATGTTGACTGTCTAAATTGGGTTCTTCTTGAGAGAGGGTCAGTCACTCCAACTCCGCTGGATTGTTTGCTTTTCATGGACGAAGGATTTTCTGTTCGTTTTTACTCAACCACTCATTAAGTATGTTATAAAGGAGTGGAAAGAAAGTAATGAGATTCGTGGGGAGAAGTGCATGCTTTGGGCGCATTCAGGTCTGTGGAATAATCCAGCCATGCAGATTGATATTTGCACTCTTTCCTTATGTACGTGGCAAAGGGGTGGCCTCTGGCGATAGTGCCAAATCCATGATGGCCTATGCATGCTTCGCTTTGAGTTCTTGCATTTCGAGGCTACCTCAGTTCCTGACTGAGCTGCAGGCTGTGGCAGGACACTATGCCCGACCCCTATCAGCCCTGCTCACTACCATAACGCCCCCTGGCTCCTGGACCTACCCAGTCTATCCACTGGACTTGACCCCAGCTGCACACCATATCCAAATGGTGTTCCGCCACTGTATTACATCACAGGTAACCCACATGTGAACGCTGAGTACTTGCTACTGCATATGCAAAGCTAATCGCACCCAAACTATGCCGACTGCCAGCTAACCTTATTCACCTGTTATACCACCACTTAGTAGGTATACTCACTGTACGGCCCTCAGGTACACATGCATATGCCTCCACTAGCCACTGCGCTACACATGATAGCTGTATTTAAACGTCTAAAGGTGCATTGCTTTTTGAATGCTGCGTCTAGCCCGCCATTATAATGTATCCTGACAACAGCATCTAGCCTGCCTATGATAGTTACACTTAGCCTGTCCTCGAAAGCTGTATTTTGAAAGTTGAATTTAGCCTACCTATGATAACTGCATTCAGCTTGCCTATGATAATTGCATTTAGCCTGCCTATGATAGCTACATTTAGCCTGCCCCTGAAAGCTGTAATTTGAAAGTTGAATTTGCCTACCTACGATAACTGCATTCAGCTTGCCCATAATAGTTGCATTTAGCCTGTTTATGATCGAAAGCTGTATTTTGAAAGTTGAATTTAGCCTACCTATGATAACTGCATTCAGCTTGCCTATGATAATTGCATTTAGCCTGCCCATGAAAGTTGCATTTAACCTGCCTATGATAGCTACATTTAGCCTGCCCCTGAAAGCTGTACTTTGAAAGTTGAATTTGCCTACCTATGATAACTGCATTCAGCTTGCCCATAATAGTTGCATCTAGCCTGTTTATGATCGAAAGCTGTATTATAAAAGTTGAATTTAGCCTACCTATGATAACTGCATTCAGCTTGCCTATGATAATTGCATTTAGCCTGCCCATGATAGTTGCATTTAGCCTGCCCATGATAGCTACATTTAGCCTGCCCCTGAAAGCTGTACTTTGAAAGTTGAATTTGCCTACCTATGATAACTGCATTCAGCTTGCCCATAATAGTTGCATTTAGCCTGTTTATGATCGAAAGCTGTATTTTGAAAGTTGAATTTAGCCTACCTATGATAACTGCATTCAGCTTGCCTATGATAATTGCATTTAGCCTGCCCATGAAAGTTGCATTTAACCTGCCTATGATAGCTACATTTAGCCTGCCCCTGAAAGCTGTACTTTGAAAGTTGAATTTGCCTACCTATGATAACTGCATTCAGCTTGCCCATAATAGTTGCATCTAGCCTGTTTATGATCGAAAGCTGTATTATAAAAGTTGAATTTAGCCTACCTATGATAACTGCATTCAGCTTGCCTATGATAATTGCATTTAGCCTGCCCATGATAGTTGCATTTAGCCTGCCTATGATAGCTACATTTAGCCTGCCCTGAAAGCTGTACTTTGAAAGTTGAATTTGCCTACCTATGATAACTGCATTCAGCTTGCCCATAATAGTTGCATTTAGCCTGTTTATGATAGTCACATTTAGCCTGCCCATGATAGCTGCATTTATTTCTAGTCAATTGCTACTATCTCAAATTTAGGTGTTCCATCTAAGTCTATTGCCCAATTGCCGCCAACTATACCTGAGTTATCTGTCTTATTCGCACATGCTCTAACCTTGATTAGGCTGGAACACAAAGCTTTATCTTAGACCGAACTGCCACCCTTCCACGGTAACGCCACCAGATGCAAACCTCACAAGCCATATTCGCCGTTCTCACACTAACAACATTCCTAGTCTACATACTTACACTCACTCCCACCATTGAATACACTACCGTTCAACGCTCAGCCCACTCCCCTGCCATGACACAGACTCAACCCCAACCATCGATGAGTCGTAATGACCTAACCGAAGAACTTCAACAATATAGGACCTTCGAATCTAAACCATGCAACACCATATCTAGAAATGCTAGACTCCGAGCCAGACTTGCAAAACTATATGAACCACGTGCCAGAACATTGGCCGCATCTAACCGTAGCAAACCCACACCTAATAGGGGTATAGAAAGAACACATAGCCTAAACCTCAAGACACAGAATGCACGTATTCAAAATTCTGTCACGACCCAAGAAAAGATATGCAAACCCCCATCCACAAGCCTACACCTAAAAGGTGCACTAATTAATGCTAGGTCCTTGATTGCTCATGCCATTGAGATTGCTGATCTTATCCAGACCGAAAACCTTGACTTCCTGGCCATTACGGAATCCTGGCTACATGCCGCCGCAGGACCAGCCATCATGTTAGCAATCCCCAAAGGCTACACCATCCTAAGAGCAGAGAGAGGTGAAGCCCGTGGAGGTGGCATAGCCCTTATTGTTAAATCCAACTTATCCACCAGGCTAGCTCCCTTGAATGACACTAAATCATGCGAAAGCCTAACAGCTAAACTAGTTATTAACAACTCCCAAACCCTAACCATCCACCTTATTTATAGACCTCCAGGCCCCATTGGAACCTTCGAGGAGGACATCTCTACCACTCTATCTCATACCCTAAAACAATCATCACAAGTCATCCTAATAGGGGATCTTAACTTAGGCTTCAATCACCAAAACGACCCACAGGCAAGCGGAGTGGCTAACTTACTCTCTGAACTAGGCTTCTCACAAAAAGTACTTTACCCGACCCATAACAAGGGTAGAATACTTGATTGGGCGGCAGACCATAACTGCAATGCCTCCATCCTATCAATCTCCCCACTAATCTGGACAGACCACCACCTGATAACATTTGCTCTAGAAACGGTCAGACCTACCTCTACCTCAGTCCAGCCAGCACCATCCATCCCGACCAGGAACAAGAAAAACATCACCCCAGATAACCTACTCCCGCTCATCCTCCCCACACTTAATTCACTACCAGATAACCTGGACCCTGAAATTCTAGTGAATGAATACAACAAAGTTATGTCCTCTGCCTTGGACATAATTGCACCACTCAAAGTGAGACGCAGCAAACCCAAAGCCCACCTCAACTCCTGGTACACCCCCCATCTAAAAACTCTTTGTACCAAAAAAAGACAATGTGAGGTTGCTTGGAAACTACAACCATTGGAAGAAAATAAGAGCACCCTGAGAGTTATATCTACCCTCTACAAAAAGGAAATACTGTCGGCTAAACGGGAAACCTACAACACTAGAATAGCCCAAGCCAACTCTAGCATGAAGGAACTCTTCATTATCCTAAAGGAAATAGAATCCCCCATCCCAGTGCCTGACAACTGTGTCAAAGATAAAACATGGTGCACCAACATTCAGCAAGCCCTAGCGAACAAAGTGACAACTCTCCAATCTAAAATTGTCACGAAAAAATCCTCCCTCAGTCTCGATACTAAGCCCAAAACAGCTATCACCTCTCCTAAAAATAACATCAACAATCCTCATTTCAAGTTCTCTAAAGTATCTATTATTGAGACAGAAAAAATCATACTGTCACTCAAACCATCCAACTGCCAGGGGGATCAATGTCCAGCCCAAATGATAAAGGACGCAGCTAGAGACTTGGCTCCCTTTATTTCAAAACTCATTAACGCCTCATTCGCAACAGGGTCCATACCTAGTTACCTAAAAGAATCTTGGGTACTCCCATTGCTTAGCAAACAGACGCTAGACCCTGCTGTACCCACGAACTACCGCCCAATCACTACTGTGGCATTCCTCTTAAAAATCATAGATAAAGTGGCGTACTCACAAATACAGAAACACCTTGAAACCAACAATTTACTAGGAGTACAGCAGTCTGGCTTCCGCCCCCAGCATGGGACCAAAACTGCCCTCTTAGACCTAAAGGCGCAAATTGATGAGCTAAGGGATCAAGGCAAACCAGCCCTACTCCTCCTCCTGGACTTATCAGCTGCATTCGACCTTGTTGACCACAAGGTCCTTTGTAGGCACTTGGATATAGCCGCGCACTTCTCAGAAGAAGCCACAAATTGGATACAATCCTTCCTCAATAACAGGACCATGAGAGTCTTCTCCACCACTGCGGCAGCAGACTCCAACCCCATCACATGTGGTGTGTCCCAGGGATCTTGTGTTTCTCCTACACTCTACAACATCTTCACTAAGCCCCTTTTCGAGGATCTGGACCTTCTTGGTATCACCTACACTAATTATGCAGATGATACTCAGATTCTCCTACCGCTTACTGGTGATTACAACAAGGAATTGGCCTTGGTGAACAGAGTGTATCTCATCATCCAGGCATGGATGGCCACTCACAGACTATGCCTGAATGATGACAAAACTGAAATAATCATCCTGGGCACACCTCCCACCCTAAAAAAACTGGGCCCCAACTATTCCTCTTTTAATATTGACAACAACCAAATTACAACCGCCCATGCGGTAAAAACTCTGGGTTTCTACCTGGACTCCACCCTCTCTTTCAACAAGCAGGTCAATGCAATGGCTTCTTCAACCGCCTACACCTGTAAACTGATATGAGCAGATAAACCCTTCCTATCAAACAATAGCTGCATCACACTTGCGAGAGCGCTTGGGTTATCAAAGCTGGACTACTGCAATTCGCTCTATATTGGGGCTAATAAGGAAATTATCAAAAGAATTCAAATTTTGCAGAACAACGCGCTTAGAGCAGCACTTAGTATTCCCAGGAGAGCCCACATCACTGAATTCAGACGAGCCAATAACTGGCTCTCTACTCAAGAGAAAATCCAACTAAAAGTTGCCTCTTTGGTTCACAAATGCCTTAACAACGCCGCACCGCAGTACCTATCTGCGAGATTCACAAGATTAAAACCAACAAGACTCACCAGATCCGCTAACTCCAACAACATATCCATACCTAGAGTTAAATTGACTAAAGTCGGTGGCTGCAGTTTTCAGGTGAAAGCAGCTCAACTCTGGAACTCACTACCATCCACCCTGAAGACTGACCAACCCTACCTCACTTTCCGACACAACCTTATAACGTGGATCAAAAATGCAGACACACAATAGCTCACCCAGTGCCTGGACTAATTCACTCACTTGGAGTTTCGGATTAGAACTGTAAATTGCATGCTCTTTTTCGCCTGTTGTATATTCCTGTATATTCTGTTGTACATAATTACTTTATATGTTTCTTGTTGCTCTATTTGCCATGTGACCATGTAACTAAGCTTTAAGTTGTCTTATAAAATGCGCCCGGTTACCCCTGGGTCTGGTGCGCAATATAAGTAATAAAAACAAACAAAAAACAAACAAACAAACAAATATAAACTGAGACCCTCTTAACCCTGCCATTACCGTGTTTTGAGGAATCTTTTTGAGGTGCTATTTTCGCCCCCAAATGCTGGTGTGCGTGGTCCACCCGCAGTGCTACATTTGCCTAAATGCATGCCGGTCTCTCTGCCTCTCTGATGTATAAACTTCTTATACCCTCTGAATTAAACCTGGCGTCTCAGCATGGTAGGGTTAATTGGGATTCTGACTTGGGTTGTGTGATGTCCGATATTGAATGGACTCACATATGTGCAGGTCCAAGCAGCTATAAAGTTGACTAAGACCTGAGGTACATGCAACAGAGGATTACTCACTATGTGTATTGGTGCCCGTAGAAAATGTGGTGGTGTAAGTTGCATCAGGATAATCTCTGCTGGAACTGCAAGAGTGATGTGGGTACCATTTTACGAATGTTTTGTTTGTGCCAGAAAGTTTTCTTATTCTTGGATGAGGTGTTTCAGCGTATAGAGCTTGTGTTGTGCCTTTCCCTGCATCATACGCTACTGGTTTGTGTGTTGCATCTGATTCCTGCCACTATAGGTCTTTCTACTGGTAAGATCATCTGGGTTTATAGGACCCTGCTGGTGGCAAAGAAGCACATTTTGTGGGTTTGGAAGAGTGTTGGTGATTGGTTGCGGAGCTTGTCACTTCTTTGGAGCAGCGAGATAGAGAGTATCTTTTCATATAAAGCAGCAACTGGATAGGTAAGATGATATTTGGAGTATTTACAATTAATTATGTGACTGACGTTCGCCCCCTCCTTTCCCTTTCTCTCTTTTTCATTTGATGGTTGTATGTACTTGAATTCAATTGTTCTTCTTGTATAACCAATAAAGAAATTTGAATAAATAAATAAATAAATAAAACAGAGTTTAAAAGTGAGAGTAAAATAGGGCAGAGTTCGCCCAGGGTGCAATACGGGCACCATGGACAACGCCTTCATCTGTTGGATCTGATAATTTAATTGTGAGGGGGTCATGGCCCCGACCATTTAGCCTATTTGGTGCAATGGGGACAGTGCACATAGGACTTTTTGCAATGTGCACACTGGACACACCCGAAAACCATGGCAGGTGGGATTTGATTTGTTACTAGGCATGGAAAATATGCGACTTTAAGCCTATTTTTCATCAACTGGTGAAACATGTATATGAGCCCTGGAGAAGATATAACGTGACAAAACTCTTGAAATGCAGTGAAAGAAAACTTAAGGCAGGACATATTTAAGATGAACTGATTTACCGCAAGAAAACTCATGCAATTTAGCGGGCGTGGGAAGCGATAACCATCTTAACTTGGAGTCCCACCAAATTGCTCTGCACATGAGCACATGCATGATATCACAGCAGGCATCAACAATGACATACAGCATTACATCATGGGGTACATATACGGGGAGCTCGCTGAGTTAAGATTGTCTTCACTATCCACACCTCTATGTTTTTCACTGTCTTGCTAGATAGAGAGATATTACTATTGCAAATACGTTTTCTGTATACATCTATAAAGCTAAATATGTAACTGTAGATATAGAATGAATTGTTTTTTTTACCTCTTTTACATTTCAGTTGTTGATACATCGACATTGGGATTTTTCTTTAAAGTAGATGTATTGAAGCGTGGATGTATTTAAACGAATAAAGGAATTAACTTTTATTCAAATGTTTCCTAGTTCAACTGTGCTGGCAATTGCTTTTATTATCTCCCTTGATGTGCTTGTTTTCTTTTAATACAATAATCATCTTATATCGGGGTTTGATCCAATTATTTTGTGTAAATGCCATTGATTTTCTTTTTGAACTATAATTGGCCCATGCAAAAGGCATCTGGCAAGGAACTCTGGAGATCAGACTCCATCCAATCTGCTTATTTTATTTATTTATTTATTTTATTTATTCGCATTTGTATAGTGCACTTGCAGCCCATGGACATCGAGGTGCTGTTACAAGTAAGTGTTGGATTCTTAATTCAGCAGATATGCATGAGACCAGAGGTCTTATGGATACAAAATTGCAGGCATAGTTGCAGGTGAGGCATGATATTCATAATACAGTAACAGAATGCATTCAGGTACGTTTCATACAAAGAGCTTGGTTTTAACAGCTTTGCGGAAGGCTTGGTGGGATTCAATCATTCTGATGTGAGGTGGCAGTGCGTTCCAGTGGGTGGCGGCCCGAGTGGGAAAGCTGACACCACCAGCGCGCACCTTGCGTGATTTGGGCGTGACAATCGTGTTGGAATTGCTTCCTTTGCCAAAAACGGAACCGGAAGAAATGTCCATCTAATGGAGAAAAGCACATTTAAACTGACCTCCTGGATCAAAAACAGATTCAAAACTGAATGGCTCAGTCTAGCATTTCCTTCCAAGGTCTGGAATACGAACCAGTCCTAAACCCCCTCTCATACTCTCAACCAATGAACTCACCTATCCATGCCTTAACACTACAGACACCGGCCTTCTTGACAGACAAGCTTGATCTTTCTACTAATTAATCTTGACAGAACAATGCAGCTGCTCACATCTTTAGCCTGATCACAGCACAGGCACTCTATCTCCAGTGGCAAACCCCTTCTCGCAGCAGTGTCTGTCAAATGTTCTTGGACTCTCCCTTCCGGATAAAACACATTGGGCCTCATTACGACCCTGGCGGTATGGGTTAAACGGCGCCGTAAAAGGTGACGGCGCCGTTCAACCCGTTCCGCCACATTACGAGGTCCCCTCGCGGGACACGGTAAGCACGCCTGGGAAAACCAGGCGTGCTTACCGGGTCCCGCGAGGGGAAGAGGGAGCAAACAATGGGCCATCTCGTAATGGCCCGTTGTTTGCTCCCTCTCCCATCCCCATTCTGCCCTACGGGGCAGAATGGGGATGAGGAGCACAGCATTACCGCCATCCGCGAATGGGCACTTACCGGCCCATTCAACTCGTAATGGGCCGGTAAGTGCCCATTCGCGGGTGACGGTGACGGATGCGAGTTCGGCTGTAGTCGTGTCTGTAATGCAGGCACGGCTACCGTTCGAACTCGTAATGAGGCCCATTGGCAAGTATTACCACCACAAACCCCACCGACTGATACCAGCCCTCAGCACTCAACAACTACCTGTATGCCCTCAACACCTCCGTAGGTTTGCATATGCCCCCACTCCCATCTGCCCTACCAACTTCCCACCCCCTCTTTATGTTTGCAGAGGCACACACTAAGAGCCCACCAAAATGACAGATATTCACTTTTTTTGTGTTGTCTTTTTATTGGTAAAAAAAAAAAAACCTTTTACAAGTTTCCACATGTACAGTAACATTTTCCATTTACTCATTTTCACAGTCTTTTTCATTTAAACATTTCCACATAACGTTGAGTATGTATTTCTATCCTCTTACTCCTAGTCTTAAAATGTAGCGCTCTGAAACACTTGTGTACGAGCCCGATATAACATATCATATCCCAAGATTGCCATATATACATAATCGATATTCACTTTCCCTTCCATTATTGACCCCTACACGATTGGTCACGGTCACGACCATCTTCTGCAAGCTTGCTTTGATAAATTCTGTGAGTACCAAACAGACTGATGTCAAGGGTTGTGAACACGTGGACACACTGAGCTGGCTCATCGCTCTGCCCAGCGGGATAGTGTTCCTTTTGAATTTCACAGAGATAGTTCTGATGTTTGCTTTTTCGGGTCCGTTTGAGATGTTAATTGCAATATAATTACTACACACTATAATTGGAAATTCAAACAATACTCCGCTTTTTCAAAAGTATTAGCAAACGCATATGAGAAAAAAAAAGAAAACTGGCCTGCGAAGCAACAGGCACAAAGACCTTTCAGAATCTCACACACATGATGATGCCTCAGCGGACGCGCTCACATGTGTAACATGTGCCCTTCATTCAAGTCCCTAATGATACCACACTGAGAAGGAGCTCTTTTTTTAACCTCATCAGTGCGGTAAGAGTAGATCAGATCTTGAAAAGATACAACACATAGGAACCAGTGTAAAGCGGACTGAAAGCCTTTTTTAGTGGCTGCGTTTGGGATTTTAACCGGAAGACCTGTTTATCATTTGATGATGGCAAGTGTTTTCAGGCTAAGCTGGGAAGTTCAGCAGGACACGAGTTACAGGCAATTTTAAAAGCACGTGTTCACAGAAAGAGTTGTGTCTGTAGTAACATGGCTGAACGATCCAACCAGATGGAGGTTAATATGGTCCACTAAAGAGTGGGATCGACCAAGCTTTGCTAGGGGCCCCAAACTATTCAAGGTGAGTTTCAAGGGGGTTTGTCCCAAAATACTGTAAACAATAATGTGTTAAATTGTTGCAACAGAACACTTTTTTGAAAAAAAATGGATAAAAGGTCATAAAATGTACAAAGGGTTCTGCGAACACATGAGAAAATCCCATAGATATCAGGTCACTAAAGGTACACAATGTATCGTTTTCCAATGTGGAGGAAAATTGGCACATGAGAATTGTATGTACTCCCTAAATCTGGCACTGCTGTAGTATAGCGACTTGGCCCTGTATCCTGCCATGTTTAAACAATGCCTCTTGCATATGTGAGGTAGAGACTGCAGCATGTACTGTGCATGCCTATGCAATGAAAGCCTCCCAGCTTGTTGGAATGCTCGCTTTCTCATCTCTTGCTTCTGACGTGTTTCCATTTTGGCATATGCAAGCAGGCTATAGGCTCTTACTTTCTTAAGAAAAGAGGTAGTTCTGTCGTTGTGTGATCAGTGGTCGAAGTGGGCCAGAGCGGTCGGGAGCGGTGCTCCTCTACTGCTTGTTACAGTTCCTATACTTTTATTTTAAAAAGAAACCGTTCCGGAATGGTTTTGTTTTAAAATAAAAGTGTAGGAAGAATTTGAATCTTTCACTTTCAGTGCACTACACTGAGTGTTCCCCTAAACAGCTGGTGCATGTGTTCTGGGGTTTGTATTGTGCGTGGGAGGGTGTCTGGCGATGATGTTTGTGGGGAGCGGTGCAGGCCAGTAGAGAGCATAGTTCCACTACTTCTTTTCGTACACTTCGACCAATATGTGTGATTGACTTTGTTTGGGTCTGTTTGAGATGTTCATTGCGATATATTCACTACACAATATAATTGCCAATTCAAACAGTCTTTCAAATGATTAGAAAAGGCATAGGATAAGAAAAAAAAACTGGACTGTAAACAGGGTCAGACTGGGGCCTAAAATTGTCACGGGCACCAATGAAAAAGTGGGGCAGGGTTGCAAATGGCAATTCGTTCCTTTTGTGACAGACCGTGACAGTACACAAGGGGGAGCTTTGGGATAAAATGCAATGCAAATTGTGCATTTTAAAGAATATTCAGTAACACTTGTCAAAACTACTAGCTTGCGTTTTTAGTTCCGGTATTTCTCTATTTCCCCGGAGGCCAGTCCGAGCCTGCCTGCCAAGCAATGTGCACAGAGACCATTCAGAAGCTCACACACATGATGATGCCTCAGCAGATGCGCTCACATGTGTAACATGTGCCCTTCATTCAAGTCCCTAATGATACCACGCTGAGGAGTTCTTTTTTTAGCCTCATCAGTGCGGCAAGAATAGATCAGACCTTGAAAAGATACAACACACAGGAACCAGGCTAAAGCGGGACTCCTAAAACTAGGTCACTCACAATGAGTATGCTCTGCACATGTTTGTCTTTCAACAAATATGACAGACTGAAAGCCTTTTTTAATGTCTGCTTTTGGGATTTTAACCGGAAGATCTGTTTTTCATTTGTTGATGGCAAGTGTTTTCAGGCGAAGCTGGGAAGTTCCACAGAAAACGAGTTACAGGGAATTTCAAAAGCATGTTTTCACAGAAATAGTTGTTTCTGTAGTAACACGGCTGAACGTTTTAACCAGATGGACCCCAAACTATTCAAAGTACATCTTAAGTTTAAGGGCTTCTGTCCCAAAATATTGTAAGGTACGATTGTAGGATGTAATGTGCATGTCTTTGCAATGAAAGTCTCTCACTGAACTTGTTTCAATGCTCGCTTTCACAGGGGAGCGAAAGTCGTCACATCGCTAACGCTCTTGCTTGCCTCAAAGTGTATGGTAATTTTCTGGGGGTGTAGGCACTTTCACTAACTGAGTTATGACAGGGGGACCTCACTGATAACAGTGGTTTATATGAAGGAGCACAGCTTGTGTCAAAGGCTGACATAATGAGGCTTTGTTCTTTGCTAGCAGGATGAATTTAGTGTGCAACCTTGACCTGTTGGGACCACCCCTTACATTGGGAAACATAAGCCCTGATGGGTATAAAGGCTGGGAGGACTCAAGGGCAAGTGGACGCTCAAAACTGTGTGACTCCTGCTGCTGTTGGGTTCATGCTGTCACTTCTTTCTACTAATAAAGTGTTCACCACCAACAGAGTTGTAAGTGATTCTTTTCCTCGACAAGATTGGTGCAGTTTGACGTAAGATTCACACTGCTCTACAGCCAGGTCTGGGGGCTGGTGGGCGTGCCTCCTAGTGATCCTAGTAGGCCCAAGAGAGACAATTTCATCAGAGGGTTGAACTGGCCATGCTGCCTGAAGGCCCAAGGAGGGTGGCCAGAGCAGGTACAGAAGAAATTGCCAACTGGAAAATCATAGATTGGTGAACACAGGTAATCATGTCAATGTACTGACATGTTTCATATGGTGGGGCCAGAAGTGGGGGACTGATGCTTGCCTCTGGAATCTAGAAAACCAAAATTGAAAAACCTGTAATCTGGTTTAATTACCACAAGATACAGGAGGGAAAGTACCCAGCCTATAGGACTGGTTATCTCAATAAGGAAATGAAACAATCAGTTGGCCACCACAGTTTAAAAGCGGCTCTCCATGCCCCCTAGTGAAGTAGAAAACATGAGACCAGAGTATCCATCAGAGTAGTGTAGGACCGATAAAGGATTAGGGTGAATGTGTTCTGGATCCAAATACTTTGGATGAGAACCCCATCATTGTCTTGTCTTGACCCATACCTCATCATTGGAAACCCTAAATGTGCAACTCAGTTCGCAACCTGACTTTTAGCTCACTTTCTTCTGTATCTAGTATGGGAGCTATAATAGGGTGTGTTTCTACTGATTATGCATCTTGTCTTTGACTCTTATCCATTTGTGTCTCTGAAAAGCTGAATACTGGTCTGCATTGTGGGTAGCACAACGGGTGATATAAACTGCAAACCAGCAGTTATCTGAATCTGACAAACACTAACAAGCATTTCTGAAATTTCGGAACGGAACCTGGGTGTGATACCTGTGCTTCTCGATAAACGCAGCAGAGCGCTTAGGCTAATGAGCCATACCCGCACTGCCAGCCATGGGACTCGATAGCATTCGGATGCAGATGGATTTAGGAACGGACCTGGATCTGTAATAAGTAATACCTTGTCTTATCTCTGTGGGAATGGGTTCAGGGCAGTCCAGACAAGTACTGCTTCCTCCTAAAGGGAGTCTATCACACTACATATTTACTCATTATTCGCCAAAAGCATGCAAGTTCTTGGAACAATGACATGAATATACTCAGACTGGGTCACCTAGATACTTCCCCCAGGAAGGCACATTTGATTTAGACAGGATAACAAATAAACAGAAGGCACTAGAGGAGAAATGTTCACGTGTGCACCAACATCAATGGGACTGTTATCTCAACTAGTATACCGAAGCCACAAAGACGGAGACTGAGTCTAAGACTCGGGCATTAAAAGATACTCAAGAGTATCTCCAGGAGCAAGTAAAAGTTTTGAAAACTGATCAATCATACTGGCAGGTGCCGGCCCATAAGGCTTGGTACAAACAATGATATCTCATACTTCAAGGGGAGCCCCCATTAAAAATAAAGTCCTGAAGATATGTTTGACACGTACAATCAGGATATTCTTATGGAAATACCTGACAGGAGAGGGGTTAGCCCAGACCCTTCCCAACCACCAACCAATCTCTAGTCCACTCCAATACATCTTATGGACGGCCCATTCACTCCTAAAACACAGGCTGAGATCTCAAATCTGTTTTCACGTCCTCAGGCACATTTGAAGGGTTTTCAACCCCAGTGCTTAATACCACCTGTTACATTCCTACTCAGACAGCTACTGGGAGGAGGAGATACCCTTGTGATAGTACATGTCCCATGGAGAGGTACTGATTTGTTTAACATTGCCCAAATATTTCCAAAGATACAAGAGGACCCTGTTAAGTTTCAGGAGGAATTGCAGGTCATTATTGACCTGAATTGTGTTGATCTTAATCAGTTGTTATGAGCAGTGCTGCCCACAGATACAACCACACTGCTTAAAATATATGCAAATTGGTCAGCTGAAGAACTGGCTACCGCTAGAGATTTTATAAAAATGGACTGATAGGCTAGTGCAAACTATTATTCAAACTTGTCCTCCAAAGACCGGTTTGCCAAAGATTAATACATGCAAGCAAGGTGAAGTGGGAGAATGGAAAAACAGGCTCCCGTCCTTCCCCTCTCATGCCTGGCCTAAAGGAACACGGCCCAGACACCCGCCACGAGAAGAGTTTGCCCATCTACCAGACGACCAAATACCCTGGTACAGGAACATACGGATGTGTCCATCTGCCTGCCCAGCAGCCCGCCCTGCCCATGCCGATACCTGCGGCACGGATCAACTAGACTAAAACCTACACGTCGTTAGAGATGCCATGACGACCTAGCCAACGGTCAGCACACCTGTGCCAATATACACACTGGACACTCCCGCACCAATCTACACGAAGAATATACTCAGTGCTATGACGTAGGCGACAGACATACTCATGGACGTGCATCTTTATTATTTTCCACATAGGCTCTCAAAATGCAGAAACGCAAGACGCATCATGAACTCATCTAAAGAGCTTGCTTACGCTTCTCCTAAACCCAGGTGCCATAATGAGAAATATAACGAAGACACGATACTGGTCATAAGACAATATGATACTATAACCTAAAGCGCCTGTGCACCAAACGGTTCCACCTATACACCAGCCCTAAGTAGGCCGCAAGCAAGAGCTCCTATGGACGTTAAAAGAACAAGAGTCAGGTTGCTGATCCTGCAGAATGAGCCTGGCGAAAGCAGACAGCCAAGGTCGTAATGTTGCAAACCCACATTCCAAAAGCAGACCATCAAGGGCACGATGTTGCAACCTCGCATGCCGCGCACCAACGTTAAAGTTGCACCTGCAAATTAAACCAGGCACACAGTGGAAAAACAATATTAATTGTGCAGAATTCTGCCTCAAACACGGTCCCACCTCACGTGACCAAGCCGAACCTGACAGGATGCCAAGCCCAGGAGAAAGATGGCGTCTGGATCCCTCGTTACAAGACACAGGCAGATACACTTAAAAGGCTCAATGGACATCTGCGACAGTGGGAGTAGTCGGCTTTCCAGCTCATGAATAAGTCCTCACATTGTCTGCACGTACTCATAGTGAAACATTGTTGCAAATGACAGGTACACAGAGAGCTGGGAACAGCGATGGTCCCAGGCTGGGAAGCTCGCGGGCGCACCAATCAGAACATGGGGCTCTTATCACTGACGCCATTAACATTAACCAATCATCAGGAGTCTTCATGTAACAATTCTCATGTATCTAATTGTAGGGACAACCCAGATATATCACCTGACTAACCCTTGTCCACTAATATTGTTCTCTATACGTATGCTATACTAACCCTACCACTCGAGCAACCAATTAAGAGTGGCGATAGGTTTTTTGCTAACTTTCTAAGGTGACGCAAGTACCGCTAAGGTAAAAAGGGCCTGCGAGCCCCACGATTGTGTGTGTGTCAGGATGGACGCGTACGATCCTTGACCCATCCCTGCCGTTTTTGTATAATAAACAGCAGAGTCACCTTGCTTCTTGTGTGTGTCTCATACTCTATCTCTTCTGGGATATACGGGAGGAGTTGGGGCCTCCCTGCCCGGAGGTCTGCGGACGGCCAGGCCGACCCCGGCAGAATTTTCTCCCCGACAAGTTGGAGGCACGGACGGGGTCTGTTTAAGATCGGCATTTTTTATTTTTGCTTTTTCCAGGCACTCCAGTTGCGAGGAGGCCCGGCGGCGCGGCCCCCTCTGCCGTCGCCCCCTTCTGAGGACTACAGGACCATCGCGGAGCTGCGAGAAGACCGAACAGCGCAATCCGGATATTGGCCCTCGGGAGCCGGTTGAGAAGTATCCCGCCCGCGGTTGGCGAGTGTCCAGACGTGGTCCAGACGAGGGGAGGTGACGAGCCGCTTGGAGGGGTACAAGCAGTCGAGCGGCCCCGCATCATGAGAACTTGGTGAGCATGCCACGCACAACAAGCAATGTGAAATTGTGAGGGAGGGGGGAGGAATTAAATACGGGAGGTGGGAGGTGTTGCACAGGTGCGCGGCGAAGGTTTGACAATTTAGTGTAGGCAATGAAATGAATGGTAGCCGAACGAGTGCGAGAGCAGTCGGCTACGTTACGCGAGAGAGGGAGGTGGAGCACGAAAACATCACGTGCGGCTGCTTGTAGACACTGATTGGCCTAGGTCGCGACTACGTGTAAGGGTGTGTGTGTGTGGTTTCCTACGATTTGGCATTTATTGATCAATGAGTAGATGAGGATCCCTATTGTTCGAGCAAGACACTCGATAGGTAGATGACGTTTCCCTGTAGGCGGTAGCTAGTTAGTTGCCCAATACGGAAGATAATTGGCTGGTTAAGCCCTCCTGTCGAGGGGCGTATCACACGCGAGGCGACGCAGCGTGCGCAATCCGATTATATTATTGATTTGATTACCTTGTTCCAGGAGTGACAGGAAGACAGCTGTAAGGGTAACGGGGGTAGATTGCAAGTGTATTTTGAACTTAAAGAATATATGAAGAACTTACCAGTAGCTCGAAGAGATCGGTGACGTCACCAGTAGGGCTTTCATAGGATATCGCGAACACAAGGCATCTCCGTTTTGAGAGTGATGGGGAAGAGAAGTGTGGTAAGGGAGTGGAAACGGAGATAAACGGTAAATGAGTTGATCGGGGAAAGGCGAAACAGGGAACGTGGCTGCGCACGGAGAACGCCGGCCACGGCAAGTGTAGAAGGGGGAGGAGCACGTGAAAATAGGACGACTGTATAAGAACGTCATAAGGGGTACGCAGCCGCAGGGGGCTACCTGCGCCTTGGTTGCAGGGGGCCGTAAGGGTGTTGTATAAAGAAAGAAAGACAGGAGAAAATATACAAATGTAACATACTATATTTTTTATATAATTTTCCTTAGCGGACTATCGTAAGTCCCCAAACTTACGGGGCCAGGTAACGATATAAGGCTGTATTTTGTAAACTACTAGTGAGATAAACTGCTACCAGATAGGGGAAGGGTAGCAAGTGGAGCGCTACTATGTCATACGGGACAAGATCGGGAGGGTGGGGGAACACCCTCACTACCCCACTCTACAACACATATGCACAACACTGCCACCCCATAGGGAGAAACTGATTAAGTATAGCATAGAATGGACCCAGGGGACGGATAACAAAATGCTGACACCGTGGCCGCCTAATGGTAGCTTCGATCCATATGTCCAACATTCATTATTAAACCATCTGCACAATACATATAAAGGGAAGAAGTTTGCAAACCACGTGGAGGTGTTTAACTTATGGAGGATGTTCCAGGGGTCCCGACCAGGACAAAATGGAATGTTCACTATGGGGGAAATACCGGAAGACAAAGAGATTAAGGAGGAAGGAGAGGATGGGAAACAGGGGAGAGAGGACCAAAAGAACACGGGAAACAGAGGAGAGGGAGGAGAAAAGAATAATAAAACAGATGAAATAAAACAGGAACCGAGCAACGATATACCCCTAGCAAAGGGAGTGAAAACAGAGGGAAGGGGGTTGTACCCTTTAAGAGAATTAGGAGAAATAGAAAGAGGACAGTTAAGGGCGGCTGAGGGATACTCGAACCCGGCATACAGCCCTCCACCATATGTAGCTCATAGGAAGGTGCCAGCAGGGGAGGGGTGGACCGGAGAAGACCAGACTGTGGAAATAGGAAATGATGAGTGGGTAGCTGCACAGATATTATTAAAATTACGAGGTTCATTAACAGGAGAAGAGAAGGAGGTAGTAAAGAAAACAGACGAGGATAATGCCAGGGAGAGTGAAATGAGGGGGGAAGAGCTGTTAAGACAAAAGGAAGAGATTTTGGAGGAACGACTAGCAAAATTAAGGGATGAGCAGAATGAATTGATGAAGCAGCTCGAGAGGGAAGAGAGAGAGAGAGCGAGGAAAAGGAAAGAAGGTAAGAACGAATTGGAAAAAATAAGGGAACGAACTGAGGAGCAAAGGAGAGAAGCTGAAAGGGTAAAAGCAGCAGCAGAAAGGGTATCAAGAGTAGTGCTGCGAGAAAAGAAAAGGGAAGAAGAAGAAAAAGAAATGGCAATGTGGAAGAGGAGGCTACTATCAGAAACAACTAAGAAATACGAAGAAGGGAGGATGCTAGAGAGTATAGTAGAAAGAGAAAGGGTGAAATGGGAAAGGAAGAAAGAGGATGAAAGAATATTGGAACAGATGAGAAGTGAAGTGATGGAGGAATTAAAAAGGAAAAGGGAGGAAAATAGTAGGGAGATGGAGGAGAGACATGAAGGAGAAAGAGAAGATAGGAGAAGGGAGAGTGGAGCATGGGGGGATGTATGTAGAAACACAGAAGTAGCAACAACATCAGCACAAAGGGGAGGGGTTGATGAAGGAGGAAAAGGAGAACTGGACCTAATAGACTTACAAACAGTAACGATCAAGGGGAGAAAGACCGAGTGGGGGGTGCCGTTTATGACTAGCTTTTGTAGTGAGGAAGAAGAAGGAGTGGAAAAGGAAGGAAGAAACAGTGAAAGGGAAAGCTTAGATAAACTATACATCACCCGGACCAACACAGACTCACCATGGATCAGTAGGAGAAAGGAGGAGCTGGGGAGAAGTGAGGAGGGAGAGCAAGGAATAGCGGAAAGACAGGCACATGAGGCCGCACCATCCCCATCACGCCCTCCCTCATCGCACCTTACATGTTCAACCACCTCACGCTCGTTATGCAAAATAAAACTCGCGCCCTTCACAGACGAACTGACACCCTATGCATGTCGGCTTAGAGACCTCCCTAGTTGCAGGCAGGAAAGACGAATACACATGTCCACATCAAATACAGGAAATGATGGAAGAAGGGGAAAAGATGGAGAAGAAAGAGTTACGAGCAGGGGAAATATGGACGAAGTTGAAGATGTAGAAGAAAGAGAAGAGGAGGAAGGGTGTGAGGACTCGATATTATGGAACACAAAGGGTGAAACAAGACATAACTTAATGCCACTTTTGGAGAGAGGAGGGGTTAGACCACAGTATGTCCCTTGGAAGCATACCGATAAAGAAAATATAAAATGCAGGCTCCCATCATTAAGTGGAGGTGCGGGTAAATGGATATATGAGATGGAAAAACACACCGCAGGACAGAAACTGGCAGTAGGAGATGTAAAGGGCCTTTTAATATCAATATTAGGGGATAGAGCGGATGACATTTGGAAGAGAGCGGGATTCCATGGGGTAACAATAACAAACACATCGCATGATGGGGCACCATTCGCAAACTGCAGACATGCACTATGGCAGGCACTGAGGGTACAGTACCCAGACACATCAGACATAGGAGCAATTACCTCCCGCAAGATGCGTGAGAACGAAGATCCTGTTGATTATATCCAGGAAATCCAAGAGAAGTGGCGCATGGAAACTAGAGAACAATGGGATAAAACACCAGCAATATTTTACCATATGCTGGTACAAGGGCTCCCAGAAGGAGTTCAGAAACAACTAAAGAAAGTAGTGGGAATGGAAGCAAAACCATGGCCCGAAATACAACTGACTATAGTGCATTATTGCAGGACATGGCAAGGAAAAATGAAACAAAAGGAAGAGGACAGGAAAACGGAAGAGGCTAAACTAGTACAGAAAAAGCTTGCTAAATATACAATGGAAGGGGCACTAATAACTACACCTACAACAATGACCCAAAGCCCCACACAAGTAGTGGCTGCACAAGATTCCTCCCAAATGCCACCTTCACCGGCTATAACACAACAGGCGCCGCCAATCCAACCATACACGACCAACATGGGGGGAGGACATACAATGGCAGGAACTGGGTATTATAATTATAACAGGGGGAGAGGAGGAATTATGAGAGGGAGAGGATATGGATATAGCACCCAACATCAGGTGGGAGGACTTAGAAATTCCTAAACCACAGGGCAACCAGTATACCAGGACAACACAGGGAGCTTTCCATGGCAGAGTAGGGAACCACTGGTGTGTTGGAGCTGTGGACTATTGGGGCACATGTCACGCACGTGTAGAGTTAGACCAGGAACACCATCATGGAGTGATCATGGACAACCAAGGCCTTCACAGGAACAGAAGGTCTACCACAACAGCAGACGTTGCAACAGGGAAATGAACAACAACAACAATTAACACAACAACAGCCACAAACATATTCACTGCCACAACAACAGGTAGCGATGACACAACAACCCCAAGCACCACAAACACAACTGGGTAGGGTTACGGTTTTGGGACACAACCCTTATACCGGAAATGGCCAGTCGTTGTACCCTCAATAGGACAGCCCACAGACGGCGTTGGTGTGTCCCATCCTGTCAGTAACACCTAATAGAGCGGAGGAACCACGCATAGAGGTAACGATAGGTGACAAAAATTATCATTCCTTGTTGACACCGGGGCGACCCGGTCTTGCATAAGGGAAGGTAAATTCAAGATGTCAGGCGAAGCCATGAACACCCAAGGATTCTCTGGGGCTAGAGGGTTGGTTCCCTTTACTGATAACATTCCCTTATCTATTGGAGATTATGATCTGTCAGTTCCACTTCTATATTATAGTGCCTCACCAGTAAATATACTGGGGAGAGACATAATGAATAGGTTGAATATGACGATCTCCTTTACTGAGGACGGCATAATTTGCTCTACTCCAGGGATTAACATGCTCACAGTACGACAGATTATGCAAGCATACTGCGGACAGACAGCGATTAGGGCGGAGCCAGTAGATGGCGAACTATTTCAGTATGGAACAGATATGGCAATTGCATGGATGCCAGGGATAGAAGGGAAAATATGGAGGAGGCCAGCAGCCTATCTGTTCAGACCAGAAACACCTGTTAATGAACCAGAAGGAAAGGTGGTTCTAATGGACATTGAGAGCATTATTGCAACAGCTGATTACATTGCTGTACATGCCCAAGACAGAGAAAGAAGAGCATGGAGGGCCGTGATAGCATTAGCAGAAGGATGTAGGCTCACCCAGGTGTCAGATGAGGAGCTGTTCTCAGATGAAAAGGAGGAAGGTGAAATGGCGTTTATGATGAGTGTGGATATATGGCTAAGAGTGGCTTACAAACAAGTAGCACAGAAAATTGCAATGGCACTTGAGGCACCCGCAAGCACCCCAGTCCCCTTCTTTAAGGAGGATATGTCAAAGGTACCCAAATCATTGTGGACTACTGGCCCCTATGACGTGGGGTGCATAAAAAGTATAGGGGGAGTAAGAATAAAATTGAAAAAAGGTGCAATACTCCCCAGAGTAAAACAGTACCCACTATCAAAAGAGGCAGATGAGGGCATATATGAAACCATAACGGCCCTTATAAATAATGGTATATTGGTCCCCTCAGAATCACCATGTAACACGGCTGTGTACCCAGTGCGCAAGGCTAAAGGGGGGTCTTGGCGCTTCATACAGGATCTCAGGCCCTTGAACAACATAGTAGAAGCGGAATATCCCGTAGCAGCAAACCCGGCCACAATATTGTGTGGCATTCCAGCAGAAGCATCACGATTTACAGTGATCGACCTTAAAAATGCTTTTTTCTCAATACCACTACACCCAGCCTCACAAGATCTAACGAGCTTCACTTACAGAAACACATAGTGGAAGCACACCAGATTGCCTCAAGGGTATTGCGAATCACCCTCAATTTTCAATAGAGTGATACAGATGGATTTGGGTAACATTGAAGTGGAAAGCACAGTGTTGCAGTATGTGGATGACATAATAATTTGCAGTACAAACGAAAGAACATGCAGAGAGGACTCCTTAAAGATGTTGACAATATTGGCTGAAAAAGGTTACAAGGTAGACATGGAAAAGATACAGTACTGTCAAGAACAGGTACTTTACATTGGTCAACTTATATCCCAGCATGGAAGAAAGATTGCACCACAAAGAGCACAGGCCATTTCAAACACTCCGATGCCACAAACTGTGAGGGAACTGCAGCAGTTCCTGGGGCTGTGCAACTACTGTAGAGCATGGGTATTTGATTACAGCTCGTACATAGGACCCCTGCTTGAGGCGTTAAGGGAAGCTAATAAAGGGGAGAAAAAGCTGGGTGGACGATGGAAATGAAAGAGGCTTTTGATGAATTGAAAGATGCGATGTCAACTGCTCCGGTACTGGCATCCCCAGACTATGAGCGACAATTTTCTATATTCTCACATTGCGATTCAGCAGTAATGCAAGCAGTGTTGGCTCAAAAAACAAGCATGGGCTACAAACCAGTAGAATTTTACAGCGGCCACTTAGATCCTGTGATGTTAGGCCACTTCCCTTGCGAACAAGGTCTCGCCGCAGCTGCTTTTGCGGTGGAAAAAGCATCAGCAATCACCATGGGGTGCCCAACTACACTATTTGTGGAACATGCACTATTTGCGATATTGAATAAACCTAAATCCACTCTAACCACGCAAAGAGCATCAGGTTATGAGATCATTTTATCCAGAGCTGAACTATCAATTGTTAGATGTAGCACGGTCAACCCTGCAAGGTTCCTAGCAGAAGTAATTGAGGAGGGAGATTATGCCCATGACTGTACGCAAATAACTGAAATGTACTCATGTACTAGAAAGGTTAAAGAAAACGCACTAGAGGGAGGTGAGCTCTTGTTTATTGATGGGTCATCAACTATCGATCAAAGGGATGGTGTAAGGAGGACTGGGGCTGCAGTGGTAAAAATGATGGAGGTACCGGTGTGTGTGGCAATGAAATGTGTACAATTACCACAGCATTACTCCGCTCAAGCAGCGGAATTAGTTGCACTGATCTTGGCGTTGAAGGAAAGCTTTGACAAACGGGTGACCATATACTCCGACAGCGCATATGTTACATCCACTGTCCACTCAGGGCTGTCGAAATGGAGAAGAAGAGGGTTTAGGAGAGCTGATGGCACTCCAGTGCAACATGCCCTCTTATTGGCTGAACTAATTGAAGTAATAAATGACCCCCAAGAATTAGCTTTAGTAAAATGCACCGCACACACCAATGGTGAGGACCACGTCTCGAAGGGGAATGCAGCAGCAGACGCACATGCGAAGTATGCTGCATACTTTGGTGAGATATGGAACCCCCCAGAGTCACAGAGAGGGAGAGGGAGGGGAATGGCTAAGGAGATGTTGATAAGAGAAGGTTACACCCATCTCCCAGCCACACAGATTATGGAGATACAAGCGGCTGTACCAATGGCCGAAAAAGAAATATGGGTAAAAAGAGGATGTACAATGTCACCAACCGACGCACTATGGTGCCAGGGTGGCACTGGAAAGGTTGTAATACCATTGGCACTTTTGAACACCGCCCTGAGCCAACTACATCATCCAGCCCACACAGGCAAGGAAGTAATTGCAGCATGAATTAGGGAAGACTGGTTCTGCCCCGAGTTAAATTCTCATGTGTCAAATTTTATCAGTAATTGTCTCACATGCCAACAGTTTACGGCCGGCCATACTCTAAAGGTGATAAGAGGTACTATACCCCGGCCAGAGGGACCTTTCCGGCATCTCCATATTGACTATGTTGATATGATCAACATATGTCAAGGAAATAGGTATATGATTGTAGTAGTATGCCCATTCTCTAGGTGGGTTGAGGCAGGGCCCTGTTCACACCCAGATGCATTTAGAGCAGCTAAATTCCTAGTGAGGGAGGTCTTCCCCAGGTGGGGAGTGTGCGAGGTGTTAAGGTCAGACAATGGCCCACATTTCGCAAACGAAATGTTCCAGCACATCACATCATTGCTGAACATCAAGCATAAATTTGCATGTGCATACCACCCACAGGCCAACGGTGTATGTGAACGCCTGAATGGCCTATTAAAGGAGGCAATTGCAAAGATACAGCAAACAACAAAGAAGAGTTGGTTATATTGCCTTCCATTAGCCCTATTTGAGCTAAGGAATAGACCAGGGTCTGACCACCACCTCACCCCTCACGAGGTGGTTACCGGACGTCAAATGCGCCTTCCCCTAACGCCAACATCAAGAGCATTTACCGACCACGAAAGCACAGCCAGTGTACTTGGTGATGAAATGTACCAATATGTGTCTTCTTTGATTACTAGTGTAGTGTTTGTGTCTCAACAGCTTGAGCGCACACGGGGCGGGTCTAACAGCAATCAACAAGAAGACGCGGATAAAGAACTGGAAAAGGAAGGACTGTGTAAAATTGCTAAAGGTGACCACGTACTACTTCGCAATTTCAACAGGAAGTGGAATAGTCCACGATTCACTGGCCCCCATCTGGTAGAGGAGGTATCAACGAGAGCAGTAAAGCTACAGGACAAGCGTGCTGTAAAGATCTACAAAACAAAGACCCGCCCCAGCGCCACCGACAGGTCCATTGGGAGTACAGCAACAACATCACCAACGGAGGAAGAAAGTTCTACCACAGCCAACGGCCCAAGTGTTCCCATACCCTGTCACTCCCCAGACTCCCCAGAGACAATAACTGAAGAAGAAAGGGGTGATCCCCATACTGCCCACCCAATGGTCACACGCTCAAAGAGTAAAGATAATTCCGCCAGTTGAGCCCAAACCCCCTGTCCACCACCCACTGACCCTACCCCCATTGCAGTAATACCTGAATTGAAGGACATTGTCTCGCACACGTACACATGTAAACACTTGAATGCTCTCTTTTCTTTTCTCTCGCACATGCAGGAACTGCGTATTATTGTACTGCTAAGAAAATAGATAACTAACAAATTCACTGCCCAGGAGTAGATGGTACCCTCAGACAATAACTACCCAGAAGAATTGTCACACCAATTTGTATATGAAATAAAAAGGCCAACGTACCTGAAAAGGAAAAGGGTACGTGTCTACTACACTTCCTCTTGGCCATAGAATACTCAATGCCCCACCTCCACCCATACTTGCCTGCCCTAAGAGATAGATCGCTTAGATTAGCGTGGGAACAGCTCTTCGCCTGGGCACTGAATGACTATTTGATAGGGAGAGCTTAAAAAACAACAACTAACATTTAATAACCAGCATATTGAGAATTTTCAGGCGGGCAACTCTAATGTCGCAAGAATATGCTGCCGGACTGCAGCAAGGTAAGAGCAAAATGCCGGTGAAATTAGCATGTGTAATAAAAATAATAGGGATTTTCATGATCACCGGGTTCTTGGCTGCCTCTGTATGGCAGTATAGCTGTGCTATCAATATTATTGCTGTACCCAAACCTAACCCACCCCCATCCCCAGCTGCAACAGGTGTTACGTCAGGTGATACTAGTAAAATTGTGTACAGACAAAATAGAGTTCAACGCAGCACATACTCAGATAATAAAGGTATTGACAATTATATACAAGATTCAGCACACGTCTCAAACAACATATGGTACCAACACATGACCCGCATTGGTAAGCAGACAATAGAAGACAGCTGCTACGTTTGCTCATTAATACCATACGCCATGAGCGCTTCTCGAACATTTGTTGCCACAGAAATAGATGAAAAGACAGCACGATGCATAATATACTTGGCACTGTACCAAACGAAAGGAAGATTTCAAGGGACAGTGGTGCATATGGTGTGGAAAACACGAGACTCATACCCATACGAAAACAACTTCCTCAAGACTTATTTGAGTTACCACAAGAGCAGTCTACATGCTGAAGCATTCAGATACATAACAAGTGGTCCTGCAAAAGGGGAAACAAAGAAAGTAACACTGCAGTATTTACCATGTGATTGGTACGCCACTGAAGTTCCTGGTAAACTAGGATGCTGGGAGAGGCCACTGGTGACGATAACGGGGAAGGTGTACTTGGACAACAAATGGGAGATAGGAGTGATTGGCAGCAACATGGTAACAAAAGAAACTATTTCAACTATCGATGCACACAACCACAGATGTTGGACGACTTGGATCAAGTACGTGCCCATGCTCACGTGGATAGAGACGGATGAAGACCCAATAACAATACTGCCGCTGACTGCGTCTAAGGTATGCTACCACCATAAAGGAGAGGTGGACGTAGGATACAACACCAACTGTGCAAGCGTGATGGAGTTACCTGAGGGGGGAGCAGGAACAGCAGTGATAATGGACCATTACTGGGCCTGTGGAGAAAAGGCATACCACACACTGCCCCCTCTGTGGAATGGTGTATGCACGATGGTGCACGTCAATGTACCATCACTAGTGGTACCCCAGAAGCATGTGAATGTGGCGAACTTTCCCAAAATGGATGAAGGGGACAAGAGAAAGAAGAGATCTGCACCACCTCAGGAGGAGCCAGGAAACAGGACCAACGGCAATAATACTGTCCTAAATAGAAGGAAAAGACAAGGAGAACCTCTGACAGGAAATTACCAATGGGGAAGGTCGGAAACGGCACTCACTTCAATTCCGCTAGAACACAGACTATTTAGCAGAGCAGCAATGTTCTTCTCCTCAATAATACATCCGGGACTGCAGGCTTACGCAAACGCAAAATGGCTCCAGATAACTAGATGGGAACTAATGATGACCATCAATTCTACGGTAAATGGATTCAACGCAATAAAAGAGGAGCTGCGAGCTATAAGGATGGTAGCACTTCAGAACAGATATGTATTGGACCTCCTCACAGCCATGGAAGGAGGAGTCTGCGCAAAGATAGGACAATCATGCTGCACGTTCATTCCTGCCAACGATGCTGACAACGGTACACTGACAGAAGCAGTTTCACAATTGGCCCAGATGCACTCCAAAATGATGGATGAAAGTAAAGACGTGAAAAAGGATGAGAGCTGGTTTTCGCTATTATGGTCATGGATGCCATCTTGGCTGTCAGATGGACTGAAAATTATAGTTGGTTGTACTATTTTGGCTGGAGCTACACTGATCATAATAGGATTTTGGAAGGCCCGGAAGGCACGCACCACTGACGAGTTGCTTGAAATGGTCGGTATGCACCCATTGATGCCAGCAGATGACGGCCAGCACACAGGCATAATAATACAAGAGAGAGAGAAATTGCGCAACCAGATCATCACCAACCACCTGGACCCACCATCGGTGAAGATCGAGAACCCAAGAAACCCCAGGAGTTACATAGGGAAATGGGTATACTGTACTCCTGGAGGAACATGTGAATATATGTATTGGTCATTTGAAGATCATGTTAACCACTATGGACATTTAGGAGGAATAACTAAGATATGGAGAGTAAGAGGAGATAACGAAAAGGATATGTTTGTGGTTGACAAGTCGACCAGAGGGGGGACTGAAGTGGGAGAATGGAAAAACAGGCTCCCGTCCTTCCCCTCTCGTGCTTGGCCTAAAGGATCACGGCCCAGACACCCGCCACGAGAAGAGTTTGCCCATCTACCAGACGACCAAATACCCTGGTACAGGAACATACGGATGTGTCCATCTGCCTGCCCAGCAGCCCGCCCTGCCCATGCCGATACCTGCGGCACGGATCAACTAGACTAAAACCTACACGTCGTTAGAGATGCCATGACGACCTAGCCAACGGTCAGCACACCTGTGCCAATATACACACTGGACACTCCCGCACCAATCTACACGAAGAATATACTCAGTGCTATGACGTAGGCGACAGACATACTCATGGACGTGCATCTTTATTATTTTCCACATAGGCTCTCAAAATGCAGAAACGCAAGACGCATCATGAACTCATCTAAAGAGCTTGCTTACGCTTCTCCTAAACCCAGGTGCCATAATGAGAAATATAACGAAGACACGATACTGGTCATAAGACAATATGATACTATAACCTAAAGCGCCTGTGCACCAAACGGTTCCACCTATACACCAGGCCTAAGTAGGCCGCAAGCAAGAGCTCCTATGGACGTTAAAAGAACAAGAGTCAGGTTGCTGATCCTGCAGAATGAGCCTGGCGAAAGCAGACAGCCAAGGTCGTAATGTTGCAAACCCACATTCCAAAAGCAGACCATCAAGGGCACGATGTTGCAACCTCGCATGCCGCGCACCAACGTTAAAGTTGCACCTGCAAATTAAACCAGACACACAGTGGAAAAACAATAGTAATTGTGCAGAATTCTGCCTCAAACACGGTCCCACCTCACGTGACCAAGCCGAACCTGACAGGATGCCAAGCCCAGGAGAAAGAAGGCGTCTGGATCCCTCGTTACAAGACACAGGCAGATACACTTAAAAGGCTCAATGGACATCTGCGACAGTGGGAGTAGTCGGCTTTCCAGCTCATGAATAAGTCCTCACATTGTCTGCACGTACTCATAGTGAAACATTGTTGCAAATGACAGGTACACCGAGAGCTGGGAACAGCGATGGTCCCAGGCTGGGAAGCTCGCGGGCGCACCAATCAGAACATGGGGCTCTTATCACTGACACCATTAACATTAACCAATCATCAGGAGTCTTCATGTAACAATTCTCATGTATCTAATTGTAGGGACAACCCAGATATATCACCTGACTAACCCTTGTCCACTAATATTGTTCTCTATACGTATGCTATACTAACCCTACCACTCGAGCAACCAATTAAGAGTGGTGATAGGTTTTTTGCTAACTTTCTAAGGTGACGCAAGTAGCGCGTCATACTAAGGTAAAAAGGGCCTGCAAGCCCCACGATTGTGTGTGTGTCAGGACGGACGCGTACGATCCTTGACCCATCCCTGCCGTTTTTGTATAATAAACAGCAGAGTCACCTTGCTTCTTGTGTGTGTCTCATACTCTATCTCTTCTGGGATATACGGGAGGAGTTGGGGC
This sequence comes from Ambystoma mexicanum, assembly GCF_040938575.1. Taxonomy (NCBI): domain Eukaryota; kingdom Metazoa; phylum Chordata; class Amphibia; order Caudata; family Ambystomatidae; genus Ambystoma; species Ambystoma mexicanum. The sequence continues at coordinate 1,044,511,403 of NC_090935.1, forward strand.
CTCCCTGCCCGGAGGTCTGCGGACGGCCTGGCCGACCCCGGCAGAATTTTCCCCCCCGACAAAGGAAAGGGAGAAAATCTGGCGGAATGGCTTGAACATCTGAAAAGATGCTTTGAACAGTATTCTGGAATTGTGGATGTGACACTGTTAGCACCTCAAGCGGTGGTGGCCCATTTTGTAATGGCAATTCAACCGAAAGTGTCTGAATAGATTAAGGCTGTGGTGATAGGATGGGAAGAAAAGGGAATAGTGGACGTTTTGTTGGCCGCACAGCATTTTCATGTGAACGTTGAGAGACAAAAAGAAACTACCCAAGAAAAGTTGGGGCACATTGCAAATTAATCAAGTGTTGAATCAACAAGTGCTCAAAGTGCTATTGTGATATGAACAAGATATCATTTTCTAACGTTTGTGAATATGATGAATGCATGAAGAAGTTGTGCATGAAGTTTGTATGGAGGGATGTGTTGTTTACGTTTATGGAGCCATATTTTATATGAACAGAATTGTTATTATGCAATTTGGTGTGCGTTTTTTGTAAAATAAACAGTTAGTGATTACAATTGAAACAGTAATCAGATGTTATCTCTGGTCTGGTTGCTCTAATCTCTTCTATTGCACTGGTCTACTGTACATATCCCTTCTCTAAAGCCTGCTTGACAATGGTTAATCAAATCAGAGTTGTCAGCCCAAGTTTTAAAGTGTCCCAGGACCACTTTTGCAAAGATATTTCCAACTGTGTCCAGTATTAATATTGGGCGATAATTACATGGGTACTCGCATCCTCCCATTTTATACAAAGGTACAGTTTCTGATGATAACCAATGTTGGGTGCAGTGTTGGGGATAGTTATGGCATTGAATAATAGGAGTAAATATGGGACCTAAATATCGCATTCTGACTTGACTAGATTAACAGGGATCTTATCAGGACAAGTCTGTCTTTGGGTTTCGGAACTGTGATCGCCTCGTTAATTACACTTAAAGTGAACACCAGGGGTTTAAATACTGTAGGTACGCTCGCAACAGCCTCAAAAATGAGGTCTGCAAACTCTCGTGACTCTCCATAAACTTCACTAAAATAATTGTGCCAGCATTTCTCAGTAATGTTCTCTTGGATATCTGTATCTGGTTCTCAGGCAGATGCTGACATACGCTTCCAGAATGTCACTGGGTACTTCAAGGCTGCCATTCCGTGTATGGTTCACATTCTCCTTGTATCCCCAGGTATAATAGTAACGTGCTATCTTTTAACTGTGAGAGAGCTTTGTAACGATGAGCAGGTCTATATCCAAGTTATATAACACGCTGCTTCTTGTCTCGCATACTAAATTGCCATGTTTCAGTGCAACATAAACAGGTGAAGTAACCGAGGTGGGGGTTCTTCTTCTACACACCACTCAGGAAACCAGGTAAGTTGATACGTTTATTTATGCTAAAATGTACACCATAAATCCTAAGGTAGCACAGGTAAAACACTGGCCAATCCACACACCAGCTCAGGTCACTCTAACTGTCCCACAGAACATCATCCTTCAAACAACATTCCAGTAGACACCATCACATTCCACTGAGAGCAATACCACTGACAGCTAAGCATGATACAACAGGCACATTACTACAACAGGCTTACAAACAGGGCACAGCCAGCCACCAATTTTTGGGATGCTTGGAGGACAACTTAAAAAGACATTCTGAGTTACCACCCAATGTCCCTTAGGAGTGTCTTTAAATATCAGCTGAATGATTTCTTTGAATACTCTCATGTCCCGTGTACCTCCCTCTATGACAGATGCATCTTAATGTGCTCAGGTAACATATGCCAGGAATCCCATCATATGCCCAGGTTCATACTTAGATTCCAATTACCTTTTCATCAAATGCTAGGAACAGCTTCCAATGCCAAGGTTCAGTCTTAAAAGGCAAGTGTACTTTGCTATCATATGCCAAATTGAGTCTCCATCACCCTTTCTCATCAACATAAGGCTAGACATAACCGCCATCTACCACAGTCTTTCCTCACATGCCCATATTGCCAAATAGCTTCATATTGTCAGTTTTACCCTGAAAGGTTCAGTTTAACATGTCTGCAAACGTCCGCGTGTTTATGGAATTGTTTCAAATGTGCAGCTGCAGTACAATATGACATGCACAGGGAAATACACCCATGTATAGACTTGTAGTCCCTAAGGTTTTTTGTATTCCCAGTCTCAACCTCACATGCTCAGTTACGTCATTGTCCAGGTAAGTAGCCTGTGGCAAATCAACTTCTGGGGCACCAGTGGTCCAGTGAATATCAGTTTCAAAACCATCAATCAGCCCCACACCTCTAGTACACAAGAAGGGATCCGAACAGATTGGAATAACAAGCAAATTATAAACCTTTTTGTCCAATTTTGGTAGCATGGACGGAAAGGCAGGCTTATCTCCAAAAGGTTGTGGATTGTTGGTTAGTTGCAACACAGCAAAAACATAATTATTACACAATGATAAAAGGGACTGTTCAGTCAAGGTTGTATCAAAAACATCTTCTTTATTTATATCCCAGTAGACAGTTCTAGCAACACTACTAAATGCAACCCACTGTCATGATCTCTGCTTCCAAAAGGTCAGGGTTTTCCCAACTCCCTTGGAAGCAGATCCATAACCCAGGTTCCGAGTGCCAACCAGTCCCAATTGGGACCTTTTGGACCCAGTCCTGGTGCCAGTGGCACCAGGCTCATAAATATGCCCAGTCCCAGCGCTGGAAGCGCCGGGCTCATAATGCTTGGGTGGACATACCTGCAGCAGACCATGCTGCTTACTTGCCTGCCAGTTGAGCCTCTGATCCTCTTCTGTTTGGAACTACTTTTCCTGTTGGGTGGGGCTGGAGCCACTCCCTAGAATTAGAACACTGGAACTCTTCTGGAAGGCAGGAACTCTTTTCTTACCAGGAACTCTTTTCTTACTTAGGCGTGGCTGTGGAAGGAGACACCTAAGCACTACAGGAGGCTATTTAAACCACACCCGGTGGATGAATCTTGCTTTGCGTTATTCTGCACCCTCTGCAGCAGGACGCTCATCGTGTCTTCTGCATCCAGTCCTGGGCCTAAGGAAAAAGGCTTACCATCCTGAATCCAGTCTTCAGCAACACCTATAAAGACAAGAAAGAACAGGTTAGCATTCCGGCATCTGAAAGGCAAAGGCTTACCTACTCTTCGTGCGCTCCGGAGGTCTTCACACTGCATTCCGGCATCTGAAAGGCAAAGGCTTACCTACTCTTCGTGCGCTCCGGAGGTCTTCATACTGCATTCAGGCATCTGAAAGACAAAAGCCTACCAACTCTTTGCACGCTCCGGAGGCCTTCGGCGCTGCATCCGCATCTGAAAGACAAAACAAGGTGCGTTTAAAGACATTGGGGAACTTTAATACTCACGTGCCATTACTCCTTTCCACATCTAATCCAGTGGGTATTCCGGCACCCTGCAGCCGCTCCGGACTCGTACCTGCAAAATAAAAAGACAGTTAGAGCGCATCGTGAAGCAGGCAACAAGCGCTTACTCACGTGCTTCCAGGCGCTTCTATTCATCACACAGGCTCCATCTTCAACTCACTTCAGCCCGTCATCCGCCATCGCCGGAACCCTGCAAAACAAGAGACATCATTACTAAAGACTTTAAAAAGACATTTGAATGACTCGAAACTTACCGTTCGTGCAGTAAACGACGGACAGCAGTCCTCTGAAGTCAAGAGGCCTGCGCTACCTATCCAGTGCAGAAACTGGCTACAGCACCCTGCCCCGAGGCAGATGGAGAGCTCGGCATTCACTTACCTAAGGTGAGAGCGTTAACCTTTGGGGGTCTACAGGAGAGGAGAAGAGGAAAGAGATAGGGACACCCCAATAACCCCAGTTCATTAACCCCATATTTTCTATCTGCAGACATCTTACTCTACACGTCAGGCATACAGTGCACAGAGGTCCAGCCCAAAGAGCCAACCGGGTGCTACACATCACCTTTGAAGATACGGTAGTCGCCCAGTCAAGACCGGCGCCTCTGCGAGAATCAGGTGAGCGTTACAGAACGCAAAGCCTACCGCAAAACTCTCGCCCAGGCGCTATGGAAACCTCGGATACTGACCCCCTAGCCCGGTTACTTGGGGAACTAAGGGCAGAAGTGCATGCAACTCGTCAGGAAACGAATGCTCTAAGAAGGGAACTCATTATTTCCAAGGAGAGAACAGACAATCTTGCTAGACAAGTGCTACAGTCACAAGCCGGACAGACCCCGTTACCCGCATCAGAGGCAAATCTTCCTTCAACATCCTCTATGAATCCAGTGCAGATCAACCTACCTGGGAATGTACGTCTTGTTCCGCCCGAGCGATTATCTGGTGACCCAAAGAGGTTTGCAGTATTTATCAATCAGTGCCGGTTGCACTTCTTATGCCGGCCAGCAGCCTTTCCAACTGATCAAGCTAAAGTAGCTTTTGTACTTTCGTACCTTAGTGGCAATGCGGCAGACTGGTCGATCCCTCTAGTTCATCAAGATGATCCGGTTCTCCATGATTTTCAAGCCTTTCAGCTTAGTATGGAAAAACTGTTCGCAAGACATTCACAGGAGCAGGCCTTGGACAATGAGCTTCTTTCGTTGCGACAGGGTAATCAAGACCTTTTGGCTTATATTGCATCTTTCAATAGACTAATAGTGGAAATTCAATGGCCTGAGGACAAAAGGATTACGCTGTTTTATAGAGGTCTACGTGGAGAGCTCAAAGACGTTTTAGCCCAAGTAGTGAATCCCCCACAAGACTGTTCGGATTACATAGACTTGGTCGTTCAAATAGATCACAGGCTGCAGAACAGGAAGGCCGATCGTTCCAAGTTTGATGCTCGAGTATTTTCCAAACCGCCAACTCCTTCCAAAGGAGTAGACTCCGGGGAACCCATGCAAATAGGGGGTCTGAAAGGTCCTCTAACACAACGGGAGCGGGAAAGGAGGAAACAGTTGCAATTATGCCTATATTGCGGAAACTCAGGGCACTTTCTTCGAGACTGTCCGGTGAAACCTGCCAAGAAGGCAGTAGGAGCTGCAGTTACCAAACTTACAAACTCTGAGCAGGGAAACGACCTCGCCCGACAAGAATAGAGGTCCTCTTGCCGAGCGTAAAAACCAGTTCCGTGACCTCGCATTTCGTGATACCTATGGTCCTCATTAGCCCTGATAATCCGGATTGATTACATGCAATTGAAGCTTACGTCGACAGAGGTGCCATCAGCAATTATGTGGATCATGAAATGGTTTGAGGATGAATCTAACTCTTTGTCCCAAGGCTGTAAAGGACGTCATTACTACGGTGGATGGTACGGAGATAGCCTCCGGGCCAGTAACGCATACCACTCAAGAATTGACGCTAGTAAGTCAAGATGGACACCATGAGAAGATCGTGTTCGATGTGATCAAGGCCCCTCAGTTTCAGATTATTCTAGGAATACCTTGGTTAGAGAAACACAATCCTCTGATCGATTGGCGAGCAAGAACGGTCCAGTTTCCAGAATGTGTCTCTACTTGTCACCCTCCACCTGGTGTTGCACTGGCTGCAATTTCTTCAGAGACTCCCCAGTTACCTCCCGAATACCTAGAATACCAAGATGTTTTCCGGAAGGATCAGGCTAACTCTCTACCTCCTCATAGGTCTTATGACTGCCAGATAGACCTGATACCTGGATCTACTCCTCCTTGTAGTAGAATTTATGCCCTCACCGAGCCTGAGAACCTTCACCTTCGACAATACCTGGATCAATACCTGGCAAATGGGTTTATTCGTCCTTCCAAGTCCCCTGCTTCTTCAGCTTTGTTCTTCGTTCCAAAAAAGGAAGGAGACCTTAGAACTTGTATCGATTATCGCTCCCTGAACCAGATCACCGTTAAGAATAGATATCGGTTACCTTTGATCCCTGAACTCCTGGACCAAGTCAGAAAAGCATGCATATATACAAAGCTGGATCTTAGAGGAGCTTACCACTTGGTACGAGTAAAAGAGGGCAATGAATGGAAGACAGCCTTCCGCACCAAGTATGGGCTATTTGAATATCAGGTCATGCCCTTCGGACTTTGCAATGCCCCGGCCGCCTTTCAATATTTTATGAACGATGTCCTCAGAGAGCTCATAGATGTATGTGTTGTTGTTTACATTGACGACATCCTCGTTTATTCTTCATCGGAATCTGAACATCGGAAACACGTGAAAATGGTCCTCGAAAGATTGCGTCAACACAAACTTTTCGCTAAGTTGGAAAAATCTGTTTTCAACGTGACTGAAGTTGAATTCTTGGGATTCATATTATCACCTGGCGGAGTGTGTATGGATTCAAAGAAAGTCGATGCAGTTCTCAAATGGCCATCACCATCCTCCGTAAAAGGTGTGCAAAGCATGTTAGGCTTCGCTAACTTTTACCGCAGGTTTATCCCTGAGTTCTCTCGAATAGTCCAGCCCATCACTGCCTTGTTAAAGAAAAACAAACGTTTTGAATGGTCTACCGAGGCGGAACAAGCTTTCCAGGATTTGAAGACTAAATTTATCTCTGCACCAATCTTAAAACACCCTCGCCCCGAACTCCCCTACATCGTGGAAACTGATGCTTCAAGCCTTGCCATGGGGGCAGTTCTATCACAAAAGGACCCGGTAACCAATCAGTTGGATCCCGTGGCATTTTGGTCCCGCAAATTCTCGCCTCCTGAAGTCAATTACACGATTACTGACAAGGAACTTCTGGCTATCAAGTCTGCCTTTAAGGCTTGGCGGCATTATCTGCTGGGGGCCCGACACACCGTTACTGTGATTACGGATCACCGAAACCTGCAATATTTGAAAACCGCAAACGCCCAATCCTCTAGACAACTCCGTTGGGCATTATTCTTTGCCGAGTTTGACTTCATAATTACCTATCGACCTGGTACAAAGAATGGTAAAGCCGATGCCCTTTCTCGGATGGGAGTGGAAGAACACTTGATCAACCCTAAACCTGTACCAATCATTCCCGAACAAAGAATTCTGGGTGTAATCGCCACAGAATCCATAGAGGAAGTTAAGGATAAAGCCAGGCAACTTGTAACTCCAGCATCTATACCGAATTGGCATCTGCAGGGAAAGGACTTTGCAGCAAAGGACAACTTATTGTATTTCCAAGAACGATTATACCTACCCAGCACAGATTTACAGAAAAAAGTAATCTCTTGTTATCACGACTCTTTAATGGAAGGTCATCCCGGTATAGCCAAGACCTCAGAAAAGATCAAGCGCTACTTCTGGTGGCCGTCTTGGAAAAAAGATATCAGAGACTTTATAATGTCCTGTGGAGTATGCGCCCAAAACAAGAGTCAAAAGGAAAGACCAGCAGGCCTCTTACGCCCTATTGACATCCCACCTCGCCCTTGGCATACGCTTTCTATGGACTTCATCACCGATCTACCTCCATGCTCCGGATACAATACGATTCTAGTAATCGTGGACTTATTCTCCAAGATGGCGCATTTCATTCCACTCAAAGGCTTGCCAACAGCAGCAACTCTGGCCCGAGAATTTCTCGAAAACATCGTCCGACTGCACGGTTTTCCTTCGGTTCTAATTTCGGATCGAGGTAGTCAATTTATTTCTCATTTTTGGCGAAGTTGCTGTCGGTCGGCTCAAATTGATGTGAGACTATCGACCAGTCACCACCCTCAGACCGACGGACAAACCGAAGGACCAATCAAACTCTTGAACAGTATTTACGCTGCATGCTGCAACAAACTGAAAAAACTTGGAAAGATATCCTTTGGATAGCCGAGTATGCCTACAATAACTCTGTCCATTCGGGAACTGGGAAAACCCCGTTTTTTCTTTTGTACAGCAGTCACCCTCGAACCTCGGATCCTTGGTGGATAACCAGACTTGATCCCCTCCAAGATCTTGAAACACCAGCAGTAGACTACCTGCATTCTACAATCACCCAAGCCTTTAAGGAAGCTGTTTCTCACCTTCAAAGGGCTAAAGAACAATACAAGAAAGGAGCAGATCAACATCGGAAGGAAGCCCCTCACTATCAAGTAGGGGATCAAGTCTGGTTATCCACCAAATATCTATCTCTAAAAGGGCCACGCACATTCAACCCAAGATACCTTGGTCCCTATTCCATCACTACCATAGTAAACCCAGTAGCAGTCAAGTTGTACTTGCCCCCGCACATGAAGATACATCCGGTCTTCCACGTCTCCCTATTAAAACCCGTGCAACCTCAAACCCGACTAACCAAATCTCCAAAACCTATCCTAGTGGATGGAGAACTCGAGTTTGAAGTCAAAAGCATTCTGGACTCCAAGATCTCCAAATCTAAACTATTCTACCTAATTGACTGGAAAGGCTACGACCCCCAAGAGAGATCCTGGGAACCTGCTGAATATGTCCACGCTCCTCGCCTAATCAAAAGATTTCACCGAACATTTCCTGACAAGCCAAAACCCCCGGAGAAGCCCGGTTTGGGAGGGGCCTTGAGGGGGGGTACTGTCATGATCTCTGCTTCCAAAAGGTCAGGGTTTTCCCAACTCTCTTGGAAGCAGATCCATAACCCAGGTTCCGAGTGCCAACCAGTCCCAATTGGGACCTTTTGGACCCAGTCCTGGCGCCAGTGGCACAAGGCTCATAAATATGCCCAGTCCCAGCGCTGAAAGCGCCGGGCTCATAATGCTTGGGTGGACTTACCTGCAGCAGACCATGATGCTTACTTGCCTGCCAGTTGAGCCTCTGATCCTCTTCTGTTTCGAACTACTTTTCCTGTTGGGTGGGGCTGGAGCCACTCCCTAGAATTAGAACACTGGAACTCTTCTGGAAGGCAGGAACTCTTTTCTTACCAGGAACTCTTTTCTTACTTAGGCGTGGCTGTGGAAGGAGACATCTAAGCACTACAGGAGGCTATTTAAACCACACCCGGTGGATGAATCTTGCTTTGCGTTATTCTGCACCCTCTGCAGCAGGACGCTCATCGTGTCTTCTGCATCCAGTCCTGGGCCTAAGGAAAAAGGCTTACCATCCTGAATCCAGTCTTCAGCAACACCTATAAAGACAAGAAAGAACAGGTTAGCATTCCGGCATCTGAAAGGCAAAGGCTTACCTACTCTTCGTGCGCTCCGGAGGTCTTCACACTGCATTCCGGCATCTGAAAGGCAAAGGCTTACCTACTCTTCGTGCGCTCCGGAGGTCTTCATACTGCATTCCGGCATCTGAAAGACAAAAGCCTACCAACTCTTCGCACGCTCCGGAGGCCTTCGGCGCTGCATCCGCATCTGAAAGACAAAACAAGGTGCGTTTAAAGATATTGGGGAACTTTAATACTCACGTGCCATTACTCCTTTCCACATCTAATCCAGTGGGTATTCCGGCACCCTGCAGCCGCTCCGGACTTGTACCTGCAAAATAAAAAGACAGTTAGAGCGCATCGTGAAGCAGGCAACAAGCGCTTACTCACGTGCTTCCAGGCGCTTCTATTCATCACACGGGCTCCATCTTCAACTCACTTCAGCCCGTCATCCGCCATCGCCGGAACCCTGCAAAACAAGAGACATCATTATTAAAGACTTTAAAAAGACATTTGAATGACTCGAAACTTACCGTTCGTGCAGTAAACGACGGACAGCAGTCCTCTGAAGTCAAGAGGCCTGCGCTACCTATCCAGTGCAGAAACTGGCTACAGCACCCTGCCCCGAGGCAGATGGAGAGCTCGGCATTCACTTACCTAAGGTGAGAGCGTTAACCTTTGGGGGTCTACAGGAGAGGAGAAGAGGAAAGAGATAGGGACACCCCAATAACCCCAGTTCATTAACCCCATATTTTCTATCTGCAGACATCTTACTCTACACGTCAGGCATACAGTGCACAGAGGTCCAGCCCAAAGAGCCAACCGGGTGCTACACATCACCTTTGAAGATACGGTAGTCGCCCAGTCAAGACCGGCGCCTCTGCGAGAATCAGGTGAGCGTTACACCCACCCTGTAAAACAATGAAGAGGACAGACAGCTTCAAAGAAGTAAAAGGGTTGCACTCTGGATACTGACAGGGGTGTAGTCAGTATGGTTAATAACCACAACAGTTTAAGGTTTCCTGCCATCAGCACAAAGGGAGCAATGAGTCTTAAAATGTCTCTAGGGGCCATCTGTGAAGGACCAGGGGGAGAGAACCAAAATGTACCTTGTACTGTATGTGTTCTTGATGCTCGACAGGATCAAGTTGACTTCAGGGCACTTTGCAGGCTTCTGTGACAAAGTTCAAGACACGAGTCAACTGCGGGTATTAAGCGGCAAGAGGGTTTGGCGAGTGAGGCAGGAGAAACGGCTGCAGGCTGTCCTAAACGGTGACCTAGCATCAGGAATCATTGTCTCAATGCTGGTCGGCAGTTCTGAAGCACTGGTCGAGACGTCTCAGATGTCTTTATGTGACAGCGGCTTGACAGCGGTCGCCGTTGCAGTCGGTTGCATTTTAAGGAACTGGACTGGCTCAAAAATGTCCTTTAAGGCAGACATCAGTAGATGATCGGTCGAGGCACTTCTCCCAGCTTCTTCATTGGGGGATTGTGTCCTCCTTTAAGGCGGATGGCCCAAAGCTGAGGATTGTGTTGCAGGGAGCTGCCTTGTCCTTGTTTGTAGGTTCAGAGACCTTCAGGCGCTTTCTACCTAGGAAGCTTGCTGAAGAGCCTAGCAGGGCATGCTGTGTGCTGACTGGGTACCAGTTCTGGAGCCGCTAGAAGTTCCTTTGGATTTGTTAGCTCCCTGTGTTCCCTGGGAAATGTTTAGGGGAGGAATCTTGCTTCCCTTTTGGAGGTCCTGGACTTCCCTCACTGGCCGAAGATGAAAGGCAGACTGGACCTTCAACCAGGGTCCAATGATGAGTTCTTCTTGCTACTCCTTGCAAAGTCTTCAGATGATCTGCCAAACCAAAAGGGGGGCTCAGCCTTCTTTTAAAGCCTAATGGGCCACAGTGAATGGTGCAGTCTAAGCCCACCTTAATTAACCAATCCTGGGGTCCCCACCAACAATCTCCTATATGCATGAGGTCATAACCAGAGTACTTTGCAACAGGAAAGGTAAAGGGGTGAAAACATGTGCTACTAAGTCCCACCCATCTTCCTGTCTGTTGTTGATCAAAGAGTCTCTCTGGTTAATGGATCATTCTGTGGTTCCTGTTAAAGTGTCAGGTCTTCCTTGAAGTTATGGGGAGACCGGAATATCTGCTTACGGCAAGCCACATCCTTGAACCTGATGAATGAGTTCCCCCTACTGGGGAGGCTTATTGTAAGCATGCAAGCCCAGACATGACAGTTCACTGTCAATGTCACTGAGGGCAGGAGCTGGCTTCAGGTTGACAAAGTTACATATGAAAGTTTGTTGGGGATTCCTGTCTCCTTTATTAACCTCTGAAGCCAGGCCTCATGAGGGCTTGTTTGAAGTGCACTCTTCCGTATGATAATCAGTGCCACCAGTTGCAGGGCTGAACAAAAGAGAAGAACGGATCCATGGTACCTTTGTTAGTTAATCAGGCTGGCCATGGCAGGGGGAAGCTTGGTTCCCCACCTTACTGGAGAGGACATAGTGCACTCCTGCCTGACATAGCCCAACTAAATATGACAGGGCGGACTGCGCCTGTAGGCTGTGTCCACCATGAGTACACGGGTCTATGCGTTTGTTTTGGTGTTAGCATAGGAAGATGTGTGGGGATTAGCAACACACATTTTCCCGAGGTTGGCGTACCATCATTCCCTTTACGTACACATTTCAAAAAAGCCCAAAAGAGCGCACACCCACTGTGCGGATGGTCAAATTCCTCACATAGACATTGATATGTCTGTTTCTACATTGACGATAGACATTTGCCATGCCATTTTACACATTGCTGTGCTAGGTACAACACAGGCACAATTAAATTGTTCAATAATACTCACCAAATAGGTCACCCACTTACAGCAGCAGAAGCTTCCCTCATTCACCTAACTGGATAAAGTCAGTAAGTGGCAATGCGAGCTTCCATTACAAGACAGGCAGCAGCAGCGCAACCTTCTTTCTCACATTACGCTTACAGCATGTATGGCACAGTGAAAGCTCCCCATCACAAACATGATGGAGCCTGACATTACCATTGGAAGGCTTACTGACACCACCATCCAACAGAATAGCCACAGCACAGTCAGCAGACTTGAAAGCTTCACCTCCACTGCCTAGCCGCATAACAGGCAGCGGTGCAGGTTTCCCTCCCATATAATTTCTACAGCACATATAGTGGGCGCTCAGGCTTTCAACACACATTAGGTGCAGTATAGGCATCAGTAGTGCTGGGCTCACACCCACAAAATAGTTATGCACATGCACAAGCAGAGACAGCCACAGTGCAAGCTTCTGTCAAACAGAACCACAAAAGTGCCGGCAATAGCAGGGCAAGCTTGCATCCCATGGGCGGGCTAATGCACGTGGAGTATGTGTCCATGTACATGTAAATTACCTGTAGCAGTGGCACAATCATTTATCATACAATCAGACCAAATCAGAAACCACAGCATGCTCAGCACGCCCAGTGCTGTATCCTCTGCTGCTTCTTCCAATGCATAAACCATTAGCCCTATGCCCAGCTATCCCAGTGACTTATGTTCCTTTCCACAGCACTGCCCTCTGGCCAACCCCTGGGGCCCAACTCTTGACAGTCCTTGGTACCGCAAGTACTGCTTCAGACACCAGTCACACGCTCACGTCCTCTTCATATTGGGTACCACCGATCCAGACTTACAAATTCCTCCCTAAACCCCAATCACACTTCTTAATGATAGTTCATGAGAGTATATTTGTGGCCAATCACGTTGAAGTGGGGAGGGCTTTACCGCTTCCTGACACTTTCATTGACCTGCCAGAGAGAACCATAGAAGTGTGGCCTTTCCTATGGGTTTGGAGGGCCCCATGACCTTTCTTAGCCACACAACCTTGCCCATCTCTCGAGGTTCTTCTGATAAGCTTCCCCTTTTCCAGCCATTCGTTTCAATGCCAGCCGGTATTGCAGCGCCGCTGCTTCACAGATTTGGAAATAACAATACACAGTGCACTCCTAGTCATTGGGCCACATTACACGGTAGGCGGTAACCATGGCGCTATTAGCACCATGGTTTCCGCCGGTATTTTACCGTGTCCGTCTTGGTGGATGGCGGAATTACCGCCCTACTCCACGGTGAGCGGGGGCGGTAATTCCCCATTCACCAAGGCACTTCCCCATTCCCATTTTTGCCCCCATAAGGCATAATGGGAATGGGCAAGGCGCTAATTACGGTACCGCAAATTGCGATACCGTAATTAGCTCCAAGGTCCCTTTGCGACACCCTACTTTAACGGCTGGTAAAACCAGCCGTTAAGGTCGGGTCCCGCAAAGGGAACTCGTAGTAAGGCGGTAAGGGTTTACCGGTACCAGTGCCCTTACCGGTACCGGTAAACCCTTACCACCTAATGTGTAATGAGGCCCATTGTATTGGCGGCTGAAGGATTGAAGGCAGAGACCCAATCAAATCTATAGCTGCAGGTGGCACACAGATGTCTCCTCAGATCTCTGGAGATCTACTGCAATGTGAACTTGATCCTATGGGATGTTCTCACTTCATTATCAATAGTAAGTTTGGCATGCTTTGCCGCATAAAAGTAATCTGCCTGCTAATTAGCCGAGCACGCCTGCCCACACGAGCTAATAATGCCAACACATCACTGTCTGCTGTTCTCATCTAACACCACTGGCGAGAAGCAGTAGGGATGAGAAAGCTCACAGAAAAGCTTGCAAGTCCTATTCTGTGAAGCCAGCATGTGTAAACGTCATTTGCATTTTTTTATACATAACTTGTTGTTTTATCACATCATAAGTGCTCTAGCATCATAAAGCAACACGACGTGAACCTGCTGTTAACTGCTGGTTATTCTTCTTTCAACATGTACCAATGCAGCCCAGAAGAGTGTGTGTGTGTGATACGGGGCCAGAAGAGTAAGGAAGCTTGTATGCCAGTCGGACCCACATCAGGACAGAGCCGCACCAGGGGAGACTGCGAAGCTGAGCGCCTGAATTCAGGATAGAGACGCAAACTAACCAACCCTACTAACAATTTCCCTTTCTGCATACACCTCTCAAACTCCAAACCAAACACAACCAAAACCTACAGCACAACACACCGCACAAACTTCACTACATTTCAACAACAAAACAAAAACACACATAGTCTTGCACAACATTACACAACGACTACCGGCCGCAAACACCCCAGGCCCAGCCAACGGACCCACTGGGCTGAGGCCGCCAACAGCACATCACTGCTCTCTTGCACTTTTCCTGCCTCCTCCCACTAACTCAACCTCCCCTCCACTTTCAGAGCCGCCAGAGCGCCGAGGGACCACTCCGGTGGTGATAGTGTGCGGTACAAATGTCCTTTAACATTAACATTACAATATTTTTACCAGTGTTTAGTCATTGTTTGACACATGCATGCAGCTGTGTTGGTGCATGATGCAAAACACTCTTCCAATGCTACAAATATGAGGAACACGTGTGTGAATTTTTACAAGCAGGCATCGTGGATTATGCAGCTTTCCGTGTACAGCAAGGTTTACTTAGTGATTCCCGTTAGTTCGAAGCAAGCTCAGATTACAAAGCCAGCTGGAGGCATTGAGACACATGCGCCATTGCAGCACGAATGACCACACCTTAGCATGTCACAGAATGTGAAACATGCCGAAGAATACGGTCTCACCCTCAATCATTTATTACTGATGGAGGGGGGAGTGGCTAACCGCCATGTAGAAAGGACGTGTCTCTGGTGTGCTCCGCTTGATGTGCCATCCATAAGCTGTTTCCTAAGGCTCTGAGAAATCTCCAGACCCTACAACTAATACGCCTGCTGCAGACGCCAACTAGAAGCTCCACAGCTCTTTTCGCATGTCGGAGAAAGCCCAAAAGACCCTCGAAGCTGCCTTTGGAAAAATTACTTGGGCGGATGCCAAGATGGCGGCTGCCGCACACGGATCCCCCAGAGCCCAGTGCCTGTGTAACAGTCCGTGAATCAACTGACCCACATAGTCGCCCGTAAGATCGAGCGGGACCACCTTGGATGGGTGCAGATGAAGTGAGCCCTAAAGCCCCATCCCGAGTGGGTCCTGCCTAGACGGGTGCGCAGCTGCTGGAGGGAGCATTGGCGGCGCTGTGCCCAGCCTGCCGCGAGCGTACTACAAAGACACACAGGCGCCCGGCGGCTGTAGGAGGCGCCCACCAGCTCTGCTGCGGGGAGTTGCAACGAGCCGGGACCAGGAGCGAGCCCGCCGGAGGAGGTGAGCAGGGAGCAGGGGGACTCGATTGGAGGTCTGCTCGCCGAGCCGAGTGCAGATGACCCCCCCGCGCCGCGTCCTGCCGCTGGGCTTTGGACTCAAATCACCCGGCTGAGGCCATATCACAAGCGCTGCCCGCGCGCCTCCAATAACCTCACGGCCCTAGAGGAGGAGGCGGACGCTGGGGAACCGAAACTTGTAATACGACCAACAACAAGACCTGAGCGGGCCCCAGGACAGGACGTGGGCCGCTCCTCTGGGGGGGCCCTGGCTCCCCTTCCCAGCGGAGGCCCGGGAGGAGGTGATAGACCACACCAAGGAACAGGGGCAGCTGGCGGCTGACGTGGAGGCCCCACCAGCCTGGATACGTGGCACCGATCCGCACCAGCGAGAGGCCCTATATAAGACTCTCCCCTCACACCATACACCGGCTATCAGGCGCAGGCCTTGCACTCCTGTGCCTGTGGCATTGGATGACATCAGAGCTACGGATGCCAGTTGCAGTCAATATATAAATTGCATTCCGGCCTGCAGGATACCCCCCTCCCTAAGCAACACATTCAGCATAGGAATCAAGATAAGGTGCCTCACCACACGAAGGGATATGCCGAGCTAAACTGCATATTCACTGAACCTTACCCCGTGTGGTACACTACTCGTATGGGCCACGACCTGCATGGGGATCCGGAGGTAGACTAAATACGTCCCCTGGAGCTCCGAAAGTGTGCCTCCTCAGCGCTTTACCACATACCGACCCGTCCTGCGGCCTGAAGCCGGAGCAGACAACCGATCAAAGAGCGCCGGTGCTCCCTGCACTTCCAGCACTAACGCCTTCACAACCTGCAAAACCGCAACTAACTAAGACCACAGTGGTGGGCACGCACCACCGAACCTGCCCTCGCGCCTGGGGCCTACTGACCAAGTCGCCGGCGCCTGTGCTGGGAGGATGTCTCCACCAGACAAAATGACGGGGAAGGGTGCTAGGTCCAAGCAGTGCCAGACCACCATAGATGCTTTTACGGCTAACAGGCTCCCCGATCCTGAGGGCCCAGAAATGGCAACTGCGGAGAAGGGATCCAATCCCACCGAAGTGGCAGCCTAACCCAGAAACACCCAGCTCCTGGAGGCCCTCAAGTTGTTCCAAGCAACAATGGTAAACAAAATTGACGCAGTGGCCATGGATTTGGGCCTCCTGTGCCAGGACGTCCGCTCCTTGGCTGGTAGAACCGAAGCGCTGGAGACCCAGGTAAGTGAAAATACAGAAACAAAAACCCAGCTCCTTCTCGACATGGATGGCCTCCAGCAGAGAGTTAAGAACTTAGAGGATAGAGCTGAGGAGGCAGAAGGGAGGACCCGCCGGAACAACATCCGTCTCCTCGGCCTGCCGGAGGGTATCGAGGGCCCTGACCCCAGTAACTATGTAGAGAACCTCCTGCTGCAGGAAATCGGAGCCAAAAAGCTGTTGCTAGGCTTCTCCATTGAGAGGGCCCATAGGTCACTCGCTCAGAAACCACCATTAGGCGGGCCGCCCAGGCCTATGATAGCAAAAGTACTGAACTACAGGGACCGAGAGGTCATATTAGCTTATTCACGATCAGGCGGCCAGATCCAGAGGAACTCTACTAAGATCGTGATTTATCCTGATTATACCTTCCAGGTTCAAATGAACAGAGCCCAGTTTATACATACAAAAGCCAGATTGAAAGCGGCAGGATTGCGATACATGCTTCTGTACCCCTCACGGTTAAAGGTGATACAATAAAACAGGACCCATCTGTTTGATACCCCGGCACAGGCCCGGGACTGGATGGATGGGCAGCAGCTACCTGACATCGAAGACAAGAGGCGAAAGCCGCATGGAGCCGACCTCTAAGGAATCCAGGTGAACCTTTCCTTAAGACAGCTGCTTATCAGCAGATAGGCCGTGTCTAAAATGCAGCTGATATGATCCTCTGTAACATCAGAGCCAGAGCTCACTTCACACCCAGGAAGGAGTTTTTTTTTAGAGTACGTTCACCCGCCTGTAGGGCACCCGAAGACCATGTTTGGTCCAATGGAGCGGAAAAGGGACTGTCATAACGAGGGCAACCTCGCTGGACCTGTTCTATGTTTGGGGAGTTTGCAGTTAAAGGGGGGAGGGAAATGGGGCGTTAGCACCAATGTTGGGAACTTTGAGACACCGAGACCACAGGAAAACTCCACAAGGGACACATCACCAGCAGGACCTCGGATGAGGCCGGGAATGAGCGACGGACGGCACGACACCCATGGCTGACAGCTTAAAGGTAATGACATGGAATGTCAGAGGCATGAATGGCTTCATTAAACAACGCCGGATACACGCATACCTGCGGGGATGTAAGGCCGGAATTGCTGTGCTCCAGGAGACACACCTTAGAGCGAAAAAACTGGAAGCGTTGGCCAAGATATGGCGCGGGACCCTGATTGGATCCTCCTACTCATCCTACGCTAGAGGGGTCCTGATCTGGATCGACCCGACCATCCCTTTAAAGGTAATGAGCACCAGGACAGATGATGAGGGCAGGATGGCACTTGTACATGGTACTATTGAAGGGAGGGAGCTATGCCTGATTAGCACCTACGCACCTAACCATGACGCCACTACTTTCTTCCACTCCCTATATTCTCGACTTAGCCATCATGGAGACAGCATTATGATTTGGGGGGGAGATCACAATTTCACCCTAGACCCCCTCACAGACAGGTCAGACACCAAGCATTGCCGCCCATCCCCCCGCCAAAATATTGTCTAGATCAGTATGTCATCTGTCACTCTGCGACCTATGGAGGGAACAGAACCCTGATCAACACGAATATTCCTTCTTCTCCCACCACACAATGTCCACACTAGATTGGACTACATCTTTGTTAGTCAGGGGCAACAAGCCATGTTTAGAGATGCACACTTTTTGCCTAGGGTGCTGTCAGACCACTCCCCCATGTTGGCAACCTGGGAGGTATACCCGCCCAGGCCCCCGGTACCCACGTGGAGACTTAGGGCTAAGGCCCTGCTTGACACACCCTTCCGCGAACATATAAGGGACAGTACCGAAGAATATCGGCAAAACAACCTAGACAGCGTAGAACATATCAGCACAGCATGGGAGGCGCACACGGTAGTTATGAGGGGAGAGATGATTGCTGCGGTGGGGGGTGCCAAAAATCCATCATGACTCCCCTAGAGGGTGCGGAAAAAGATCTAGGAGAGCTCGAGAGTAGAGCTGACTCGGCCCCAGAACACCTACAAAAAATAACCAAACTGCGACAATCCTGTCTATCACTGGGAATCTTTGGGGAAATTGAGTTATGCAAAGCACACTGAAAGAACCCACACTCTGGGTGATAAACCCGGTAGACTCTTAGCTTGGCTCCATAAGAGGGAAACCCCCAGGACACCCATTTGCCATATACTCAAACCTGATGGCACCACTGTACATACCCAAGCAGAGATCAACTCGGTCTTCTCTGAGTTCTATCGTGGCCTCTATTCCAATACCCCTCCCCCCATCGACACTGAGATAGAGGACGTTCTGGACAGCATAGCGCTACCCAAATTGGATGCACAGTTGGCCAAATCTCTAGACGACCCAATTACCCCTGACGAAGTAATGGCAATAATTAGACCATTACCATCTGGGAAAGCTCCGGGCACGGATGGCCTACCCGGGGAATTCTACAAGTCATACAAGGAAACCCTTGCCCCACTGCTAGCACAAGTATTCAATGAGGCTTACGATTGTGGTACCCTTCCAGAATCCATGAAAGAAGCCATGATAATCCCCTTACTGAAGCCTGGAAAGGATGGGGCGGACTGCCGGTAATATAGGCCACTTTTCATGTTAAACATAGATAGCAAGATACTGACTGCCCTCCTTGCAAATAGATTGCGCAGAGTAATCCCCCTGCTGATTCACCAAGACCAGACTGGCTACGTGCCGGGGCGCTCCATCAGCGAGAACCTGCGCAGGTTACATCACGTCATATACAGCACGGAGCGAGGGCCTCAGAAATATGCAGCCGCGTCTCTTGACGCCACCAAGGCCTTCCATTTGGTGAGATGGGAATGGTTTTATGCCACCATGGTCAAGATGGGAATTGGACCCGCCTTTCTAAAATGGACCCAATTGATCTATACCAATCCCACCGCTGGGGTGCGCACTAACAAGACATATTCAGATAAATGGTCCCTCCACAGAGGCACCCAGCAGGGATGCCCACTGTCCCCAAAGTTATATATTATCGTCGCAGAGCCCGTAGCCGCATATCTCCAACAGGAATACGGAGACGGGGGCATTGAAATAGACGGGGTCATTCACCTCGTCTCCATGTACGCAGATGACACACTGCTATACCTGCACAACCCCGAGCACCTTTTGCCCTACATCTTAGAGACTTTAGATGGCTTCCATAGACATAAGGGGATCCAAATTAACAAAGACAAGTCTTGCATTTACCCCTTAGCTACATTGTACAGAGACGAACACGGATCCCAACCCCCCCCCCCCCGAGAACTTAAATGGCAGGTGACATCCTTTAGATACTTGGGTATCACCATACACCGAAATCCAAGCACAGAAGACATTCTCAACACGGTCAGGGCCAAAGACTCCCTTGCGAAATCTATGGAATTTTGGGGTAAGCTCCCTCTCTCGGTGGCTGGGTTGGCGGGTCTCCTCAAAATGGTGGCACTTCCTCGATTACTGCACTACTTCACCAACGTCCCCTTTAACATCCCCCCCTCATTTTTCAGAGACATAAACAAACTCTGTAGGGGATTCCTATGGCAGGGAGGTAGGCCTAGGATGGTGCTGGAAATTCTCCAAAGACCCTACGAGAGGGGTGGATTGAAAGTTCCTAACTTTGAGCTATACTACCTGGCAAGTCAACTGAGGCACGTGATGCAATGGATGGCCGATGAAACCACCACAGACACCCGACTTCTCCAACCAGCCCTGCCCCGACTGTTACTCCGAGACTTACTATGGGTCGAGAAGGGGGCTCTGCGACATTACCCATACCTGGTTAAGCTTGGGACCCAGCTCGGGAAGCGGGCCTGCAGAACAGTGGGGTTAACGGACCCGCTTTCTCTGAAGATTCCCATTGCGGCAATCATGGCGAAGCTTTCATGGCGCCAAACAGAAACACGTACCCAGTGGGAGCCCTGTGGTGTGGCCGTAATGGGAGACCTTACTCAGGAACAGGAGCTGATGACATTCACCGAACTCAGTGAGGCCACAGGTCTACCCACAGGCCAATTTTTGCTCCACAGAGCAGTAACACAGGCCATAAAGAATAGATGGCCGGAGGCTGCTGACCAGGTCATTGAGAACGAGATCATTGAGACAATGCTAGACACTGCCGAGGGAGGCCACGAAACCTCCAGGCTATACGAAGCCCTGATGCAGGGTACGACCAAGAACAAACTCAATGCAAAGGGAGGTGGGAGATTGAATTAGGCCTGGAATTCGAAGACAAAGCATGGGTGGAAATAACCCATTATCACAGGATAATCTCTAGAAATGCCTGTCTACAACTCAATCAACTATACATCACCAACAGGGCTTACCTTACACCTGAAGCCATATCAAGGTTCAAAGGCAATCCAGACATGCCCCAAATGCAACGAACCAAAGGCGGGAATGACCCACATGTTCTGGGGCTGTCCGATGATCCGGGGGTTTTGGGCCCAGGTGAAGGAAAGGGTGGCGAATGCAGAGATAGAAGTGGAAGTTCATGAGCCAGCAGCCTGCATATTGGGAATATACAAGCGAAGCAGCAAGAAGAAGCCCCTAAATAAACTCACAGACTTGAAATACATAACATAAAGACGCATAGCCATGGGATGGAAAAGCACCAGAGGCCTTAGCGAGGCCCTTTGGTGCGGAGACTTCAAAAGATGGATAGCAGCTGAGACTGCTGTATGGGAAACAGCAATACAGGTACAGAGACTGGACTCCAGCGAGGAACTACTCTGTTGGGTAGCGTTAACTGTGCCTTTGCTCCACCCCGTGGTGCCAGACAACGCCTCGGACAGTATAGATAGTCCCAGCCCGGCACATGGCCCAAAGAGAACTGAGGATTCAACTGTGGTTTCGGAGGGAGGGGGAGGGTAGGGAGGGATGGGGAACGTTCTTTGGAATTAAGTATATTGCAATGATTAACCGATGATTGTTTGTTACACTTTGTTAAAAAACCAATAAAGAAATAAAATAAAAACATTAATGATGGAGGTCTTTTCTGCCACCCTATAGTACAAAAGCACTGCTTAAAATAGCGTGTGTGTTTAATCAAAGTGATTGCATCCAGTGTGAGAAATGCAGAGGGAAATGGTGGCATCTTGTGATGGCTGTACTCGGCTCTACAGTAGTTCCACAATGTTGCCAAACTGTTGCAGTTAGTTTGAACTACTGCACCCCTTGATCCTTTGATCAGCACTGCCCATGCTTGCATATCAGGAGCAGAGGAAGACTTAGAACGCACAAGACAGACAAAGGCCGACAGGACCCTCTCCTGCCAGGACCCCTTCCCAGTCCCTCTGCATGAGACAACACACACGCTCCATCCATCCTGGCAGACAGGCACGGTGGGGATAACAAAGAGCAGTCTTGTGGAACAGTCTGTGGCAACTTTGGGTTGCAGAAATAAGAATGAATGCAACAAAGAAATGCAGCAAGCAAGGATGTAAATGTCATGGGGCAGATGCCAGCGGGGAGCTGAAACACTAAACGTCTGATGAAAAGGTATAATTGCTCTTTGTCATCAAATGTGCTAATGCAGGAGTAAAATGCAACGGGGTGATAACGCTGCTGGATACCGGACTAAGGCAAATGCAACCTGTAACATGCTGCAAAGCACAAATATGAAGCCTTGAATTAAGGCAGCCAGCAAAGGGCAGGCTGGAACACGCACGCAATGCAAAGTGTGCGTTCAATGTCATGAAGGAAAGAAATATGTCGCTGCGTAGTAATACTTCCAACATGCGGGCGGCTGATCAGACCTGATGTTCGGTGCGCATTTCAACTGAAAAAGCTAAAAAATCAGGGAAACTGCCTATGCATGGTTTATAGTCATTGCATCGAAGACGATGCATCGAAATGCCAATGCATTGAAAAAGATGCATCGAAAAAGTACATATCCATCAAAACTTTTCCATCAAATGGATATGTACTTTTAAATGTAAAAGATCGCATTTTGATGCTTTTATTTTCTACATTAAAACATTACATGGAGCTGTCCAGTGCTGAAATTTCTTATAAATGGGGGGATCTCCCCAGCCCTCCCGACCCGCACTCCCCCCCATAACCCTAACCCTAGCCCCAACCGTAACCCTAATCTAACCTTTAATCTAACCCTTAATCTAATCCTAGCCCCAACCCTAACCCTAATCTAACCCTTAATCTAACCCTTATTCTAACCCATAATTTAACCATAAATCTAACCCTAACCCTAACCCCAACCCTAACCCCTACCCCTAACCCTATCCATTGAAATTAACCATCGAAAATTATTCGATGAATATGCTTTTCGATGGAAATGCATTTCAATTAATAATTTTCGATGGTATGGTATTCAATGGTATGGCTTTCAATGCAAAGACAAGATGCCCATCTGCATGCATTTATTTGGAACTCACATAGCAATTGTGCTTACTTTAAAAGTATGATGTCTGTGAAGAGTCTCCTCTCCCTGCTTATCCTGATCACCAGCATACAACATGGAACACAAGAGCCTCTCTGGAAAGAGGGCCAGATTCTCAAAACCTTTTCTGGGTGCAAGTGAGTAGATGCCCAAGCACTTGCACCAACAAACCAGTGGCCCAATTCACAAAGAGCAAATTCACAAACTCTGAAAGAGGAAATCTGAGATTAGTGAGTCCTGAAAGTGAGTACAAGTAGAGCCGGCAAACTTGCTTACATGTCAAGCCCATTTAAGTCTTCTGAAACTCCCTAGTAAGCAAGCATGGGGGAACTCACATCAAGAGTAATATCTGCTTTCACCAATGTTTGGGCTACCTCCCCACAAGATCTACCAATCTCTACGCACGCGCAGAACATGTGCACCAAATCTGCATTTGTCTCGCCACACTTCGGGCATGCTTGTATACCTGCTTGGTTGAATTTTGCTGTTTTGTTCGGGGTCAGATATGCTCTGTGGGTCACGTATATTTGGATCTGTTGTAGTCTTGCATTCCTTGACACCATTTTGTGATACACTAGAACTCTACTCCACATCCCATCTGACACTGGCTCTGATACATCCTAAAATGTCTCTATAATCTCATTTGGCTGTAAGGACATTTCGGCCTCTGGCCATCTGCGTCTAAGGCTCCACAAGATTTGAGAATATGTAATGTGTTGCCCTTTGTGTATCCCTGTGTCTTGTATCAATTGCTCAATCTCCTTGGGCCTCCCATCCTGTAGCACATCTCCAACCGACACTACCCTCAGGGGTTCTCAACTCTTCCTAACGCTGAGTCTCATCTATTCATCCACCCCTTCTAACGCCACATTGGGATCTGTGGAGAATACGGTGTTGTGTTCTTCATCAAAAGACAAGCTCTACAACACATTATGCGCCCCAGGCGCAACAGAAGGTGCTCGCGGGTCATGTGCATATCCGGTAGCCATATCACTTCATTTAAAAAGAATGGAGCACTTTCTACTCGTAATAACCTTGATTCATGTATCTGTTCGTCTGACAGCCACTTGGCCACAAATTGCAGTTGGCTAGCCACATAATATACCTCGAAATTGGGTAATTTTATTCCCCCTTGCTCGTAAGGGTTCTGGAGCTTCCACAAGCCCACTCTGCACCTTGAATTGTGCCATTTGAAGCTCCTGCATATGCTGTTTATTTTCCTAAACAACATTTTGGGTATCGCGTATGGAATGTTTGTGAAGGAATGACTGAGTCAAAGCAGCACCACCATCTTCAATAACGCTGTGCGCCCCATCATGGTCAGTGGCAGCTTATTCCAAAATGATATGTAGTTTTCTATCTTGCTAACCGCCTTCACCATATTACGTATATGTTCTTCCTTAGGGTCGTGGTATATGTCTACCCCCAAGAACAGGAACATCTCTAATTCCCACTTAATTGGTAGCACTGACAGTTTGTGTATGGGCTTCCCCATGTACTCTCCCAATGAGTACAGACTCCATTTCTGGGGGTTGATGGTTATACACGACAGTGCGCCATATCATTCCAACATGTCCAAAACATATTGTAGATTCTCCTTCGGGTACTTCAGGTAGAGGAGCATGTCATCCGTATATAACGAGATCAAATGCCTCCCTCCAGATGTACTGATACCCACCTCCCCGTACTCTTCTCCTAAATAGAACGCCAGTGGCTCCAACACCAAGATGAAGAGCATCGGGACCATAGGCACCCCTGTCTCATACCTTTACTCAACTGCTACTGCTCCGAGTTACTGGAGCCCATTTTAACCCTTGCTATCAGTTCATTGCATAGCAACCGCACCCATTTTAGGTACATGGGCCCAATACCAAACTCCTTCAGGCCCACCAGTAGCCAAGAACATCTGACAGAGTCAAACGCCTTAACCGCATCGAGTGATACTATTGCTACTTTCTGTGTCTTTTTCTGGGTATAATCTATAATGTGATGCAATCTTCTCAGATTGTTGGTGATATTCCTAGGGGGGACATATCTTGTCTGGATGTTATCTATCACTGGTCTACGTTTCTTTGCCATGACTGTGGAAGGATCTTCCCATCATGATTCAGCAACGAGAGGCCTATACTAGCATTCTGTATGTGGCTTATTCGGTTTGAGGAGGGGGATAATTATCGACTCTCTCAGGGACCCGGACAGTTTACCCTCGTGTAACGCATCATTTAGCATTCCAAGTAGTGGGGGAAGGATTTCAGCTCTATATTCTTTATAAAATTCTCCGAGGAGCCCATTCGCCCCCGGGACTTTGCTAGTCGGAAGTTCTTTTATTACACTCTCTAGTTATGATAGGTTATTTATAACGCACTTAATACCCAGAGGTTTCTAAGAGCGGAACCAGGGATCGAGGCTCTGTTGATCTGTGTCGTCTTGCTTCCAAGGCAAGCACGTTGCCCCTGAGCTATCCTCCTGAGACAGTTCTTCTATCGTAATGAGCACCTCTAGGCTGACTCTCCTCCTTATTCAGTTTCCTTCCTGTATATATCCAACTCAACCTCCTGTGGATTCCCCACATAGGCGTGTGTAATAGTCATAAAAATACTGATTCACCTCCTCTTGTGTCTCTCACAGCTTCCCGTCTATCCCCTTCACTGCTCTGATTGTCTGCTGCGTGGTCTCACTTTTGTATAACCAGGCTAGCAGTCGTCCCGGCTTGTCCCCCTCTGCGTGTTGTCTTTCAATGTTTTTCTTGTAACTTAATTTACCTAATCTCACCCAGTGTTCCTTACATTCCTGTTGGAGGCGGGACACCTCCTGGGCTTCGTCTAGGGGCCTATTTTCTGCTTGCATTATCATTTCTGGTCTCCTTTCAGTTCTATGTAGATCCCGCAAAATAACATCTTGTATTCCTTTTGACTTAGCTATGGCTGCCCCTCTCACGACTACTTAAAAGCATCCCACGATGTACCCGCTGAGGTAACGCTGCCCGTGTTATACTTAAAGTATTCTTTCACCTCATCTCTCAAATGTTCACGGAACCCTGTATCTTTTAGTGCTTCGACACTGAGTCTCCAGGTGGGGATCTTGGTTCGGGAGGAAGGACCTGCCAAGTAACTACCAGCGGGGTATGTTAAGGAAGGACCCGCACTTCATATTCAGCCTGTGTGAAGTCACTCAGTGTTTCCTCCCCTACAAACACATAATCTACTCTTGTGTATAGATTCTGCTGGGCCGAGAAATGTGAGTATACTCAGTCTTGGGGATGCATTGTTCTCCACTCATCTGCTCATTTAATTGTCCGCAACAACATGTTCAATGCTATCGCTGCAGGGTTTGGATGATCAAATTTAGTATCTGATCTATCTATCAATGGGTCCAACATGCAATAAAAATCTCCTCCCCATATCGTCACACAATCTATATATGGACTCATCTTGGAGTATGAAGATCTAAAGTAAGCGGCAGTTTGCTGATTCGGGGAATACGTATTAATAATTCCAATTTCCTGCAATAACATGTTCTCTATGTAATTTGTCACGTCCAGACCTTCCTCGCCCTCTGGGAGCCCAACAATATGTACATTGTTCCTCTGTGCGCGTCCTTCCGCCTCTTCTGCTCTGTTTTCCAGATTCCGAACCTGCTGCTTCAGTATGGAAACTTCCTGAGAGTTCTCATTGCAATTGCTTGTATTGGCTTTCACCGCCTTCTCTACACCCCTGTGCGTTCTGTCAATGCTCTGACATCCTGTTTTAGGAGGTTCACAACAATGCTAATTGTGTCCATTTTAAATTCCAGCATCGATTTTAGCTCTGCAATGGCCTCTAGTATTTGATGATCATTTCTCCCTGGGGCCTCTCCTACACATGCCTCTTGCGCAGTTGTCTTTGCACCGTCTGTCATTTGCGCGGGTTTAGCAAATGCATCTATTGACGACTGTTTCCATTCACTCTTGTTCGGGTTGGATGCCATTATCACGCCCCTTTGCTCTTCAGCGCCTCCTTTTGTTCCTCATATTACCGGCACTTACTTATCTTACTGTGGGGGAAAAATCACGGCCGTTGGCAGCAGTGAGCGGGCAGTTGCCCGCCTGATGTGTCCCAGGTGTGCTTAAAATTATTTGGGCCTTGGCACTTATTTGTTTTACAAATGAAGCACTGCAGCAGTAGTCAAGTGATAAATATGGCGGTCCAGAGCAATGGGCAGAAGAAATCACTGCATCCCTGTTCAATCAAGTGGTAAAACAGGAGACTATGGCCCAGATTCATTGAAATATGTGCAGAAATCCTGCTTGGGCTGCGCATTGAGAAGACACATTGCGAGCCTCCGGGAGGATACAAAAATGCATGCCCTACGTATTCATGGCATTTACTGTGCAAAGAAAACCGTATCCACAAGTCGCACCCGCAGCGCCCCAACACACCCACACGCACAGCAAAAATAGCCAGCACAGCTACCTTTGCATCCTCACCCGAGAGCGAATACTCGCACCCTTCAAACAGTAATTGGGGTTCCCCACAAGCAAGCTTGCATTCCGGGGGCCATGCGGAGGGCCCCCCATAACCGTATACAAGACTCTGACAACATGCGTATGAAAAATCGTAACTCGGTTGAAATCTTGAAAAATCTGCGTGCAAACCCCTATAAAACATCCCTGCAGCCCGCTAAACTTCGTACACGCACCTCCTCGCTGCCATTCCTATGCGCAAGTGTAATTACGCCTGCCTTTGGGTGGCGGATAGTATGAAGGACTTGCGTAGACATTTTCCAGACGGAAGGTTGCACGATCGAATCCATGAATATGTCTCATGCCATATAATTGTGGGAGCGCAAGGGACTACCTGCAGGCCGTCCCTCGGACCGCCCACTTTTTCACAAGTTATTCCCGATTTCTGGTGTTCGCCCCCTTCCCAGCTCTCTGTGCAATCCACACCCATGCTCTGCGTGGAGTCTCCTGCAAGGCACTCCGAACTCCACGCAAGTCCAGGAAAAGTACAGCGCATTTGATTCCATGAATTGAAGAACGTTGTTTTGCACGCAGTTTGGTGCGCAAGTACGCTTTATTCAATGCACATATTTCCATGAATCAGGCCCTATGTGTTGTTTCCTTTTATCAGGGTTAACAAGAATGGAATGTCAGTCAAATGAACACAATGCATTGAAAACATATGTGTGTTGGAGGGATGGTACTGAGGTTGCATGCAATAGCTTCAGCAATGTACTTTTTAGTGTGAAGCCGATTTCGGGGTTAGAACCAGAAGATGAGACAGATACAAATCCTGGCTTCCTCATCGTTAATAGTCTATGATCCTCGGCAAATCACCTTACCTCTTTTGTGCTTCAGTCCAATAATTCAGAAAATTAGAGCGTGCGTAAAGCAGGGATGGCAGCACAGCGGGATATGAAAACTAAGACACATTGGCCCGTTTCATCGGGCCCAGGGTTTACTGCCAACTTGCAAAGTGATGAACCAGAAAGCCGTGGCTTACATGTCAGCTTCCCCTCTTCATCCAATTATGTCATCATGGGCTAATCATTTTATCCGACTCTGACTTATTTTTATTATTAGCTTGTCAATTTGGGATTGCCTTTTAGCACCCTGCATTGTTGAGCTCTACCAGAAGCTTCTGATTAACTTGTAGGCCCTTCATCCCACGTAAAACAATGCTCAGTAACTTTAAAATACAAATATTGTTTTGTGCTGAACTGCAAACGAACCAGGAGACCTGCTCTCAAACCTTTGGCATCTCATTTGGTTCAATAGGCATCCTGGGGCAATCGCCTTAAGTGCCTTATCTTTTACTGCATAGACGCTGGGCAGAGAGATACCGACAAGGGCTTGCAGTTGCAGCGGGCGGGGGCACAAGCTCCCATCTTACTCGCTGTTTGCTTTCCATACGTTTTCAAAAGTTTGAAACACACTTCTGAGAGTCTTGGGGACAAGTTGCTGCCCATAAACGAGACCTCCTGCACTTTCTTTGAGAGGTACCCACCAGAGTTCCTTCACAGTGGCATTTCGGCAGCATGCATTGGCGCCCGCAACTCCAATTGCACCCTCACACTTTACCAGCACCCTTACACCACATGCTGTCAATGCACAAACACTCACACAATGCATATGCCCACAAACAGCGCATATGCATGCACACTACACATACACACAAACCCTGCACATTAAAGTACAATATCGGGACTCATTAAGAGTTTGATGGTAATTTGGCGGTAAAAGTAAGAGTTAGTGCCATAATCGGTTACTGTTACCACCACTTGTGCTGGAACCTTATCACACGATTACGAGGGGTGGGAATGTGAGGGTAATCCCCATTTATGGATTTCGTACGACTACAATGGGGATTTTGGTGGAATTACGTGAGCAGTAATTCTACTGCAGTATATCTGCCAATTTTTGGCCTTAATGTGGAGGATTTACCTCCAGCATGAAGCTAATATGATATGATATTTTATTTGTATCACGCGCATACACAAGTGTTTCAGAGCACGACAAGGCAAGGCAGGGGAACAAGGGGGGACAAAACACCGATCTTATTAGGCCCAGTAACGTTGAGAACACGCAAGTGCAGGGGAGCGGGAAGAGGAAAAGTGCAGGGGAGAGGTGGAAAGTGCTGAGCAGGGATGAAAACAACAATTGGTAGTGCAGCCAGCAAGGTGGCAAGTACAGGGTTAAAAGCGCAGACAAGGGGTATCTGATAAGTGCAAGTAGGGGGACAATAGGGTTACAGATACAGACCCAAGTGCAGGGGTTGCCAAGAGGCAATGGGTGTGTGACTGGGTGCGCAGGCACCTTGGCCTGAAATCAGAGGGTAACCAGGCGCACAGTGCCAAGCAGACAGATCAGCATGGGAGAGGAAGAGCGAAGGCAGAAGCAAAGAGGAAGGTCTTGAGGTGCTTCCAGAACCGGAGATGGTTCTCCTCAAGTTTTAGAATGGCAGGGAGGCTGTTCCAGAGGGAGGCGCCAGACGAGCAAAGAGATCTAGCACCAACTCGTTGCTTGGAGAAGCGACTGACCCTGAGGGAGTTGGAGGTGGAGGAGCAAAGGGCTCGAGTGGGAAGGTATTTTCAGAGGGAGAGTTGAAGGTGTTTTGGACCCAGGCCCCAGAAAGCCTTGTGGACAATGCAAAGGGTCTTGAATGCAATCCTTGCAGCCACTGGGAGCCAGTGAAGAGATTTCAGGGCTAGAGAGATACGATCCCAGAGATACAATGCTGGGGGTAGATCCTCCACTTCAAGTTCAAACTAAGAACTCAGTGGTGGTGAAAAACTGTCAGTAATTCCATTACCACAACATTTATAACGACATTGCTGAAATCGTAATGACTCACCGTGTCAATTCCAAAGCCAAAACTATTGGCTTTGCTGATGCTTCTTTTAAAGTAATTTCATGGTGCATTGTGAGTTCAGATATGCTAAGTTGTCTTTGAATAACACCTTTTTGCATGAAAGACATCTTTACATTTTCAGTGATGTTCTATAACTGCAGAGAAGTAATGTCAAAAGATGCTTAAGGATATGTGTCACTGTTCAGTGGGATAACATTTAGCTACGGCACCTTCGTTCATTTTGCTCCATGCTTTGCCACAGCACATTACACACGTGCGTGCTAACATGGAAGGTGTTTATTCTACTTCCAAGACAGCACACAGACCTCCTAACACAGAGTCTGCAGCTGCTATGGGAGCGCAGGCCGCGTAGTCGCACTCTTAATAACTTCCTGTTATGTCAGTGCGTAGGCCCCGAAGCTTCGAGAAGGACTTTGAACCCTGAGTGTATTGTCTCTCTC
Source organism: Ambystoma mexicanum (assembly GCF_040938575.1). Classification (NCBI taxonomy): domain Eukaryota; kingdom Metazoa; phylum Chordata; class Amphibia; order Caudata; family Ambystomatidae; genus Ambystoma; species Ambystoma mexicanum. The sequence goes on from NC_090935.1 coordinate 1,044,542,194, forward strand.
CGCGGGTGAGGAGAATACTACGCGGGGTCTATGTCAACTCTATTCTTTTGAGCACCTATTTTAAGATCTAGGAAAGCACAGCATCCACTTCGGCGCGTCCATGTAGCCAAAAAAAAGTCCAGCTTGTTAAATTTAGGATTATTGATTTAGGAACAAAATATCTTGGAAATGTTAACCCGCCTATTTAGTCAAGAGCTGATTAGTGGCCACGATAGGTGGAGACTGGTCAGGAAAATAAATAGAGCCCACCCAGAAAGGCGCCGCACAGGATATGGTGGGAAATAAAGAACACTGCATTAAAACAGCCTATTTTAAAAGGACAGATTGGTGGCAACCATGTGTTGCTGTTAACCTGTCTCCTCGTCCATTTTAAAGCTCTTTCGGATCGTGACGACCTCTGTGAATCAAACGTTTAAAGGAATATGGGAAATTAGAGGGTTCGAATATTTCTGTCCGAAATTCAAACGTGGATGTAACCCGTTTCTCTGGATCCAACCAGCAACATAAGAAAGCCTTATAAGAGGCAGAAGGCGCCAAAGCTTATCATGTCGGAGAGGCTGAGCAACCCTCCACCATGCATTCTTCTGCAGAGAGAAGGCACAGGAAGTAAGGGGTCACCTGGATGGTGACACCACAGGAAGAGGAAACAGGGCAATAAACGGTTAATGGGGCAGGAAGGGGAGGAATGCCCCTTCATGGTGCAGTCCCTGGATAGGTGGGTGAGGGGTTCTTTGCACCTTTGTGCATGACATCAGATACCCCATTGGGGCCTCTACATGAAGGGCATGCATAGGGCTCGCTCACCCTGCAGCAGGAGCAACTTTGTCCCACCAACCCACCCTAACATGTATTTCATTTGCAGGTTTTTCTAATGATTGTATTTTATTGTCGCAGGAAGTACCTCGGGCGATCGAGCAGTGCCAAAACTAACCCCCTAATGGAGGTTAAAGTGGACACAGAGTAAAATTGCCCCTGTTAGCCTAGCACAGTGGGGGGCAGCAAGGTAAAAAAAGGAGGTGCACCCCCGTGGTCGTCAGCTTCCAGCCTGGGCTGATAGAAAAGAAAGCATAGTGGCACCCGATGCAGCCCATCAGTGGCGGTTTCCAATTGCCTGGAGCGTGAGGTTCAGGGAGGTTCGGGAGTGTGACCGAAGTATGCTGGGAAATAATGGATAAGGAGAAAAAGAGAGCTGACTGTAAATAAATAAAGAGATAAAAAGAAAAAGGGGGTCCACATGAGAGATAAGATTAAATAAAGAGGTGCTGCTGATCGTCTGGGGTTATTAAATGTATTAAAGATATGAATGTTTTGGTTTGTATTTATGGTGTGAACTATTTAAGAATAAACTGCAGCCTTGTTGCGCCACAAAAGGAAGAGCTGGTCTGGCCTCAGCTATTTAGCCAATGTGGGCTACAGTGGGGATTGTATATACCTTGCCGGGTGGGGGGCAAACAGTGGTCGACAGCCTGTGTTATTATCTTGGTTTGCAGAATTAACTGCATGTGTGGCCCTGTTTTAAGATATACAGGCCTGGCAGGGTAGCCTTCAACAGGCTTGGACTGGCCTATTGGCCAATAGGCCCATGGCCGAACCAAAAAACACAAAATGCTGGTGTGGGCAAGTTTTTTTGTCAAGTGGTCCACTTTTTTGGCCAATTTGGGCCAGTTTGATGAGTTAAAATCCACTCTGCGGCTAGTAGTTATGTCCAGTGTTGCTGAATAAATATTATTTAAAATGCACAATTTGCATCACACTTTTATGAGAAATCTCCCCTTTTGTTAAACAGTATCACAAAAGGAACCAATAGCCGTGTGCAACTATGGGCCACTTTTTCATTGGTTCCCTAGACAATTTTATGGTCCAGTCTGACCCTGGCCTTCAAGTTCTCTTCCTTTCTTGCTAGAGCGTGCAGCCAGAAGTGAGCTATTAAAAATCCCCAACCTCCAACAGCAGTTCCTTCGGGTGAGCAGATGACCACATTTCAGGGAATCGGTCCTGGTTTTTCACATGTTTTCCTGCAAAGGAAACGTTTGCAAAAAGCGGAAATATTCCAGTTTTCAGTGAATGCTTTAAAGTTTGATTCTATGAGAGAACCTTTCTGAAACGGATGTATGCATGTCAGATTACAGTCATATGGAAAGCCTGACTATGCATGAGGAAGAGGCTGAGGGAACATAAGCATGTTCTGTCATAAAGTCAGATGGCTGAAACAATTACATAACAGAGAGATCACAGTGTAATGATTGGACCACCTTGAACCTCCAGGGAGATCACCAAACCATATTACTGCTGTTACTCTTACACAGTGACCCAGCATCTCTTTGGGAAAGAGGTCTAACATTATCTCTGTGTGTACGCTAGCCATACTAGCACCAATGGTCAAGTGTCACAGTGAGTAGAGTGCTCGCTTTGACATCCGTGCAGAGCCTGCTAACACAGGTTCGAAACCCGATAGTGCCAAACTCAGCTTTTCATTCTTCCCAGGTCGATAAATGAGCTCCACTCACACCGTGCTCAGATACCTGAGGGTTTGTAGTGCTATATAAATGCTAAATTATTATTATTATTACTGGTAAAAGAAAAACAGCACACTGAAGCCTCAAGCACATTCAAATCATGCACAAACACGTACTGAAAAGGTTTCAACCTATATGACAGCGTTCTAAGGAAAAGCTTGGCTGGGTCTTGGAGATACTGGGCCTCATTACGACCCAGGCGCTAATGGGTTAACGGCACTGTAAAAGGCTGCGGCGCAGTTAACCTATTAGCGCCTAATTACGAGGTCCCTTTGCGGGACCCGACCTTAACGGCTGGTGTAGACCAGCCGTTAAAGTAGGGACTCGCAAAGGGACCTTGGTGCTAATTACGGTGCCGCAATTTGCGGCACCGTACTTAGCGCCTTCCCCATTCCCATTGAGCCCTATGGGGCAAAAATAGGAATGGGGACGGGCCATGGAGGAAGGGGGAATTACCGCCCCGCCAACCTTGTAATGGGGTGGTAATTCCCCCTTTCTCCATGGCGGAGTCAGTAATTTACCGGCATGGACCATGGTTCTAATAGCACCATGGTCTTCTGCCAGGGTTGTAATGAGGCCCAATGACTGGAAGAACGGAACCACTGTGAGGGGCTGGAAATACTGTATAATCGAGGGCTGGGGAGGAAAAGGAAGGAAAAGAAAAAGTGGAGAAAAGGTTTAGACAGCACGCTATCCCTCACTCTGGAACATACAGTAATGAAAGAGGAGCTTTATACTAGACTTTGTCACATTGACACTAGAAACTGATCTCTTTCTATCATGCAGTGAGGGCATTCACTATGATGCATGCAGTGAGGGCAGTCACAACAGTCAAGTGAGGGCAGAATGCTATCCCCATACCTGCAAATTGGAGCGTGGCTATTCCTAATAGTGATTAAATGGATTAGAAGGAAAGAAGATTACTCTATTAATTTCCTTGCATGCATCCTGATAAATTATGAAACTCAACTAAATGCATAAATGCATACAATTGAGAGGGGAAGGAATAGGATATAAATCAAATGAAAGCATAGATTGAAGGAACAGAAGTTGTGGAGGTAAAATTCCCATTGGAATGTATCACCATTAGTGACAGTGCATTCATAATAAATAGATAGCCTGAAGAGGTTTAAAGCAATCAATAGTGCTGACAGGCAGATGAATATGTCATTCAGAGCTACTGCCCCTCCCCAGCCCAATATCGCTAAGGATGAGAAACGCTACTCACTAAGGTGACAATACCAGCCTTATCCCACACAGATACAGGAGGAAATGGACCTAATGTAACTAAAGATGGCATTGATAACAGACACACGTCCATGCAATAGACACAAAGCAAATATGCACTCACCATGAAGAAACACAGACACTAGGGTAAATATGCATTTATACAGGAACAATATCGCTTGTAACCATAAAGACACGAAGAACATAACATAAGCTGAAATGCAACACGAAATATACAGGTATATAGCTCACTAACATAGAAACGTGGCAGTAATAATGGGCAGCCATCTTTTTAAAAATAGAAGCAGTTGCACACATTGAAATTAATGAAATGCCTGGAGGCTTCAAAAACTCGATCTGCTCAATTTACTGAAATGCGGACCCACGTGGGGTGCTGACAAGTAGCTGGGTGGACCCTGCCAAGGGTACTGAGAAATTAGGGAGGGTTTGAATGGCTCAAAAAAGAATGCAAGATAATAATAACCATGGCACAAGTTATATTTCTCTAAGATTAATTAAAGAACAACCAGTCTTTGAAGACGAGATGCAGAGTAATTATAAGCTAAAACTGCCATAAGGAACTGATCAAGTGTCTAGTCGGTAGAAAAGTAATAACTTATGCACACATATTAGCTAAAATTTCGGTAAATAATGGGTGAAATAATTCAGAACATGGTCCCCTCAGATGTGATCCATAATTCAAGAACACTGCCGATTCATTAACCCCAGACAGAGATAGGCCGCTTCGACTCCCCACATATTCTCAGAAATGCAGCGCTCAGCAATGCTGACTACAAAGAGGTCCTTCTGGTTCATTGTGTAGGATTAAGGGATAGCATCTTTTTTAATTGAAAGGAAAACAACTCATCAGCCTCTCTTCCCCTGCTCCTATTTAGCTAATGTGGTGCTGTCCTGTCAGTTGCTCAAGGTTGGTCAGTAAGCTGCATGTGTGACGGGAGGATAGCTCAGCGGCAACGTGTTCGCCTTGGTAGCAAGACGACACGAAGTAACACAGGTTCGGTCCCCGGGTCCTCTGGGAATTTAAGCGCGTTATAAATACGCAACTAGGACAACAACAAAAAAATATTACGCAACTAAAAAAATGACTATTCCTGTAACAGCGCCTCGATGCCTGCGGGCTGTGTGAGCGCTTTAAAAATGCTAAAATAAATAAATAAATAAAATAAACCAATGGAAACTCCAATGCTAGATCATTCATTACGTATTATGCCAACCAAAAAGTTTAAGGTAGAGATGACATGCATTCACTATTATCAATTTAGAGGTGATCTCAGGCGGAGCCATCAGATAAGTTATAACCAATGAAAGGACTAACCACTATATATTTTATATGTAGTTGATTCCCTTAACAATGCCTCCGCCCCATAGGTTTTCGTAACCAAGATTGTAGCATGACGTCAGTAGTGACAAATGTTTTAATTATAAATCATTGTTTGTATGGAGACTTTTGAGAGTGCCAAGATGTTACTGCTTGTATGCGGTCCTTGCTTTATGTGGATTGTTAACTAAGCACATTTTGCCTTTCACTTTGACTATTTTCGTTTTTGAGTGTGGGATTTGCCTGCCTGTCCTTTCTGCTTACTGCGGTTTCCTAGACCACTTTTTTAAAAGGCTCCTGCAACATTGAAAAAAAAAACAATGACTCAGAATGAGCCTAAAGGTATCCTCGGGTATGGTTGCAAGCTAATAAAACGTTGTATACTCATCCATCTCTCTGCTTTCCTGTTCTTACCTTTCAATTGGATTAGGTTTAAACTTTGATGTCCTTTTCCTATGACTATCCTACTAACTTTGCAAAACTGTCCCTGGTATTGGTTTGGAAAATATCCTCACCCTACATTATCCCCCACAACTGGCATAATTGAGCCTGTAGCCTCATCAGACTTCTGGCACCAGAAAGCTTGCATGATGGTGCTGCCGCAGGCTCTCAGGATCCATATGAGCATGGACTTCACTCTCCTCCTAAAAGTGGGGTTTTCTTGCAAACTAGGAATGGTTCAGATGTCACGGTGTCTCGTTGGGGAGGAAGCAAAAAGTCGTCACGAAACTCTCAAATACTTTTTATGTGACAGATCTTCCTCAATTTACTACCGCTCTGCAACCCACGAATTACTACATATATCAGCCCTAACGTTTTTAAACCCTCAGAGCAACTAAAAGTTCATTTATATGCAGCGCAAAGCGTTGATTTCCATGAAATTGCTGTACTGAGAATGCAGTACACTTTCGTTCCAGCAGCAGGCAGTTCTGAAGATCCAAGGCAATCTAAACAATTCAAAATCCAACAGTGAGACAAATGCAGTATTTAATTGTCAACAGGTTTTAAAGTTCTTCATTTCATGCTTTCAAAGTGTTTCCTTGAATCCCAAAAAATCTCCTGTAGGGACATGAACAATACACCCTATTCTTATCATGCAGGCATCCAGCCATATCAGTTTCTTCCATGCGTATGTGTAAATGTTCACAAAATACAGAACATATACAGGTCTTTTGCCACATGGCACCCAGAATCCTAGAATCAAGCGTGACTGGCTGGGATGAGCTGAGATGCAGAGAGACAGGAGCCAGACTGCAGTACCCTTCCCCGGGGAGGACATCAGCAGGAACCATGTCGCGTTCTCAGCATGAGGGACTTCTCTTAACATTCTAGAGAGTGCTTATGGGAAAAGGGACACCTCAGTGCATGCAGACCCAGCTCGTAAGGGGAAGATCTTCAAGGACGCCTCTCTAGACCTCAGTCTACAACAGCCCTTCGGCTGATGAGGCGAGCTGTGGCTAATGTCCATTCCTCGTTATGTGTGCTGGTTTATAGGTGGTTTTAGAGCATCACACACACACAAAAAAGAATCCAGAACAATCTCCTCTACCGAATACTTCCAGGTATTACAATTCTTCTTTAAAATGCAGTCACAGGACAGGCCACGGTAGGTGGTGTGGATAGTAGCTCTGTGGCTGGTGGGATCTTCATTCAAATAATATGACGGAAAGCTACTGTTCTCCATGTATCACCCCTAACAAGATTGGCATGTCTTAGGATATCCACCCTTGACCCTCCCCCATTTCTGAAGCTTTCCCTCTTCCTGACCCATACTATGTAATGTAATACTATAGTACTGTGTATAGTGCAATAGTAAATTCGAGCGGATGGACACACATCAAATTGCCATTCCATAAATTAGACCTGGAGACCTGGAGGTGGATCATGTAGTCTTTTATTTATGATGTCTCTACAAAGCTACAGCAATGCCCTTTGTTCTTAACGTATTACTATAATGGATTGTAGGCACTAGCAGTGAAGCTGTTGTCACATTACATGATTCATCATATTGTCTGTCATCATGTTCTGAAGAGGTTAGGAATATGTTTTGCATCTTTCATCCGGGCATTCAGGATTTCTCCAATGGAAGCTTGTTCTCTGTTATTTCGGGTGTATGTGGAATTCATCAGTGAATTGTTCTGGAATTGAGTGAACTGGGACGGTAATGGGAATGTCAAGCTTACTAGGAATGTTAAACTGGGAGCTTAACTGGATTGCCAAACTGGGAGTTTTGTGGCAAAGTCAAGGTTATTGGGAATGTTAAAATGGGAGCTTGCAGGGATTATCAGACTGGGAACTTACTGGAAATTCCATGCTTACTGGTAACTTCCTGGGAATGTCATGGTTGCTGGTAATTTCAGAAGAGGATATTACTGAGAATGTCACATTTACTGTGAAGGACTTACAGGGAGCTTACTCGGAATGCAAACCTGGGAAATAACTGGGATTGTCAAGCTTCTTCGGAATGTCAAATTAGGAGCTTACTAGGAATGGCAAGCTTACTTGAATGTCAAATGGAGCACTTAGATTCTCATATTTTGAGTTAAGTGCAAATGTCAACCTGGGAGCTTTGTGGGAATGCCACACTCATTGAGCAGGTCACAATAGAATAGTTCTAGTAATGCCACAATGATTGGCAGTGTCAGAATTGCAGCATACAGAGAATGTCAAATTCGGATCTTAGTCGGAACGTCAAGCTTAGTGGGAATAGGAGAATTGGATATTTTACAAATATGAGTAATACTGGTCTCATGCTGAACTCTTGCATAAGAAAGGTACTTGGAACATCCCGGGATATTATAGACATCCAGCAAAGCTGGATATTCCATAGAAAATATATTCTTGAGTACTACTAAATGAACTAAAAACCTGGATAGACACAAATAATATCATACCTTATAATCAGACAGGTTTTTGTAAAAAATCAAGTACGCTTTATAATTTGCTAACATTAACTATGGAGTAAATTAGCAGCCTGGAAGATACCCTGTGGTTTGCTGGATATTATTGTACACCTACATACTAACATACCGGTCACGGGCAGGCTTGATGATAAGAGACGAGCAACCAACGGACTTCTCACACCGGGAGTAAAGTAAGCAGACCTACAAACGATATTAGCATCGGTAGAAACGTATCCCTCTAAATTTGGAGCCATCTCTTTGTCCTGGCTCGGCTATGCTGATGACCTGCTCTTGCTCGACTACACCCGTAGAGGTCTCCAAGCCCATGTTAATGTGTTAGGAAAATATTCCACACAAAATTATCTTAAAATAAATACTGAGAAAACTAAAATCATGGCTTTTGCACCTAGCTGACCAAAACTTAAGGCATACCATTAAATAAAAATAAATCGAGCAGGTGTCGACATATAAATATTTGGGAGTGATCGTCGGTGATAATCTGAAGTGGAATGCACCTTGGGAAGCTGTACGGGCAAAAACCAGGCAGCAAATTGTGTCTGTTAATAATTTAGCGGAAAAGCATACAGGCCATTCCCTTGGCACACTTATTACAGGATGTCGGGCAAAAATATCACCTTGCATTTTATATGGTGTGGAAATCTGGGCATGGAATTATAGTTTGGGATTGATTAAATTAGAAGGCAATTTGCTTAAAACAGTATTACCTTTACCCGAGACGATGCCCATTGATCATATTAGATTGGAATGTAATTTACAGAACATAAATGCTACGATACTCTTTAAGAGGCCAATGCTATATCAGAAATGTAGCTGTTCTGACCAAGATACTCTACTTTCCCGACTTGTCCAAGCCCATACAAACATGAAGGAACCGTTACATGGGAGTTCATCATGTCAAATGTATGAGACTTGCGAACAGTAGGCTGCACAATTAAGTTTTCAAGTTTTACAGATACTGCGTCCTACTTATAAGTGCATTGTGAAAGTGACTTTAAAAACGTATGACAAAGAGAGTACTACTCTAAAACCTTTGTACACAAATCAATCGTGGTCTATTTATAGAATACTTACATAGGAGAATTCTAACTCCAGCCTCCACAAGCGCCATTCCTGCTAATTGTAGAATGTGAAGGTATTTCAAAATAAAGTTCCATTTGGTAAACTCATTTGCAATTGACGGAGCTAGATTGCATATTCCTCGTGATAGCAGGAACTGTAGATTGTGTGGAGAGGATACTCTCAAAACAACAAAGCATCTTTTGGCCGACTGCGGGAGCCTTCGATCACCCCGTTGTACATATTTAAGGTCTTATAGCAATGAAGGCGACTTGACACTTGTAAATACCTTGTGGGGACGTTTTAGGAATGGCAATGATTATAATTGAATATTTTATTTGGTTAAGTTTAGTGATGATGTTTTGAAGATCTTAAAAGAACTCTGTGATGCAGGATAAATCCTAGAGTTAAGGTCTATTTTAGAGGACGGTTTATATATTCGTCCACTGCCTTGTCTATATTGTTGTATAGTGGCTGGTTGTTTTTCATATGATGTATTCAATATTATACAGTCTATAATAGATGATATATATATATATATATATTATAATAAAAAAGGTTTTTATTAAAATGGGATTTTTGGGGAATTCTGAAGTTGGAGCTTACTTGAAATGTGAGGCTTACCGGAAAAGTCCAATATTCAGCTTCATCAGAATGTCAAGCGTTCTGGGAACGTTAAATCAGGAAATAACCAAGAAAGCCAAGCTTGATACGAATGTCAAACTTGGAACATAAAAGGAATGTCAAGCTTACTGGTATTGTCAAACTGGGCACTTAATGAGAGTGTCAATTTTACTGTGAATATGGTGTGAGTGAGTAGAGTTAAATGGGGCAAGGGAGCGTGCACAATGTGTGTATGTAAGTAAGTGTAAGTGGAGAGTGTCTGGAATGAGTGGCATATGGGTGTGGGTGGCATATGTGTGTTCGTGAGTGGAACTAGATGTGATTGGAGGTAATGCGTGAATGGAGGCAGAATGTGACTGGAGGTGGAGTATGAGTTCAGAAGGAGTGTGAGTGTGAGTGAGAGTGGAGTGTGGAAGTGGAGTATACATTAGTGGTGCCTGAATATAAATGAGTGAGTTTGAGTAGGCCTGAGAGTCAGTTTGTATGTGTGGGGGGAATACGTTTTTATCAGAATTTGTTTAATGTTCTCATGGAAACTTTGGAGTAAGGATGTCCCATTGACGTAGTTTCCATCCTGTCAGTCCACCAATTATGGGGCATACGTGGCTGTGTAATGGATCTCTGGTAACTTTTGCCTTGTGTCTTTCTCTAAACCTGGCTTAAGTTATGCCCAGCCTCACACCTGCCATCATTGTGGGTCAGCCTTGTAATGGGCAAAGGGCAGCAAAGTCCATTGAGCATCAGTTACAAGCAGACATAGAACAAGGCAGAGGCCAGTAAGTTGAATCATGAAGGAAATGTTGCGGAAAAGATTCAGCTGTAGAGGAGTTCCAACACAATGCACCTGTCTCGTACCATGGAGACCATATTAATGCAGTCTACATTCTGAATGAATCATTTTTTACAAAAAAGCAACGTTTTAGAGGAAAATGTTATTTCTTGAAAATCTAAACTACCCATAAAATTGCTATTTTCAGGGCCATATCAATTCAAACCCGATCTACATAAAACATCAAGGGGGCCCTTTAAAGTTCTGAAGAATGAGGAAATAGAGGCAATGGGTATGTGTGTATTGTCCATCAATGTGTTGTAGATGTACCTACTTTGCAGAAGAGGGCATTATGAACAATGTCGCCATATAGGTGGATGCACTAGTTACTCCATGGGAGCTTGGAAATCAGGGTATCTTCACTGACCGGTAACAAACTCATTTAAAGCCATTCATTGAGGCATTACAAGTGTATACCTTCACAGATTGAAATACTGTAGAGCAACATCTTTTCAAGGACCTCTCTACAATTCTGTTCACTTCAAGACTGTCTCTTTTTTCCTCTGCATTACGTCTTGTTCTATTTGCTTTTGTCCTCCCTCACACTCCCTTCCTCTCTCTTTCCCTATTTGCTTTCCTCTTTCCTGTTTCTTTCACCCTCTCTTTTTCTCTGACTTCAACTGGCACTGCCATTTCCTCACCCTCACTTTCTGTGTCTGTTTGTGTACGGTTAGTTCTTCTGGTCCCTGGCCTATTTAAGGTACCCTGGGGGAAAACAGGAAGCAGGAGTGAAAGGGAAGCATATTTGTGATGTGAGGTGGGTAGGCTATTGCACCAGCTGCCCGCCTGTGCGCAGGCACACCTGCTCCACTGCACATGGCATACCTTCTACACACATTACGAGAAAGATGCAATGAATAGATGAACAAATAAACAAAATGCAGCCGTATAGATGAGGTTGAATTGAAATGGGCAGAAAAGATCCACATGAGTGAGCCAAATCCCCTTTGTGTGAGTTTTCCTTGTCACCTTACTCCAAGTTGGCAGCTGCACAAGACCAGGTGAAGCCCTAGGCTGGGGCATCAAGGCTCGGTGTGTCTGTAGGGTGGCCAACCGTCTTGCATTTTGCAGGACTGTCCCGATGATTTTATAGGCTGTGTTTCGTGTCTCACACACTGTGTGCTCTGGGACAGGAACAAGTCGTGACTCTGCTTCTCTGAAGCAGGATCAGCTCTTCTAACCTTATCAGTTCACACATTTCATTTAACAGTTAAAATCATAGGGAAGCCCAGCACCTTTCACAGCCCTCCCCGCTGCACCCCCCCGTTCAGCTTTGTGTCAACAAAGCATTTCAATAAACAGATTAGAGGTTGATGGCACAGACATAGGGGTGCCTGGGGAAGGACTAATGTCCCTGAAGAGGTACACATGGTGGGTGATAATAAATGGGAGTAGGGGATAGTGCTGCATGTTGTGTGAAATAAGACTAGCAGATGACCTTGCATGTTCTTTCATAGTGAATATGGATATTTGTTTAAATACGTGTTATGCCAACACACATTTGCAGGCTGGCACTGCAATTGTACATTGGGATACCACAAATAAAGCATTGCTTGAAAACCAATTGATATTTCATTTTTGGAAACCCAATCCTTCAAAATTACGTATATGAGCTATCACTGGAAGGATATGTGGTCAAGTGCTTAAATTACAGCCTGGGGCCAAAAACTGATTTCACTGTTTAAACGAAGTGTGTGATCCTGGGCAAATCATTTAATCACACTGTGTCTGATCTGCTGACATTAGGAGTCCCTAGAGCTTTTGCTATGACAAAAAACACTTGGTTTACTAAAGTATAGAGTTGTTGCACACTAATAATAGAGACTATCCATAAATTGCACACTGCATTATTCTTTTGGCTTACACATGAAAACGTCTTTTAATTTCGCTACTACCGATGACCTAGAGTATTAAAGGCTGGTGCCACAGCTTGCAGTCATATTTTCGGTGATGTCGCTTCTGGTCATGCCAGCCCATATCATGCAAATGAGGGGGGTCTGCTTATCTTTTGCTGAACAGAGCCTTTAAAATCCAAGAACAGGCCGGTAAGAGAAATCGAACATGGCATGCCTTCTATGCCTAGCAGTACTATGGTATTATTTTGTTGTGCTGTGCCAATAAGGCTTTTGCACTAATATTACTAAAAAAGTTAAATAGGGAGAGAAGAGGGTTGTGTAGGATGCAATACTGAACCGTGAGCGCCACAACTGCCTCTCGTGTGCACTTTTGCAAAGAGCTGGCCAGCCTGCGCCGTAAGGTGGAGGGGGCGGTTTGGGACATAAAGGTCAGGGAAACAAGCCATGGCCCTAAGAGTTGCCCAAGATCGGGGAATGCGGAGGGGGAGTGTCGCATGGGACAGAATAGCCAGGAAATCAGGGCAGGGCTCGGGAGTCAAATTGGAAACCTCTATGCATGGAAACAGGGGCTGGGCATAAAATCATCTATGGATGCATATTTATTTTGTGCCGTTTGAGACAGTTTCACCAGAAGCAGCGCAAATGAAAGGGGGTAGAGAATGCGCTCATTTCATGTGCGCTGTTTTCAGAAATGATCAGGTCTCCTTATTCTCTGAGCATTTCTGGTGGGGCTGGACTGCAGTGCAGAGAGTCTCTGTCCAGCCCCCTTGCATACATTCCCAACGCTAATGTATGACATTCTCCCAGCAATGAAAGTGTTGCTGGAAGCACATTTCACAAAGATGGACCGCTAAGGGCTCATCCCTGTTAAATGAATAGGAAAAACAAGTATTTAGATCCCTGTTTATGGGATAGATCTGCTAGCGTGATAGTCGTGATTTGGCCCACGGCTGTCACACTTCAAATAAAAATCATGACAGGATGATCAATGACCTAGTCATGAGTTGTGCCTCCCCCTGCACCTGTTTCAAAAGGCACAGGTGATGACCCTCATTTCTGGGCATTTTAAAGTGGGTCCCAATTGTGAATTCAGGTTGCGTTTTAAAATTGCCCAGAAATGCCCCCTTATTTGCAAAAATGCAAAAAAGGGGGAAACAGGGAATCTGATTGGACGCATCTTAGATCCATGCAGCCGAAATTCAACTGTATGTATCATTTGAGTTTACAGCTTATTAAGCGCTTTGAGACACATTGTGTATAGGCGCTATATAAATAAACGATCATATCATATCATATTATCATATCATACAAAGAAACGTCTCTAACAGCAGCACCTTCTTATATATTTTATGCAATGCCATTAGGGGAGAAACGAATCAAAATGAAAGGAAAACATTAACAAAAGACATCAAAAGCTCTGGGGCAATGGTGTGTAAAACGGTTGCTGTTACCCAAGGGATTGGCAATCAAGACCTAGTGATGGCACAAACAAAAAAGGTCAAGTCTAAAAAATAAACTTGCTAAGTAATTGTTTGTTTAGAAACTTGTAAAATATAAAATGAGTTAAAAATGCCTTTTAAATGTAAGAAAGATTTATTCGGGGCACTCAGCTGGTGACACATATCACTATGGCACAACCTCCGTTCTGTCTATTGCAGGAAAGACACTGCCAGAGACCGACAAGCATCACAATGAAGGGGGTACCGTGGAAAGGTCTCGTTGGGGCAAGTGAGGTTCAAGTGTGGAGAGTCAGGGGATCTCCCTGCTTTTCCACTAGGCAAATCGCTGGTGTTGCTGGAGGAGGAGAGTGTGGGTGTCCATACCAGAGAGGAAGAGAGAAAATCAGAAATACTCTGAACACTTGTTTTCATATAATGGTGAAACGAACAGATATAATGTTGTATTAACAGTGTAATTTGTCCACTATATTGTTGGATTAAAAATTATGTATTTCACATGTATCTCATGGAACATTCCTCTTCACACTTAGGGGCTCCAATATCATTTGGTTTGCAGGTTGAGCCTCCTCGACTTTTCAGTACATCCCTGGGGACTGTGAAATCCTCAATATGTTTGTATCTAAATGATAGGGTAGGTTAATTATAATGCGCTTAATACCCAGAGGTTTCTAAGCGCGGACCCGAACCTGTGTTGCTCCGTCTCGTCTTGCTTCCAAGGCGAGCACGTTGCCCGTAGCTATCCTCCTGATACCCCCTGAGCTATCCTCCCGAGACAAATTGTAAGAGGATTCAATTCAACACTACAGCTAAGTCAACGCCTAGTCTAGAATACTGAATGAAAACCCTTATTGATATACCTTTATGTCCAGTTCATGCGTTCTGGATGACTACCCCTATATAACACCCCTCTCTTGGAATCCCCCTGACCCCACTGAGCCAAGAAGTAGTTCTGTTTTGCAAGTTTAAAAGGTTTATTTGATAATTTAAAATATATATATATCACACTTTATAATAAATTAATAATTGAATAGCACACTTAATCTGATATGATAAAGATCAACAACGGAGAATCTGGCACTAGCACACTTCTTATAATCACTAATGAGTTGACATGAAATGGATAAGGTAGCACACTGGTAAATAGGAACAAAAGTATAATGTGGTAGAGGATGCTTTATGTAAGCTCAGGTGGATGCAATATTCAATGAATGCAGTACAGAAAATACTCAATATGATTTCAACCAAACAATGTAATCACTTTTCTCTGGCAATCCCCTCCCCCCCTTGATGCTAGGCAAGGAAATGGAAGGAAAACACACAGTTCTCAGAAATGCAATCAATGTAAATCAGTTCACCCCAGCAAGCTTACACTACAGAAAACAGATAGGAGTTTTGAAAACACAGGCAAAATGCTTTGATATGTGCTAGCAATGGATGAGAAATATGCTGGAAATGCTTTTAATTCCCTTTCAGAGGTTCAGGGTGAGTGGTATCTAGTTAATATTAGTCCAGGCTCACACTAGCAATGAGGCAGGGATAGTTAGCAGGTTAAACGAATTTCTGGCAAATGGAAGGCAAGCAGCAGCAGTTTTTACATGTGAAGAAATTTGCAAATCGCGGTAAAATTCGCGAATGCGTGTTCCGCGATTGCGGTAAAACTATAAGGGGTAGGAATGCGGTTCTAGGTTCGTAGGAAAGCCACGATTCTAACCTTTCAGATGAAAGTTATTGCAAAAACGGTTGCGGAGATATGAGCGATTTTGTGAAGGTCGTTTTTCAGATTTGCAAATTTTAAACGCAGCACTTTTTCAGTTTTAAAATGATGGCAGGATAACACAATTTCTAAGCTACAGTTCTACTTAGGTTAAATAGATTGAATTATATTATTTTAACTAGGAGATTGGTTCTGCACAGTTTTCTAGGTACTCACACTATATTCTTGAGTGAAATGGGCCTCATCAAGGATCTGGTCAGGGTTTTAGACTCGCCTCTGGTCTCTGCACTTCACAGTGATCTGGGTCAGCTCTCTCTGGTTCTCTGGTCTGGGTCTCTAGTTCTGGATAGATTGAAGTCTCTAGTTTGGCTCTCTGGAGGTTTGATGGAGGTAAGTATGGATTTTTCCGGCAGAGCTTCCAGCGGCAGATGGAATTGAAGGTCCCTATCTGTCCTGTCTGTCTGCTTTTATGTGTTTAGAATGTGGGTGTGTTCTAGCATCACTGACCCTACCTCTCTCTCAGCTTCTAATTGGTCAAACTTCCATTTATCATTTGATTGGGGGAGCTAGGTTGGGTCAGAGTGATGTCATTTTACAGCCTGCAGAAAGTCCACTCCTCCTGTCAACTTACACACAAATCTAGATTTGAAACAAATACATATTTGCAGAGGTACATATTGTTTTAAAATCATATGCACCCATCATGCATTACAGGAGGTATCCCCTGTTCAAACTCTGCTCTTCCTGGGAGCTTGCATTCAGAAATGGCACATATTTCACTTTTTAATTGATTTTTCAATTTCTGACATTGACCCAACTTTACATACATGTGCGCAGGGAGTATGGACATTTACTGATGAAGTTTCAGATTTTTAACATGCATACATTTAGAGTTATATCCACTTTTCCGCTGACACCCCCCTGAACATACCACCGGTTCTAAAAACCTCTTAAACTGTGGGCAGAAAAATCACAAGAATTATGGTATCATTTATAAAATTTTCACATGTCCGCTCTATGAATGATCCATCTTTTTAAAGTTATGTTCTGGGTGTGGTTTCCTCTCAGCACAAGGTAGAAATACTGGTTTATCCAGTTCTGCCAAGCCAGCTTGCTCTCACAGGCAGTGCCCCTCCCCTTTCCTCAGGAGGAAGCCACTTTTTACGACCATTTACGACTCCTGCCAATAAAACCTTTGCCTGAGCCAGGACAGGGCTTTGTTCACTTTCCTGCAGAGCACAGGTAATTCAATTATCAGATAGATGGCATATCCTTAGTGTGAGCAGCAAAAGGGCAGCTAGGCCTGGGAACACAGCTGTGACTCAAGTTTCACTCCTGATGGGGGTAGTTGCCAGGCAAATTGGAATCTCTTTAAGCTGTCATTTCTGTTCCCCAGTTTCTGCATTCAAATAAAACTAAACATTTTCACATATGCAGCTAGAAGGCTGATTCTAAGTTTAAAACTATGACATTTAAACAGTTACAAAGGCATGTGACACCAAACATAGGTCACTCATTTAATCTAAACATTTTCGATTTTAGTGTCTTTAAATCCAGTGCAACTTAAACTGCTGACTCCATAGCAGTTTTGTTATAAGCATTGTTTTGGGCTCTTCATTTCCCAGATTTTGTAGGCACACAACACTCCATTCTACCAAATGTCTGCTGGGGTCCAGTGAGTTTTTAGATGTGTTGCAATGTTTAAAATAGACAGTTTGAGCCTGCCTTCAGAGAAACACAGGGTGGTTTTAAACTGCCGGCTTTTGGATAGTGGTGAGTACTGGTACTGCACCCATTTTTGGGATTTAAGAAAATGAATTCCCAACAATTCTAGGTTGCATTTGGCAATCAGCATTGCCATTCCCAATGCTTTCAGACTACTGTGCGGGTAGTCCAATGGTGGTTTTAGGCAGTTTCCTTCTGTGCCCATAACATCGGCAAAAATGAGTGGCAGCCTATTCTTCATGCATTTCCCTGTGCATTTTCTGGGAAGCTCTGGCCATCATGATGTTTTCCATGTCAGTACTGCACAGTTTTGAGGTATGGCTCGGATGCATGGGTAAATACATCCCACAAGCCCCCCTCTTGCGATGGCCATTCTATTTCACGAATGGGACTCGCAAGACCTGGGATGTTTCCTCATCTTCTTCCAATAGATGGCACAGTTCAGCATCTTCTTCTCCATCCGGTACTGATCGATCGGTTCTCCTCGCCGGTCCTGATGGGAATATTGGGCGGTCCACTGGGCCCATTGGATCTTCGTTCCTGGTCTCCGGATCGCCCTCCTTGGCCCGTCTCCAGGTTTTCTTTCTCCTAGGACGACAAAGGAAGAGCGGCAATACCTACTCATAGACGTTTTTCCACCACTGTTGAGATAGTGGGGCAGCATATGCATTTCATCATAACGAAACATTACATTCTTATTTTGAAAAAAAACAGTATAACTAAGAGACAGTTTCATGCAAATCACAATATTTTAGAGACTAGATGTGGTATGTTTTATGATTGGAACTGAATTAGTCTGAGACAGTACCCGCTAGGATTCCAGAGGATTCCTCCAGTTGTTGCAGAGTGTGCCTGGGATGGCAACATTTCAACTGGTTTATGTGGACCCACTTGTCTTCCCCCGCTGCCAAAGGACCTTTGGGGATGTGGATTTTGTAGGCCACAGGGGAGATTTTGTCTATGATCTCGAATGGTCCCTTCCATGTAGGCAAAAATTTGCGCTGCTTGGCCTGGTTCCTTTGGAAGTTGTATAGATAGACCCGGTCTCCCACCTGATATTCCTTCCTGGAAGTTTTCAGGTCATAGTGGGTCTTCATGCTATCAGCTGATCTTTCTAGATTCCGCTGAGCATAAGCAAAAGCATGTTGAAGGTGTTTCCTTAAATTCTCCACATACTCATGAGTAGTGGAGGCATTTATCAGTGTCTGCTCTTGGGTCCTGTAGAGCAAATGCTGAGGAAGCACCATCTTGCGCCCAGTCATCAACTCAAATGGTGACATTTTGGTTGCAGATGAAGGGGTAGATCTGATAGCCATTAGGACCAGAGGTAATCGGATATCCCAACTTGGCCCAGAATCTGCCACAAACTTCTTTAATATGCTCACAATTGTCCGGTTATATCTCTCTACTGCCCCAGAAGAAGCTGGTCTATAAGCAATATGCAGCTTTCTCTTGACCCCCAATATCTCCCACATCTTTGTCATTACTTCACTGGTGAAGTGGCTACCTCTGTCTGACTCAATCCTTTGAGGTAGACCAAAACGGGAAAAGATGTGGTTGATCATCAAGGCAGCTGCAGTTTCCGCCTTGCAATTTGGGGCTGGGAGACATTCCACCCACTTGGTAAACAAGCATGTCACAGTCAACATGTACTTATTCCCCCTAGCCGAGCGAATCACAGGGCCTACAAAGTCGATTTGTAAATCTGACCATGGCAGGGTCATCCCCCTCTTTTGTAAAGGCGCCCGGTGTGTGAGGGATGTCGGCTGAAATTGTGCACACACAAGACAACCCTTCAAATATTGGTTGAGGTCCTGGCCCATGTGTGGCCAGTATGCAACCTCTCTTAAGATTTCCAATGTTGTGTGAAACCCCCTATGACCGGCGGTGGCCGCATCATGGGCGTGACTTAACATCAGGCTTCGGAATGAGGTAGGAACCACCCACTGGTCGTGGCCAGCTTTGGATTTCCTTACCAACAAACCGTCTTGGATCCGGAACATTTTTGGACATTTCATCAACACTCTTAGGTCCTCTTTCCCAATATAATCGGTATCCGTCAGGGGAAAGTTCTCAGGGTCCTCAAGGTGCTGGTAAAATTTACCAATAATTGGATCCCCCTTCTGAGCGGTAATCAAATCAGCATCAGGGGTCTCCTTACTCCATTGTGCAATTGAAAGGTCGTTGCGAGCATTTTTCTGGGACCTAGTGATAGCAGTGACCTGGATTTCCCCCAACAGGGACTCAATCTCAATTAGACCCCCTTGGATGGCCCCGGTTTTGGCCAGCTGATCAGCTAAGTCATTTCCAGTTTTGTCTGGTCCCTCTACTTTGGAATGACCCTTGATCTTTTTCCAATAGATGGTCATCCCATTCGATGTGACCAGATCATCAATGTTTTGGATCAACTTCCCATGTTTCAAGGGTTTGTTGTTAGCACATAACATGCCTCTGGTTTTCCAATTAACCAGGTGCTCCACGAACCCGTTCCGTACATAATCCGAATCTGTGATTATGACCAGTTCGTGGAGTTGATGCTGGACAGCAGTGAGGATGGCCTGATGCACAGCCATCAATTCTGCCACCTGACTACTTCGGGGACCAATTTTGTATCCAGCGGAGGGTTCTGGGGACTCATTCACCCATGCATTCCCTACGCCGGCCACCAGTTCTTTCTCCCCGTCGTTGTCAACATGGTAAGAGCATGCATCCACATAGACAGTGGGCATTCCCTCACACTTGTCCTCTTCAAAGACTTTGTGGGGGGAATTAAGGTATGCCTCCATGTTGTCCTTTATTTTTAGACTTTCGTCCTCGAGACAGTTTTCTCTGGCACAATCATGCAAGTCAGCCAGACCTTGCGCGAGGGGACTCTTCTTGTTTTGGCCATATCGGACCTCCACAGGAAAGCCTTGCATTGACAGAATCCAGGAAGTAATTCGGGAGTTACTCACATTTCCGGCCCGGATTCTGTCACTTTGGAGATATTGCAGAGGCTGGTGTGGAGTCTCCACTATGATGTGTTCCCCCTGGATAAACGGGCGGTAATTCTTCAATGCCCACACCGTTGCCAGGAGTGCCTTCTCACAATCGTTGAACTTTTCCTCCACAGAGGATAAAGTTTTGCTCGCATAGGAGATTACTTTATTGACCTTGTCATGCTTTTGGTATAATACGGCCGTCAAGCACGTATTAGAGAACCCTGTCTCCAGGAAGAACTCCTTGTTTCTGACAGGGTAAGCTAGGCAAGGCGCTTGTGAGAGGCTTCTTTTGAGTTGTTTTACTGCCTCGGCTTGTTCTGGACCCCATTCCCACTTGACCTCCCCCTTTAGGAGATGAATCAGGGGTCTGGTGATCTCTGCGTAGCCCTCAATGAACTTTCTGCTGTAATTAGTCAGTCCAAGGAGGCTCCTTAGTTCCCGCAGAGTTGTGGGGTCTTTCAGTTTCTGAAGTGCTTCCACTTTCTTTTCCTGGGGACAAAGACCCTGAGGAGTAATCTCATGCCCCAAGAAGTTAACACGGGTTTTACACCACTGTGCTTTCTGAAAGGAAAGTTTTGCTCCGGCGGCCCTCAACTGTGTCAGAACATAACGGATCTCCGCTATATGTTCCTCCACAGATGAACTTTTGATGAGGACATCATCTACATAAGCCAGGTTACCCCTCGCACCCAGGTCGGGCATGGCCTTATGTAGGAAAATGTTGAATTCATTGCCGGAGTTGAGGTATCCGAAGGGAGTCTGGGTCCAGGTGTACTGCTGGCCCCCAAAGGAAAAAGCCAGCTTGTATTGGTCCTCCCTACTGACAGGCACAGTCCAGTATCCATTGGCCAGGTCTATTGCAGTGAATACCTGTGACCCCTGGATCTGGGCCAGCCCTTGGTCAATGTAGGGCAGAGGCCATCGGGAAGTATGGACCCGTTTGTTGAGCTCCCTGAGGTCGGCACAGAGTCTCCACTGGCCGTTTGGCTTCAATATTCCCAGCACCGGATTATTGAAGGTGCTGTGGACTGGACGGATTATTCCCCGGGACTCAAGGTTCTTAATTATTTCAGTAAGGGACTCCATTGATGCGAGAGGCAAGCGATATTGCTTCACAAACACAGGAGTCATGCCAGGGTCCGTGGGGATTGTTGTTGTGTGGATGTCAGTGCGACCACAGTCATATGAGTCTACCGCAAAGAGATCTTGGAAATCCAAGAAAACTTGTTTCAACTTTTGCTTTTGTTCCAGAGTCACACAGGCATCAGCTAGGTTGACTCGCTCTTCCACCATCTGCCTGAAGCCTGGAAAGACTTCTGGTTTGGCTATTTCAGCGGCCTCCTCCAGCTGGGTGGAGAAGTCCCTGGTCAGAGTGCTGATTTGGACCGGAGGCTTCAGGTGGGAAAGGCAGCCCTCATGGACCTGGAAAATCACCTCATCCCTCCTGAAGTCACAAGTCACATCTTCCTTACCATAAGGGCAAGAAGTGTACACCAGGAAGTTCCCCCCATGCCGGGTAAAAATCCTGTCTGGTGTTGTATTGTCATCACTGTCACTGTCAAAGCAGTCCTTGGGGATTGGTCCTAACAGTTCATTTCTAAGATCAATGGAGAAATGTCGGTCATCAACCGCCATTCCAATAATGGTGCCTGCGGCTAGAGTAATACTCTTTAAGTCGCTGTTATCCACCTCTATTGGAATGGTGTCATGTTCTATGTTGACTAATGGTGTTGGGTTTACCCCCAACCCTTGCTGTTGGAGAGAAGCATTTAGATGTATGTAAGCATCAGGGTTTTTCAACTCTTGTCCCCTTTTAACTTTCACTTCCAGGGAGAATTGTCGGGTCGTTTCTGGGATGGTGACTTCCTCTTTAACCTGAATTTCAACTGCATAAGGTAGCAATTGAGCTGACCTAAATGCTTTTTCTGGATCATCAAAGCCCATGGGATTATCCGCTAATCGGGACCAAGCTTTGAAGTTTATTAGGTCCAAACTAATGGCAAAGCGATTGAGAATGTCACTGCCTAAGTAAAAGGTGGCAGGGACGTCTCGCACGACCCAACAATTGTGGACTATGCTCTTGTTGCCAATGGAGATTTTGAGCATACACCTGCTTGGCAGGAGATGTTTGGAATTAGGTGCTTCCAGGTCCATTTCCCATTTGTCTATCAGTTTGAAGGTGGGAATGGCTGGATCTTTTGGGAGTTGGCGAAACATGGCTTCGCTGATGAAGCTCTTACCGTTGTTCACACACACTCGAGCGAGAACAGAGTCCTTCCCATCATTTAACTGAACAGGGATGAACAACTGCTCTCCAATTTGCTGAATATCAGCCAGGCTCTGAGCTGATTTCACCTCTTTCTGGACTATAGGAGTGGGAGTTTCAGATTGTGGATTGGTATAGAATTTCAGAGTGTTTCCTTCCAGCGTGGAATACCACTTTAGACTGGAAGGAAGGTTGATTTTCAGAAATAGAGAGGACCCCCCATCACCAGTCTGTTGTCCTACTGCTATGACTGTCACGTCTGGAATTTGGTGGTTCTGGAAGTGAAATTCTACTTGGTCAGATTTTTGTTCAACCATGTGGCAGGTGCCGTTTAAACTAACATGGTTGACACTCTGTTTTAATTTTATGGGTCGGCTAGTCTGGGTCCAGAGGACCTTGTTTACGCAATCAATTAGGGGTGACAACCTTCTCAGGAGGTCATTCCCTAGTAAACAAGGGGTGCCCTCCGGGGTCACAACTATGACCGGGTGTTTCAACTTATGTCGCCCAATTTTAATGTCCAAGTCTGCAGTCCCCTCAACGGGAATTTCCTTCCCGTCAAAGTTCTGTAGTTGTCCCGGAAGAGAGGTGAGAGGAATTTGGTAATTCTCTCCCCTTCCTGCATTCAGTTCGTCAAAGGCCCTTCTGGACAGAAGGGTAGCTTGAGATCCAGTGTCCACCAGTGCCGAGATTGTACCCTGCCCCTGTACTTGTACCGGGGCATAATATCTTCCCTCCTTCTCCTCAAGGGGGCACAGGTAATGTACATTTTTGGACAACTGGTGGGCTAACTTTCTGGTTTTGGACATTGCTAGCGAAGAGATTTGGGCAGAATTCTGTGGAGAGTCTTGGGAATCTGAAAGAAACAGTTGGCAACTGGAGATCAGAGCCATTGTGGGTTCCCCTGGCTCCGGTTCTGGGCCGCCCCCCCTTTTTGGAGGCAGTCACCAGGATGGGTTTGAACCAGGGGATTTTCTTGCGGTTGGTTCTGGGATGAGATGGTGGGCGGCGGTAGCTCAGTCTCCACATCTCCCCAGTCTGGATTTGCATCCCTAGGGACCCATTTTTCTTTGGGAGGGGTTCCCCCCTCTCTGAAGGAGAAGATCCTTTTCCCAGGATCCTCTGAGGATCCCTCTCCCTCAAATTGGAAGATCTGTACCTCCTCCTCAAACTGAGTCTGTTTGGGTCTTTTGTTTCTCCTACCCCCCCTCTGCTCCTTAGGAGGCAGACTTTCAGGGGCAAGAGATTTCGTTTCCGGTTCCTGGGTTTCCAGGGGCTGTTTACAAGTGAGGAAGGAAGCTTCCTCCAAGGCTTTACACCCCCCTTCCCTTTGTGCCTCCTCCCTGGGAACCGGTGTGTTATCGGGGTGCTGCCCCCGTCATTGTTCTGGAGCACCAGGTCCAGAGTTGGGTGCGTTCTGCGCCGGCACGCCCATCTGAGGGTTCTGCTGAGCCCTCAGTATGTGACCCAGGTCCCGCGCCATGTTTTGAACCTGGCGCTCTAACTGGGAAACCCGCTCAGGCTGATACGGGGCCCTGTTTTCTCCCCTGGGCTGATCCCGGGAAGGGTAGCTGTCCCTCCTCTGGTAATACCCCGGGTTGGGAAGATTTGGGTACCCCTCCACCCTTGGCCTCCCCTCTCCCGGATTCAGTGGTCTGGGCTCAGGGAATTGGGGAAAGAAGGATGGATGGTTTTGGGGCTGAAAGTCGGGTGGATATCTGGGGAAAAAGTTCTGCCCAGGGTTTGGTAAATTTCTGCCCTCCTGTGGGAAGTTTGGAGGGAAGTTCCCTGGGTTAGGTGCTTGTCTGGATCCCCCCCCTTGGGCTGGAGGAGTCCACACATAACCCAGGATGGGTCGATTTCCCTTGTAACGGGGACTTACATAATCAGGAGAGCGAGGGACCCCATTTGTGGGGCTGCCTCCCTGGCTCCCTGTCTGTGACTGGCCCGAGGACCTTCTGGGCCTAGCATTATTAGGTGCAGGTAGGTTTTTAGGCCCCCCCATCTCCAAATCCAAAACGGGGGTGACCTTTACCTCTGCCACCTTGACAGCAGCAGGGGTGCTGTTGGCTTTGGGGTTTTTCTGGGCATTACTTTTGCTATCTACCGGTTTCTGCACCTCATAGATCCGGGTAGCCTGTTCAATGACCCAGTCTAAAGATCTTTTCTCATGAAAATCCCTCACGAGCTGGGTCATGATATATTTGGGCAAGGCATGGAAAAACGTATTAATAAATTCCCTGCTATCCGTGCGCACCCTTCTTGTGGTCTGTGCAAAAGCACGCTTTAACTCCTGCACAAATTCTTGTGGGGCCTGATCCTCCCCACATTGCAAATTGTAGGCTGCCTTGCGAGCCTCTTGAGGATTTCTGTGAACAGAAAAATGTTTCAAGATGGCCGCCTTATAGGTGGACCATCTTAAATGATTTTGGTCCTCCAGCCCCGCAAAGAAACTGGAGTATTCCGGGGAGAAGGTCCACTTTACATATTGAATACAGCTTTGGCTGTCCTTCAAATGGAAAGTCTCCATCATTTGTTCAAACAACTCTAAGTGCTCCCAAACAGAATACTTAGCGTTCTTATGGTAAGGCGTGATGACGCTCCTGATTGCCTTAATCTGCTTTAAAGGGTCCTTAAGCAAGGCCCTTTTTGTCTTATTGGCCCTTTTGGTCCGGGTAACCCTGGTCCAATCGTCCTCGGACTCAGAGGCACTGCTCCCAGAGGTTCCTGTCTGCTCTTCCAGGTTTTCCCGGATTCTGCGAGCCTGGGAATGGCTGGCAGAATGTGGGGACCTGGTCTCCTGTGTCCTGCGCAGTTCAGAGGAGTCTTCAGATTCCTCCTTGCTGCCAGGATTTGATGGGTACCCCCTCCACTGACCTAACTGGGCAGAGGTTTTCAGGATGCCCTTAATGGGCCTACTCTCCTGGGGTTCCCCATTGAACTGTACTGTACTTGGGTGCCCATACCCGGATGCCCACCCCTCCATTCCTGAGTGGTACTGGCCTATGAGCCCCATACTCTTAGCTGGATAGTAATCTGCCATCCCTGTGGCCCTGTGCTCATGTGCGCCAGGGGACATGGGGGTGGTAGAGTCCAGGGACTGGGGGAGATGAAGGCCCCTGGTGTTAGGGCTCCTGCGGTTATGGTCAGGAGTCTCTCTTTCCCAGCGGACCTCATCTCTATCCGCCCCTGCTCCCTGTTGCAATGCAAGAGCCTGCATTTGTGCTTTCAGTTCCTCTGTTAAGGCCTTACTCGACTCTATCAGTTTCTCCTGCATTGCTACCTGTTGCTGGAGCCTCTCATTGTGCTGGCAGAGAGCCTCATTTTCCCTCTGTGCTTCCTGGTTGGTCCTGGAGAACTGGGCCAGTCTTTGCTGCAGGAGGTTTACCTCCTGAGCTGTGTCCCTATTGGCCTGCTCCTTTCTTGCCAGAGCATCTTCCACCCTTCTGGTGTGCTCTAACAAGTTTGCATGCTCTTTTTGGAGATCACCCAGCCCCTGGAGGGCCAAGTGATTTTCTTCCGTTTTTCTTTTTAAATGGCAGACTTCCTGGCCTAAGGTATCCCTTTCCTGACTAAGAGCCTGCATCTGTGCCGCCAGGTCGTCCCTTTGCCTTTGGAAGGCACCAGCATTCTGGCGCTCCTGATCAAACTCTGCCTGGGTATCCAGGTCTTTCAGAATTAGTTTGTTGCTCTCTGCCTTCACTCTATCTAGGTGGCCTTGCAGGGTGACTACCTGCTCAGCACATACCCTGTTGAAGTCCAGTTGTTGCTCCAGCTTTTTCTGGTTTTGCAGTAGGGAGTCCAAACCTTCTTGGTATTCCTTCTGCAAGGCCAGAAATCTGGTATCCTGTTCTACCTTTTCCTGTTGCAGCACATCCATATCCTTCTTTATTTTAATGATGTGCTGCCTACTATCATCTTCTGACTCCTGGCTCCTCTGCAGCCTCTGCTCAGAAGAGACCAGGTCAGATTGGACCTTCTCTAACGCCATCTGTTGCCTATTTGCCAGATTTTGGCTTTCAGCACATCTATCCTGCATGTCTCCCATATATAGGTACAGGTATGCCGCTATCCTAACAATCTTGTCGTGTTCATCTTTGGCCTTAGGAGCCATATATAGTTCACTCAGGGCCACATGTAATGGACCCTGATCTCTCCATAAGTCTGACCCTGTTTCAGTGACCTGTCGCGTGATGGCCTGCAACCAGGCATCCTGGCCCTGTTCGGTCCATTCACCTCTCACAAATAGCTTATGCAAGAGGTGCTCTCTGGGTATTTTCATATCTACCAAGGTCGTCATTCTAGAGATTGGTCTCTGTCCTGACTTACAGAAGTTAGTATTTTATTTTTGCAGAACAGAACTTTTCTTGGAGTGTCCCTTTTGAGGAATGCTTCACAGCGTAATGCAGCGTGGTGATCCGACCGGATGTATGTATCCCGTCAGTTAGCACACTGTATTAAGCTGCACAAGTGGTAAATCTAACCCAACGTCTCGGCTCGAGCCCCCAATTTGTAAGAGGATTCAATTCAACACTACAGCTAAGTCAACGCCTAGTCTAGAATACTGAATGAAAACCCTTATTGATATACCTTTATGTCCAGTTCATGCGTTCTGGATGACTACCCCTATATAACACCCCTCTCTTGGAATCCCCCTGACCCCACTGAGCCAAGAAGTAGTTCTGTTTTGCAAGTTTAAAAGGTTTATTTGATAATTTAAAATATATATATATCACACTTTATAATAAATTAATAATTGAATAGCACACTTAATCTGATATGATAAAGATCAACAACGGAGAATCTGGCACTAGCACACTTCTTATAATCACTAATGAGTTGACATGAAATGGATAAGGTAGCACACTGGTAAATAGGAACAAAAGTATAATGTGGTAAAGGATGCTTTATGTAAGCTCAGGTGGATGCAATATTCAATGAATGCAGTACAGAAAATACTCAATATGATTTCAACCAAACAATGTAATCACTTTTCTCTGGCAATCCCCTCCCCCCCTTGATGCAAGGCAAGGAAATGGAAGGAAAACACACAGTTCTCAGAAATGCAATCAATGTTAATCAGTTCACCCCAGCAAGCTTACACTACAGAAAACAGATAGGAGTTTTGAAAACACAGGCAAAATGCTTTGATATGTGCTAGCAATGGATGAGAAATATGCTGGAAATGCTTTTAATTCCCTTTCAGAGGTTCAGGGTGAGTGGTATCTAGTTAATATTAGTCCAGGCTCACACTAGCAATGAGGCAGGGATAGTTAGCAGGTTAAACGAATTTCTGGCAAATGGAAGGCAAGCAGCAGCAGTTTTTACATGTGAAGAAATGTGCAAATCGCGGTAAAATTCGCGAATGCGTGTTCCGCGATTGCGGTAAAACTATAAGGGGTAGGAATGCGGTTCTAGGTTCGTAGGAAAGCCACGATTCTAACCTTTCAGATGAAAGTTATTGCAAGTCTCTAGCACAAACGGTTGCGGAGATATGAGCGATTTTGTGAAGGTCGTTTTTCAGATTTGCAAATTTTAAACGCAGCACTTTTTCAGTTTTAAAATGATGGCAGGATAACACAATTTCTAAGCTACAGTTCTACTTAGGTTAAATAGATTGAATTATATTATTTTAACTAGGAGATTGGTTCTGCACAGTTTTCTAGGTACTCACACTATATTCTTGAGTGAAATGGGCCTCATCACGGATCTGGTCAGGGTTTTAGACTCGCCTCTGGTCTCTGCACTTCACAGTGATCTGGGTCAGCTCTCTCTGGTTCTCTGGTCTGGGTCTCTAGTTCTGGATAGATTGAAGTCTCTAGTTTGGCTCTCTGGAGGTTTGATGGAGGTAAGTATGGATTTTTCCGGCAGAGCTTCCAGCGGCAGATGGAATTGAAGGTCCCTATCTGTCCTGTCTGTCTGCTTTTATGTGTTTAGAATGTGGGTGTGTTCTAGCATCACTGACCCTACCTCTCTCTCAGCTTCTAATTGGTCAAACTTCCATTTATCATTTGATTGGGGGAGCTAGGTTGGGTCAGAGTGATGTCATTTTACAGCCTTCAGAAAGTCCACTCCTCCTGTCAACTTACACACAAATCTAGATTTGAAACAAATACATATTTGCAGAGGTACATATTGTTTTAAAATCATATGCACCCATCATGCATTACAGGAGGTATCCCCTGTTCAAACTCTGCTCTTCCTGGGAGCTTGCATTCAGAAATGGCACATATTTCACTTTTTAATTGATTTTTCAATTTCTGACATTGACCCAACTTTACATACATGTGCGCAGGGAGTATGGACATTTACTGATGAAGTTTCAGATTTTTAACATGCATACATTTAGAGTTATATCCACTTTTCCGCTGACACCCCCCTGAACATACCACCGGTTCTAAAAACCTCTTAAACTGTGGGCAGAAAAATCACAAGAATTATGGTATCATTTATAAAATTTTCACATGTCCGCTCTATGAATGATCCATCTTTTTAAAGTTATGTTCTGGCTCCAAAGGGGTGTGGTTTCCTCTCAGCACAAGGTAGAAATACTGGTTTATCCAGTTCTGCCAAGCCAGCTTGCTCTCACAGGCAGTGCCCCTCCCCTTTCCTCAGGAGGAAGCCACTTTTTACGACCATTTACGACTCCTGCCAATAAAACCTTTGCCTGAGCCAGGACAGGGCTTTGTTCACTTTCCTGCAGAGCACAGGTAATTCAATTATCAGATAGATGGCATATCCTTAGTGTGAGCAGCAAAAGGGCAGCTAGGCCTGGGAACACAGCTGTGACTCAAGTTTCACTCCTGATGGGGGTAGTTGCCAGGCAAATTGGAATCTCTTTAAGCTGTCATTTCTGTTCCCCAGTTTCTGCATTCAAATAAAACTAAACATTTTTACATATGCAGCTAGAAGGCTGATTCTAAGTTTAAAACTATGACATTTAAACAGTTACAAAGGCATGTGACACCAAACATAGGTCACTCATTTAATCTAAACATTTTCGATTTTAGTGTCTTTAAATCCAGTGCAACTTAAACTTCTGACTCCATAGCAGTTTTGTTATAAGCATTGTTTTGGGCTCTTCATTTCCCAGATTTTGTAGGCACACAACACTCCATTCTACCAAATGTCTGCTGGGGTCCAGTGAGTTTTTAGATGTGTTGCAATGTTTAAAATAGACAGTTTGAGCCTGCCTTCAGAGAAACACAGGGTGGTTTTAAACTGCCGGCTTTTGGATAGTGGTGAGTACTGGTACTGCACCCATTTTTGGGATTTAAGAAAATGAATTCCCAACAATTCTAGGTTGCATTTGGCAATCAGCATTGCCATTCCCAATGCTTTCAGACTACTGTGCGGGTAGTCCAATGGTGGTTTTAGGCAGTTTCCTTCTGTGCCCATAACATCGGCAAAAATGAGTGGCAGCCTATTCTTCATGCATTTCCCTGTGCATTTTCTGGGAAGCTCTGGCCATCATGATGTTTTCCATGTCAGTACTGCACAGTTTTGAGGTATGGCTCGGATGCATGGGTAAATACATCCCACAAAATGAAATAAAAATGTTTGAGAACTGTGAAATCCCACCTAAACATTGTATCGCTAGCACACTCAAATATTGAGATTCCTCCCGAAAAGACAATGAGAATGATATTAACTTTTTATGAATATAATTTAAGAATGTCAAACAAAGAAAAGACTTTCCTTTTCTTTAATATTTTGTCTTCAAAAATTGTTATTTTTGTTATAAGAAATGCTGTTGGTTGTAATATGTGAAACATGAGGATTAGAATCATACAAGAGTGAGTACCCTTCTAAATGTTTTGGGGATTTATTTATTTAATTTATTGGACATTTGTATGGTGCCTATACACAAGTGTTTTCAGGCGCCACAAGACAAATTGGGGGAGGGGAACATAGGAAAGAAAGTAGAAAAACAAAAAACGGTTTATTGGCCTTTTGACAATCCCACTGTTCAGGTGCAAGAACAAGTTGGTAAGTACAGGGGGTCGGTAGAGGGAGAGGCGCAGGAGTGGGTGCCCAAAGGGAGAAGGGAGGGAAAGTGCTGGTGGGGCTAATAAGGGAAGTGCGGGGGGGCATGAAGGCAAGTGTCAGGGAAAAGGCAGGGGAATGGAGAGTAAATGTAGAGCACAGGGTGGATCAGGTTAGGGCTAGTTTGGGGAAAGTGCCCGAGGCCATGTGCTGGTAAGGGATGCTGGGGGGACTGGTAGGGGGTGGTCTGGCCCATGTATGACTCTAAAAGGACCAGTCCCCAGTCGCAGTGCAAGGGGAAACGTTAGCACGGGAGGGGTAGAGGGAAGGAAGAGAAGAAAATAAAAGTCTTGAGAAGATTCTGGAACTTAAGAAGATCCGACTCAAGTCTGAGGGGGACAGGGAAGCTGTTCCATAGGGACTAACCAGCCGAGGAAAGGGATCTACCTCCTACTCTCTATTGGGAGAAATCAGTGGTCGAAGTGAGCGGGAGCGGTTGGGAGCAGTGCTCCTGTACTTTAAAAAAATATATATTTAAAAAAGAAACCGCTCCGGAACGGTTTCGTTTTATAATAACAGTGTAGGAAGAAGTTGAAACTTGCACTTTCAGTCGACTGCACTAAACATTCCCTTAAACAGCAGGCAAATGTGTTTGGGGGCTTGTATTGTGTGTGGGAGGGGGCAGGGCAATGGGGTTTGTGAGGACCTGCATGGAGTTGGAGTCTGAGGACCGAAGGACTCTGGCAGGGAGGTATTTGGCAAGGGAAATCTGGATGTAGAGAGGTTGCAGGCCCCAGACAGCATTGTGGATGATGCAAAGGGTCTTGAATTTGATCCTTGCGGTTACCGGGAGCCAGAGGAGAGATTTATGTGCTGGAGAGATGCAGTCCCTGGGCTTGAGGCCATGGATAAGTCTTGGAGTCCTATTCTGGATTAGTTGAAGGGGGTGAAGGGAGGAAAGAGGCAGATTAAGGAAGAGGCTGTTGCGGTAATCCAGCCTGGAGAGAACCAGGGCTCTGGAGACATTGAGCTTCTGGGGGCAGGTAAGTAAAGGAAGACTGCCCCTGAGGTGGAACTGGAAGTTGGACTTCTTGGCGAGGTCTATGATGTGTGGAGAGAAAGACAGAGAGGAGTTAAAGGTGACCCCAAGGTTTTTCGCCTCACAAGTGGGTGAAGGAAGGACCCCCAAGGAGGCAGGTCAGAGAGTGGCAGGGAAGCAAGGAGCAGTCATCCCAATGAGAAAGATCTCTGTCCTACTGGCATTGAGGCAGAGCTAATTGGCAGAGCACCATGCCTGAATAGCAGTCAGGCAGTCAGGAATGAGAGGGGAGATGGGAGGAAATAGAAGATGGCAGCTTGAAGGAGAGTGATGTGTCATTGGCATAACACTGGAAATAGGGGTAGAAGGTGGATATCAAGTGGTCCAGAGGGGCCAGGTAGATGTTGAAGAGCCATGGCGATAGGATAGAGCCCTGAGGGATGGCACAGAAAGGGAGTGAGGGGGAGGAGAGAAAAGGATCCATTTGAGGGTCTGTTTGAAATTAACGAGGCCAGCCACACCAGTGCCCGGTCTGTGATTCCTAGGATATTACGGGGATGGTTTATGAGGATGGAGTGATTGACTGTGTCAAAGACAGAAGAAAGATCGAGGAGGATAAGAGCAGAGGATGTGTTTGAGTCTAAGTTACAATGTAGGTCTTCATCAGTGTTCAGGAGAGCAGTTTCCTTGCCTCTGGCAGACTGGTGGTCATGGAGGCAGCCATCCAATTCGGTAGGAGGGTCAGTTAGGGGATAACCAGCTTCTCCATGAGTTTTCTCAAAAAAGGGTTTATAGAGATAGGGCTATAGTTTGCCGGGCAAGAAGTGACAGCAGACGGCTTAAGGGGCTGGGGGAAGGAGCCAGTGGCGAAGGAATGGTTGCAGTGGTCAGTCAAACCTGGGGCGAGAGATGTATTGTTCTCCTTGATGGTTCTGGAGGAGCAGGGGAACACCTATTTAGAGGAGACTTTCATAGAGTGGACAACTCTAGAGATCTCGTCTGGGGCAATGGGGGAGAAGGATGAGAGTATGGTGGGAGAGACAGGGCCAAGGGAGCCACAGGAAGGGGGGTTGGTTGGGTGGAGCAAAAGACAGAGAGGATAGGATGTCCAACGTTTTTAGGAGAAGTGGGAGGCCAGTGCAGTGAAGAGGGCCTTGGAGGGAGGAGGGGAGGAGGAGACTGCAGTAGGATTGGAATGTTCTTTGCAGATTTTATAAAGTTCAGCTGTGTTATCGGTGGCTCCAGAAATGCAGGCTTGGGCACAAGCCCTCTTCCTGGTGCAGTTGGTGAGACAATATTGCCTTTGGAAAAGGCGGCAGGCCAGTTTGTCAGAGGATGAGCTAGATGCCTGCCACTTCCGTTCTGTGGCTTTACACTTGCGTTTCAAAGCTGCCAAGGCAGAGTTATAACAAGAGTTCCATTTGGAGGCAGGCTTAATGCAGATCCTCATGACAAGGGCAAGGATGTCCAGGGTGTTGGAGATGGAGAGATGGAGGTTAGCAAGATCAGACTCAGAAGGAGAGTCAAATGAAGGGGGAGGGAGGGAGGGAGGGAGGGAGGAAGGAAGAGGCAAATGCAGCGACTGACACATGCCTCATCAGTCGAATGATGGAAAAGGAGACTGGCAGTGCAGGTGTTTGCATCATCAGGGATCTGGGGAGGTTAAGATGGGAAGAGAGGAGAGAGTGGTCAGAGCAGGAGAGAGTGGTAGTAAGAGGATTGGAAAGTGGGATGCCTGCTGAGATGAGAGCATCCAAGATGTGTCCGGGAGAGTGGGTTGGGCCAGAGGGAAGGATAGTCAGGGAAAGAGTTGCAGAGGTTGCAAAAGGGTACAGTAGAAACAAAACATCAGGGTAGTCAAGATGGCTGTTAAAGTTCCCAAGGAAGATAACTTTGGGTTAAGAGGCAAGAAGAGATGAGGAGAGGTTCGCCCATTCTGAGAGGAATAGGGAAGTCTGTCCAGGGAGCCTGTAGATGGTAGCGAGAGAAAGATAGAAAGTAGCGAGACAGATAGCCTGCAGACTAGGCTTTCAAAGGATGAGTGGGTTTGAGTGGGGATGATGGAGGCTGGGACCTACTCAGGGAAGATAAGAGCCACTCCGCCACCAGGTTAGGACGGCCTGGGATTGGACAGGTTCTTGTAGCCCTCTCGGAGAAGACTGTCAAAAGCAGTGATGGAGCTGGCCTTGAGCCATTTCTCAATAAGAGCAAGGGCGTCAAGGTCAAGGCTTTGAAGTAAGTGACAGCAATCAGAGGAGTGTTTGATAGCAGAGCAAGTATTGAGGCCAGCTAAGTGAATCTGGTTGCCCCCTTTAAATAATTTGCGAGGAGGGGCAGAGGGGTGAGGGGCAACCACTCAGTGGAGAATACTGGTGAAGGGTGATGGAGGGGTGGCCGTAGAGGGGGGGAATTTGCAGAGAGCTAGAAGATGCCTGTCAATAAGGAGGAGGTTGGGCTGAGAGCCCTGGGCTATGATAGTGCCATTGTGATAGATATTTATGGTGCACTTGGAAGATGTGATGTGAGCCATGAGCACTTCCCATCTGGTGCCACCCGTAATGGGTGAAGAAGAAAAAGGGAAGAGCACAGAAAACATACGGGGAGTACATAAGTCAAAGGAAGGAACAGCAAAGATTATGTCAGTGATTGTCTGGAGAAAGCATTGATGTAGGTGTCTGCAATGGACAGACCGGGGTTGGATCTCAGGAGAGCCTTTTTAAATGTCTTCCTTCTAGACTTTGTGAGAGAGGGAGGATAGGTGATGGCCAAGCAATTAGAAAAGATAGGGGAGACGGAGAGCCCTATGGGGCAGAGACAGAGAGGGGGAGAGGGGTGAAATAGGAGGATAGCAGGGGAGTGGGATATATCCATCATGCAACAGCAGAAACTCACCATGCAGCCAAGCAGACAATAGCAATGGGCACCCTAGAATTTCAAGGTTCATAGATCATTAACAGATTGGACAAACACACCTAAATTCTAATTTGTCAGAGAACACTAAAGAGCAGTACAAAATGGAGGACCCACAGTTGGAAGCAAACCTAGGTTCAACTTTTCCAGAGAGCATGAAAAAGCAGTACAAAATGGAGGATACACAGTTGGAATGCAGACCTTAGTGGGGGGGGGGTGTCACAGGCCACGCAGTCACGCTGCCTACACCAGGTGTTGGCCATCATGACTGCATGCCCATCAGTCCGCAGGCACATATACTTGCCCAGAACACCTGCAGAAAGGCAGGCTGCCGTCCAGGAATTTTACATGGTGGCACACTTCCCCAATGTGCTAGGTGCCATTGATTTCACCCATGTGGCTCTATGTCCTCCCAGGGCAACTGAGCACATCTATAGAAACCGAAAGCACTGGCATTCCATCAACGTGCAGGTAGTATGTGATGCCAAGGGAATCATCACCTCAGTATATGCCAACTATCCAGGGTCCACCCATGACAGTTTAATTTACAGAATGTCAACCCTAAACTGGGACCTAGAAGCTGGGCGGCATGGCGATACATGGCTGCTTGGTGAGTATAAATTCCTCTGCACATGCATGCATGTCAGATACTGAGTAATGTCACAACCCCACTAATGATACCCATCATCACCTCCCCAGGGGACAGTGCCTACCCTCTGAGTACCCACCTGATGACGCCAATTCGGAACCCCACCACACCACCCAAGGTAAGATACAACACAGCCCATATTGCAACCCGGGGCATAGTGGAGCGCACATTCGGAGTGCTCAAGTCACGCTTTCGCTCCCTTGACTGCTCTGGTGGGCAGCTGCTATACGCGCCCCCAGTAGTGTGCAGGATCATAGTGGCAGCATGTGTCCTGCACAACTTTGCAACCCGCCGGGGCCTGCCGGTGGACATGGTGGTGCCCCCACATCCCCAACCACATGCACAGCCGCTGCGCTTGGGAGGGGAAAGGGCACGTGATGAGGCAGCCCATACGCAGCTGGTGGCTAATTACTTCACCTAAAATCACACCCCTGTGGAGTGCACACAGCCCTGGTACATACCAGCTGACAATTAATGATGATGACATAAGCTACAGTCAACTGTCACAACCATACCAGCCTGAGATTGGTCACCTGGAAGTGTTACATTGTGTGGATCCCTACCTACCTAAAGACAACCAATGCTGTGTCACAAAAAGACACACATTTATGCTGCATGAATGACTACCCCTTGCAAAATAGAATATGAAAACAGCGCCATGTCACCCAACCCCTCCCCATCTCTGCTACCCAACACACCATGGCGTGTCATGCAATGTGAAAGAAAACAAAGGAATGCACAACACATGACACAAGTGTCACAAAGTGCGCTGTCCCAAATGGAAACAGGCCACAGACAATATGCTCCCAGTAATCAATAACAAACAGCACACATTACCAAATACGTACCAGCAACACAATACAGCAACACAGGATGAAACATTGCCAAAATATGACAGTACCAAATCAAAGTAGTGCAAGTTTTACAACCTGAATAAGCCAGCACACCCACTCCTTCCAACTGCAGAGTGTTGATGTCAGGCAAATGTGTCAGTGTACTGCATACAACATGAACTGCATCCGCAAAGGAGATGGCCTTGTGAAGACATGAAGAAGGTACCTGTGAATAAGGAGGAAGACATGGATGCACAAGCACATATCAAAACACCATGCAGTGTTCAATACAACAACAATCCCCACTAGGGATGTACACACAGTTTTGACTACAGACTGCCCACACAGCTCATGGGAGACCAATGTCACTGTGTAAGTCACTGTCACTTGGTCACACCCTTTGCAAGCCCATGGAAAGGGAAGCAGGCGGGGTGTGTGTGTCAGGAACCCAAGCATCTAACCCAAACACAGGACAAGCCTGCATGTGCCCAGCTGGAATACACTGTGGATGCCCATGGGAGCAACACAAGGCATCACACTGTAAAAAAAAAGAATCAAAAATGGGCATGTTGGAGGGCAGGGGGGAGCACCCAGGAGGTTCGAGGACAGGGTGCACACCAACACCCACCTGCGTGGATGTTACGAGAAAATAAAATACCTCCATGGGCTCATGGCCTGCACGGCTACGCTATTGTGGGATAACTGCTGCTGTCACTCTCTTCACCCTCTGCTTCTGCATCAGGATGTGGTGGTGCTATGGGAGGCAGCCCACGCAAAGCCCTGGTATGGTCCTCCATGGCAGCAAGCATGCGACTGTTGAAGGTCTGATTCTGGAGGATGATAGTGCGGAGATCCACATGCAGCACCTCACGGGTTTCCTGCATTTCTGCACGCATGGCCTCGCGTGATGCCCGGATCTCCTCCCGAGTTGCCTGCAGCTCAGCTGAGAGTGAACGTGTGAGCTGCTCCGGCTGCTGTTATGACCTTAAATTTCGGGATGCCTCAAGGTCACTTAGAGTCTGCTTGAGGAACTGGAGTTCTAACCTCAGGGCTTCCCTGTGGCCCTGTGACTCTACAGAAATGGCTTCCCGCAGAGTCTCCAGTGCCGTCCGTCGGTCCCTGTTGGACGCCAACATGTCTTCCCTGTGTGATTGGCAAATGGAGTCTGTTGCCTGCTGTTGTTGCTCCATCTGCCTTTCAGTGGGGAGAATGGAAGTGGCCACCCTCTCCATTGCCTGAGCCATCATTTCAACTGATGATCCCTATTGTGCTGCTATACCGTACATGGAGTTTTCCCATACAGTATTGCCTGGTGACGCACGGCCACCGCGTCGGCGGGCACCACACCTGTTTGGGGCAAGGCGATCTGCACCTTGCTGTGCCGGCACTGCCTGAGGCTGCAGGACTGCATTCCCCCTCTGATCTGCTGGCACAGGAACAGGATCAGATGTTGTGGAGTGTGATCCTGCAGCCGTAACCGCCAAAGGCAGACTTACCAACACTGACATCCCCATAGAGGATTCTACCCCTGGTGCAGGTGGGTTGGACAGAACAGAATCCCTGCCAGAAACACTCACCTGCGACAGCACATAAGTCGCATCATCCGATTCAGCACCTGAATCATAGAGGTCTGGGGAGGTGCAACCAGAGACACCCCTGGACAGTATGGTCTGCAATAAGATTGGGTTTTTACCCACCACCACACCACGTCCTCCACTGGTGCCCGGTCGTGTCTGAGATTCCTCCTGGGTCTGCACCATCTCCTCAACCTCAACAGCATCAAGTGTGTCATCACCTGCAAAAACATGAAAGACAACAAATGGAAACATGCATGAGCACCATAGCACACACATAGGCCTGACAAGCCAGAGATCCAGTACATGATTTACACATGTCCCATATGACAATAACCCTGGCATGCATGCATTGTCAATGAGTTGGCAGGGGAGGCAAAAAGCAGACACTGAGGACACCAAGATTTAAAAGAAACACATTTGCTGGATGCTGGGTAGCACTGGCATCACACATTAGCCTGTGAGTGGCATGTCCACTACACATACATGACACATGCCAGCACACAGATGGCATGTAGCCTAGCCATGGTACATTTGACAAGTACAGCCATATGTCAGTGAATGAGTACTGTCAGCCATCCATGTGAGATGGACATGATGAGATGAAAAATGCTAAATAGTGTGACAAAATATGCATGTGCCACACACTGCAACACATCCAGTGTAAAATAATACAGTGATCGCAGGCAGAGGTACACATCAATGGTTGGTCACTTCAACATGACAGGAAACAGGTATCATGTTCCACATTCAAACACGCCCCAAAAATTAATGTGAGCAGACCAATACTCAATCAGCCTGAAAGGTCTAATCATTCACATAACAAGGCAACAAATGTGGGCCAATGTGGGGTGTAATCAATGACAGAAGCATGCCACATATGTGGCATTAGGGCTGAAAAATGCATTGCAAAAATGGGAGAATTGAAACAATCAGCCTGAATGAACACTGAAAAATTCAGAACAATGTTGTAGCAAGATGACAGTTCAAAGGCAACTGAAGTAATGTGGCGCTAATTGGCTACTGTGGGCCGAAGGGATACTGTCATACCCAAATCCAAGGCCGGTGAATGTTTTGGAGGAAGCACATGGGTGACCCATACCACTCAGGAGTACACACCCTCACCTGGCACTTAATCAGAACCCGTCACCCAAACAAAATACACATGTATTACACACACATGCATGGGCACTGATCGGACAATGCGTCGTAATCTGGTAGGTCTCCCACGCCTTGGATCTGTTCCTCTGTGATGAAGGTTACAGCAACACACTCATGTTCAATGAGTTGGTTGTCCTCTGGTGGAGACCCACTGCCAGTCACCAGAGTAGAGGCATGATTTGAGGCCAGCTTGTTCTTTGCTCTGCGTTTCAGGTCATTCCACCGCTTGTAGCAATCATCAGCTGTGCGCCTCACAAAACCAAGGACACTAATGTGGTCCGTGATGGTCTGCCAGTGTGCCCTACGTTGATCAGGTGTGGTCTTGCACCCTGCAGTCACCACCATTTCGCGGCTATGTGCCGACACATAGGCCACAAGTGCATCAAGTTCGGCGTCATTAAAGCTAGGCTTCCTTGACGTGCCGGAGTGTGTAGCCATGTCTGGGGTCTCAGCCTGTAGTGCCAGAGCACCCTTCGTCTTCTTTTTCAAAGGTGGTGCAGATCCTGAGTGGCTTACGCTGCTCTGGTCAGTAGGGGCAGAAGCGCAGGTGGACTGGGTACTAGAAGTGTGCAAATGCACAATGACCATATGTCTTGGTGCAGGCATTGGCTGCAGGGTGACGTTGGCAGGGCCAACATCGGTTTTATGGACCTGGACCGACACTGTCATAGCTGTGAGACTCAGAGCTGGGGTGGATAGAGCTTTAGCTGCCCCTACAGCCTCCCCATCCTGCCTACTTGGGGCAGCAGATGACATTTCTGCCCCAGATCCACGTGGCCTGGTGACAGCAACACGTGGCTTAGACTTGCTGACCTGGAAGTCAGCCTGAGAGTCATCCTGTGCCGGTTCAGGTGCCAAAATGGGCCGGTCCAACAAGGGCTGAGCTGGGATGGTGTCAGCTACGTTTCCCATAACCATGGGGGGGGCATGGGTGTCCCTGATTGGTCCTCCACACACTAGGGGCACCCTGCAAATCCTGGCCACGTCCCCTAACGTGCCCACCATGCCCACCTTTTGGAGGTCGGCCACCTTTGCCTCCCAACCATGGCACTGATGTTGTTGTGTGTATGGGAGTTGCAGTAAACAATTGTCCTGGGCAATTGAGGTAAAAGGGGTAGGTTACTAGATGGAATTCGTACCCTAGTGCTCTAGCAAGGCTGTATGTGACCCTTGCGGGAAGATGACGGGTCACGCAATGCACAGGCATCCCAAAAAG
The DNA here is from genome assembly GCF_040938575.1 of Ambystoma mexicanum. Taxonomy (NCBI): domain Eukaryota; kingdom Metazoa; phylum Chordata; class Amphibia; order Caudata; family Ambystomatidae; genus Ambystoma; species Ambystoma mexicanum. Next base: position 1,044,582,079 of record NC_090935.1, read on the forward strand.
AAAAAGCACATGTGCACGCAACCCCTGGTAGACCACGTGCATGGAAAAATAAACCGGCACTACGCTGTAGCACCCAGAAACACAAAAATAAGCGTACGCGTGTTACATGCAGCCTGCAATGACATCTGAAGGGGTACGCGACACACGGAGGCAACCACAGTTGGAAAATACGTGTGCGACTCACCGTCTGCCTTGAAAAAGAACGTGCAAATGACGCGCGTGTGCGCGTAGGCAACACCCCCGCCAAAAGAAGAAAAGAACGCAGTCTGAGGAAACAGGGAGTACGAACTGGAAACGTTGTGAAGTAATCGCGTGTGAACCGACAAGGAGTACAAGATACACCCGCTCGCTCTCCACAAAAAGCACGTACAAGGAAATAGTGTGATACTCTTAACTTTTAAGCCAGCCCACACGTGAAATGTCACATACGCGCTTACGCGCTAAGGCCCTTTCCTCCAATAGCACGGTGATATGCAGTTTTCTCACGTGCTGATTCACTATGCACCCGTGTTGTGGGCAACGCCTGTGCGCCTAACGTCACTGATGCGCTTACGCGCTAAGGGCCTTTCCTCGAATTACATGCTGACGTGCAATTTTTTCAAGTGCCAAATCACTCCGTATCAAGTTGGCCACGCGAATACAGACGGAAGACCACGCTCCTGGCCAAAAGGCCATTTTCCTGCCCCCCAGATCCCAGAGCATGCTCCCACCTGCCATCTACTGCTGCCTGACTGCCTGCTGCCCACGTGCCCTGCTATTTGCTGCCTGCACATCAGCCAGGGGTGCAGTTGCTGTGACCACCCCTGCTGGAACTGAAGACTCCAGACTGGGATACCATCGCTCCACAGCCCAGCCCCAGGACCCAGTTGCCCACCCACACCTACCTCTGGGGTTTCCATGTCGGGCACAACACAATCTGACACAACTGGCAACCCCCAGAGAGAGAGGCAGAGGACCACCAGCTTCAGTGCCAGTGACGCACCGACAATGAAGGACGGACCAGAATCTGGATGGACATCGTGACTGCCATCAATGAGGAGGGGGTGGCAGTCCACTACATCAAACATGTCCGGAAGCGCTGGGAGGACTTCAGGTCCAGGACCCTCGACAAGGCCCAAAGCCTCTTGAAGGCAGCGGATGCCAAGGGGCGCCGAAGCACCTGTCAGACCACCAAATGAGGGTCCTGGAACGCACACGCCCAGCACTCCACGTCCAGGTCCTTGAGAGGCAGACCCGTCTGGAGTCGAGCGGTAAGGGGACATGCATACTGATTGGATGCTTTGCGTGTTGTGGTGTGCCAGTAGTGTGCATGTTGCACATGTGTTTTTGTAGGGCCATGTATGGATGTGTATTTACAGAGGCGTGAGACTGACACATGTGAGTCCTCTCATGTGTGAGACACATGGATGGTGTATGTGTTGGTAAGCATGCAGGCCAAATGCAGGTGTGGAAGCACGCACGTTTGAATTACTGTGTATGTACGTTGGCATGGTTGTGGTGTCACACATGGATGGTGGTTCCAGCTGCATGTATCGGCACTGTGTACATGTGCATGTGTGTATATTTGACAAGTGTGCAACTGTGATGCAACATGGATGCATGTGACACTGACATGTAGAAGGCTGAATGGCAGATGTGACATGGATGGCGATCTCATCACTACCACAGTTGGTGGAGATGTACACATGCATGTAAGTGTGGTGGCCTGTGTGCATGTGTTGTGCACTCCCCGTGTTTCTTGTGACATAAGGCTCACCTTCGGCTGCTCGTGCTGTTGTTTGTGTATGGATGGTGCTGACTGGTGGAATAATGCTGTTGAATTGCTCATGTGTGTGAGTTGAAACGACATGTGTGTTGGGGAGTGGGATGCCATGTCTGAAGTTTGACACTGACACTCATGTACAACTGTCATGTGTGTATCAGTCCATTGTCCAGTGCCCTGATGCCTGTGTTCTATCTCTCCCTGTCTGCAGCGTCAACTGATGAAGCTGTGAAGCAGAGCGGCAGGCATCGCACCACCAGCCAGAGACCCTAGGCCCGGCTCCCCTCCCAGGTTGCCATCTTGTCAGGGAGTGAGGAGTCTGGTGCCACGTCCCAGGCCACAGCTGCCGAGGGTAGGTCCAGGAGGCGGAGGTTGGAGGTGGACACCTCGGCAGGAGAAGTGGCAGCTGAGACCCCACAGGGTCCGACGGAGGAAGATGGCACGGAGTCATCCAGGTTGGTAGGGGGTTTGGTGGAGGAGGAGGCCGTGGAAGGACACTCACAGGGTCTGGAGGTGGGGATTCCACTGGTGCTAGTGGTGCAGTGCAGGGGCAGGGACAGGAGGCAGCACAGACCACCATGGATGTGCCTGTGTGTAATACTGTCCCCGATCCTGTGACTGCATCATCCCGCACCAGCAGGGATGCCTACGTCCAGACCCGTTTTTTAGGGAAGGGATCTGCTTACAACAACTGGCCTTCCTCTCCCTTCGGACGTGGCTATACGGGACCAGGTTGAGCCTGTCATGAGTGGGATGGCGTTGCGTCAAAGGGGCATGCGAGGAGACCTGCAGTGTTTTCGTGAAGACACTGCACGTCATCTCGAATGCCTCATTGACCGCGTTCACCTACTGGGACTGGTCACCAGGGCTGGATTCCTCCGTTTGCTGGATCTTGTTCCGACCCCCTCCTCACCTGAACACCCTACGCGCCAGTCGTCCTCCATGCCATCTTCCCACCCATGTATCACCTGGGTACCCTGTGGAGCTGCCTCTGACCCAGCAGCCAGGCTGGTGGGGGACACATCCCTGCCACAGTCGGGAGTCGGACGTCCAGCGGGTGTGGCCACCACGACAACTACACCCCAGCCAGAGGAGGACGTGCAGGCAGCAAGAGCAGGGGCACAGGCACAGCAGCAGCAGCAACAAGGTGGGAGCCATGATGGCTCTGGGCCATCGACATTGGAGGGGCAGGCATCGGCCAGAGGGTAGGAGGACCCAGGATTACAAGTGTCTTCCGTGTGGCAGCGGTTGGGCCACGCCATAGATGCGGAACGGCAGCAGGCGGAAGAGGCACGGCTCACAATGATCAGGGCGGAGAACTCCATGCGACGGGCACTGAGACGGGCCGAGTGCCTCGAGGCAATTTGCAGGGAGTTGGAGGTCAACATGTCATCGTCCTTGCAAACCCTCGGGGCCATGGAAGAGGACCGCCTCCAGGACATTGAGAGGGAGTTCGATGATGCCCTGGCCCGGGACATCGAAAAGTGATCCGTCGGACTAGCCCGCTGCCATTGTAAATAGTTTTTGTGTTAGGTTTCATTTTCATTTTCCTTTGATTTGTGGTGATTGGACTATGCCCCACACATTTGTATATAGTTTTTTTCTTAGGTAGTTTCTTAGGTAGGTTTAATTTCTTTCGTTGGGCTCATGGACCCTTGACAATGGATTGTACATAGTTGGACAATGGATTTATTTGAACTTTTCATTTGGATTTGAACATGGATTAATGGATTTTTCTTTTTGACAATGGATTGTACATAATTGGACAATGGATTAATTTGAACTTTTTCTTTGGATTTCACCATGGATTAATGGAATTTTCTTTTTACGTTTCCTTTGGATTTGCTTTGGTGGAGGGAGAGTTTGGACTATTTTTTCTTTTGGATTTCTCTGGGTTGGTTATACTTTTCATTTACTCATCTTTTGGACATGCTTTTCATTTCATGTTTGCTATTTTTTTATGCTTTAATTTCATTGCTTTATTTTTGTCCATAATACATTTTGATATTTTACTTCCATGTCTGTGATTCACTCATTGGGTTCATGCATGTGAAAATGTGGGTTTAGGCAATCAATGCCAACCAGTTTGTGTGTGTGATGGACATGTGTTGATGTACATAGCTGACTTTTGGTTTGTGTCTTGAGATAGGCATGTCAGTGGGCCTCATTACGACCCTGGCGGTAAGGGGTTAACGCCAGCGTTAGCTGCACCGACCCCTTACCGCCAACTACGAGGTCCCTTAGCGCCATGGCGCTTTTAACACCTGCTTTTAGCAGGTGTTAAAATCCATGGCGCTAAGGTACCATGGAGTTAATTACGCCACCGTAATTTACGGTGGCGTAATTAATGCCTTCCCCACTCCCATTATGCCCTATGGGGCAAAAATGGGAATGGGGAAGGGTAAATGGGGATTGGGGACTTACCGCCCCGCCGACCTCGGAATGGGGCGGTAAGTCCGCCAACCACCATGGCGTAAACGTAGTTTACGCCATGGTGGTAAAGTCACGGCCCAGGCGGTAACTTACCGCCTGGGTCGTAATGAGGCCCAGTGTGGGGTGGATTGGGAAATCATTGCGTCTCAAGACTGGGGTGGGGTGCTGTGGTATTTTGGTGTAGAAGTGGGCCATGATTGTGCATCTTTATGTCATGTAGGGGGGGACATGAGTGGGGGCCTGCTGGCAGGTGCCCCTCACTGCTGGGGCGTGGGGGTGCAGGGGGAAATGAGTGGGACATGAATGGGGGCCTGCTGGCAGGTGCCCCTCACTGCTAGGGGTTGGGGGTGCAGGGGGACATGAGAGGGGGCCTGCTGGCAGGTGCCCCTCACTGCTAGGGGGTGGGGGTGCAAGGGGACATGAGTGGGGCCTGCTGGCAGGTGCCCCTCACTGCTAGGGGGTGGGGGTGCAGGGGGACATGAGTGGGACATGAATGAGGGCCTGCTGGCAGGTGCCCCTCACTGCTGGGGGGTGGGGGTGCAGGGGGACATGAGTGGGACATGAATGGGGTCTATTGGCAGGTGCCCCTCACTACTGGGTGGGTGGGGGTGCAGGGGGTATGAGTGGGGGCCTGCTGGAAGGTGCCCCTCACTGCTGGGGGGTGGGGTGCAGGGGGACATGAGTGGGACATGAGTGGGGGCCTGCTGGCAGGTGCCCCTCACTGCTGGGGGGTGGGGTGCAGGGGAAATGAGTGGGACATGAATGGGGGCCTGCTGGCAGGTGCCCCTCACTGTTGGGGGTGGGGGTGCAGGGGGACATGAGTGGGGGCCTGCTGGCAGGTACCCCTCACTGCTTGGGGTGGGGGTGCAGGGGGACATGAATGGGGGACTGCTGGCAGGTGCCCCTCACTGCTGGGGGTGGGGGTGCAGGGGGACATGAGTGGGGGCTTGCTGGCAGGTGCCCCTCACTGCTGGGGGGTGGGGGTGCAGGGGGACATGAGTGGGACATGAATGAGGGCCTGCTGGCAGGTGCCCCTCACTGCTGGGGGGTGGGGGTGCAGGGGGACATGAGTGGGACATGAATGGGGGCCTGCTGGCAGGTGCCCCTCACTACTGGGGGGTGGAAGTGCAGGGGGACATGAGTGGGGGCCTGCTGGAAGGTGCCCCTCACTTCTGGGGGGTGGGGTGCAGGGGGACATGAGTGGGACATGAATTAGGGCCTGCTGGCAGGTGCCCCTAACTGCTGGGGGGTGGGGGTGCAGAGGGACATGAGTGGGGGCCTGCTGGCAGGTGCCCCTCACTGCTGGGTGGTGGGGTGCAGGGGAAATGAGTGGGACATGAATGGGGGCCTGCTGGCAGGTGCCCCTCACTGCTGGTGGGTGGGGGTGCAGGGGGACATTAGTGGGGGACTGCTGGCAGGTGCCCCTCACTGCTGGGGGTGGGGGTGCAGGGGGACATGAGTGGGAGCCTTCTGGCAGGTGCCCTTCACTTCTGGGGGGTGGGGGTGCAGGGGGACATGAGTGGGGGCCTGCTGGCAGGTGTCCCTCACTGCTGGGGGGTGAGGGTGCAGGGGGACATGAGTTGATGATCACTAGTGCAAGGTGACATGTGGCCTGGCTGGGGGGAATGCCCATGGTGGATGGGCTGCCTGCGGGACATGACTAGGGGTGCAGGGTAGTCCCCTGTGGTGTGGGCTGCCTGCAGGGCCCGTGGAGGGGGTAGAGGCCACACCTTTGAGGACCCACACTGCCAATTCACGGGTGGGACTCCCCGCACACCCCACTGGACACATGTACCCCGCTCTGACAGCAAAATTGTGTATGAAACTTCCCGCGCACCCCCAAAATACATGTACCCCGCTCGCACAGGGCCAATCGCGTGTGAAACTTCCCGCACACCCCCGAAATACACGTACCCCACTCGCACAAGGCCTACCGCGTGTGAAACTCCCTTCGTACCCCCCAAATACACGTAGCCTGCTCGCACAAGCCCAATCGCATATGAAACTTCCCATGCACCCCCGAAATCCAATGAAACTCCGCGAACCCCAGTAATACACAAACCCCGCTTGCATCACGTGTGAAACTTCCTGCGCACCCCTGAAATCCACGTACCACGCTCGCACAGGGCTAATCGCGTGTGAAACTTCCCGCGCACCCCCAAAATCCATGTACCCCGCTCGCACAGGGTATACCGCGTGTGAAACTACCCGCGTACCCCCCAAATACACGTAGCCTGCTCGCACAGGCCCAATCGCATATGAAACTTCCCACGCACCCCCGAAATCCAGGTACCATGCTTGCACAGGGCCAATTGCGTGTGAAACTTCCCGCGCACCCCCGGAATGCACGTACCCCGCTCGCACAGGGCCATTTGCGTGTGAAACTTCCCGCGCACCCCTGAAATCCATGTACCCTGCTCGCACAGGGCCTACCGCGTGTGAAACTCCCCACGGACCCCCCAAATACACATAGCCTGTTCGCACAGGCCCAATCGTGTGTGAAACTCCCTGCAAACCCCAGTAATACACGTACCCCCCTTGCACATGGCCAATCGCGTGTGAAACTTCCTGCTCACCCCGAAATCCACGTACCACGCTCGCACAGGGCCTACCGCGTGTGAAACTCCCCACGTACCCCCCAAATACATGTAGCCTGCTCGCACAGGCCCAATCGCGTGTGAAACTCCCCGCAAACCCCAGTGATACACATACCCCGCTTGCACAGGCCCTACCGCATGTGATAATTCCAGCGCACCCCAGGAATACACGTTCCCCGCTCGGCATTTGCTGTGTAGCGGCCCTGTAAACTGGTCCAGGGTTAGCGCAGCCCTTTGCGCTGGATTGGGGATTTTGATGGCTTTTCCTTGCGCAAGGGGCGTTCTTGGGGGCGTAACTGGCACTGCGGGATGTTCTCTGCGCCAGGGCTCTTTTTGCCTTGGGAATTCCATGAGTACGCGGTGCGCCCGAAGGCTGTTTAGCGCACACGGCTGGTGCACGAACCCTCTTTGCGCTGCTCGCGTGCGCTGCCTCTGCGCTGAAATCTATGAATTACCCCCTTTGTATTTACCAGCAAGTTTCACACTAAATGTTCTCACCCAAGGCGAAAGTGTTCATTAAATGAATTAGCTCATTTATAACTGTTTCCTTCAATACATCTATTTTTTGATGTATTGTATTTGTGGCTCCTGTATTTTACTTAATGCCACAAAATTGCTCCGGTCGTTCATGTCAATTGCAAGCCAGCTAACTTATTTCCTCTTACACAGCATTGTTTCCACAAATTTGTCGATCACTACACCCGTTTCAAATGGAATTCACATGTCCTCTCTCAATCACACTGTTAATCCTAATCCACAACTCCACCATGCTCATTCCATCAAACCAGACTCCAAGGAAATGCCTCCATCTTTTGTCTGTGTCTTAGTTTGAAATGTTTGAAACCAAGGACAAACTCTAAAAATATGTTAATCTCCATGGAGCTTGAACTCCAACCAAAACTGATATCTTGTGACGGAAATTTTTGTATTGTGAGTAAGCCTGGGTGAATACATTCAGAGAAACTCCAAATCATTTGAATGTTCACTGTTTTCGGGTGATTCAGGTTGAAGCTAACTTTTAAGGGATTTGGGTGAAAGATTCAGATTAAGCATGTGACCATTAATGCTCCTAAGAAGTTGCTGTAAAGATTACATTGAAGAGGTCAAGCGTTTTCCTGCTTCCTCATGTTCAGGACAAACACAGTGTAAAGTAAATAGGAAAGGTCAGAAGCTCAGAGCCTTTCCAACAGGAAAGCAAGGAAAGCAGTGTCTAGATACCCAATGATTTCACCTGGCTATTTCGTTCATATATAAAACAACATTATGTGTTTGAAGCTGACAATAATGTTAATGTTTTTTTTTAAGACAAATGTGCGAAATCCACCAGAAGGAATGCAAATAACGAAGGCACATAATGCCCTTTCATGCCCTCTTGTGTACATTAGTGTTAGACACATGTATTGTCTGGCACTCTGATAACTAATTGGCCTCTTAACATATAAATATGTTATGTGTTCTTCCCAGGTACAGACATCATAACATTGCAATCCTACCCAACTACATGTTCTCCTTCAAGAGATATCAAGAATCTACAAAATGAATGCTTACATGTGGCTTACTCTGCTGGTACGATAGGCAATCTTAGAATGCCCTACTTGAACTTTACACATGTGTTGAAAGGTAAAGTTCTTACCCAGATTCAAACCTGGGGCCTGCAGGTCACATATAGATCTATGTAGCAGGTGCAATAATGTACTGATATATCTTATTGCAGAAGTAAATTTGCAGTACTACTTGAATAACCTGCACATATGCACAGGACTCCATTTCCACTTGCTAACGTCCCACCTACCATCACCTGACCCCTCCATTCCCCCTAACCTGTCTCCCCTTCTAAATGTCTTTAAAGATATTTTGAATAGGTTTTTTCCCCATCAGTCAACCCAAACCTGCCCGAACATCTCCTGAATGTCCCTAAAGATGCCTGGCGCTTAATGCAGGATCAGGCAGATTTAGGCTGGAAAAGATATCTGGGGGAACCTACAAATCTCAGTAGGAAATGTGCAGGAGCCCATGGGCCACTTACAGAAGGTTCGCCCAGGGTTAATTGTGAGAACAAGTCTACAAATGGCCCACTGATGTGACCCCTGCATCTTCGCCTCTCTTCTCTCTCCATCAGCAAACCACTGATCGTGTAGAGAGAGTAAAGGGAAGTTTGCATAAGGACCTGGTTGCTTTTCATATGCTACCTTATGCATGAAGGTAAAGACGCTTTTCTTCTTGCATAGACTTTACAGCAAGATGGTACCCTGACTGGAGTCCACCTGTAAGAAATGAGAGCACATGTGCATGTTATTCAAACTAGACCACAAAACCCCCTAACACCAGTGGCACACAATGAATGCATTTTCAGCATCCAATTGTCATGCAGGGTTAAATCTATGTGCCTGGCTGCTGGGTGTTTTTCTATCCTCTTGTTATATCCCCTAACATAGCGTATAGCTTTTCTGTGACTGTTACACTGTAGACCCCACTCTAATATCTATTGGTGTTATGCGATGAGTTCATGTGGCATACTGGTAGGTCATGTTGTCTCGGAATTCTGCACCATCTGGCAAGCAGGCGTCGATTATTAAGCAGACACACTAGGCACTCACCTAAAGGACCCACATGTGGTGGTTCGGTTCTAGACTTGTATCCACTATTTTCTGGATGATACTGCAGTAGAGCTGTCTTCTCCCTGCACAAGATCCCCTCCATGATGAAGGAGAGCTCGGAGAGGCTCCAATGCTGCTGGAACAATGAGGGGCAAACAGTGGCTGCCAATGGTTACACTTGCTCAAGAAATGGGGTTACAATGTGAGCTGCAAAGAAATCCAAAGAGTAGTACACTGCTGCAATCCAGTAGATCTACATTATGAGTGTATGTGGACATTTAAAACATTGCATATAAAATAGTAATACGACAAATACTGATGCATTTAAAATGTATGTCTTATTTATTTAAAGTGATGTTTAGGCCATGACTATAATTATTTTAAAAAAGACGAACTATAAGGAAAAGCACCCCAAAGTAGTGGTGCCTAAAGTACCAGGAATGTCTGAATTTGACAGTAACACTAGAATATGCATGGTTCTTATGTTGTTATGCTATGTTCTGATATGTTATGCTATATGTGATGCCCTCTTCTGTGTTGTGCTGCATGCTTAAATTATATCACACTGTATTGTTTTCATTGTGTTCTCCTATGATTTGTAATGCTACTGCGTGTGTTCATGTTTGCTATACTGCTGTATTGTAGTTTAAGCTATCAGCAAAAATGGGCTATAATGTACACAGCCCTCACACACTACTCACACACCTTAGGACTGCATCAATGATTTGCGTGTGTGTTCCTACATTGAAGCCAGCACACACTAATAATGCATCAAACCCGAATGCAGGAATTAACAGATTGGTTAAACATTCTCATTTCTTACAGTTCCCCAAGTACCCCATGTTTTGCATCATTAATTGAAATAAATATAAAATGCACAGCTCAATTAATTACAGTATTTGCGTCACAATGTTCAACGACTTACGCACCTGTATGTGTCCTCTCATTGTGAGTCTCCTATGTAGGCCCAGTGCATGATTCTCTAAGCCCTTTTTCCTTATTACAGTTTCTTCTTTCCCTGAAGAATTGCGTGTAGCACAGATTGGATTTCAGCCTTTGTTCGTGATCTCTCTTAAAATTAAGTAATGTGTTTTTATCAGTTGGTTTGCGAAACAATGTTTGCATGTAACGTCAGCTATTTCACTACAATGTATAAGTTAAGTAATGCTTATTTTTTCTTGTCGCTCATGGTGAAGTTCAAATTTAAATTGTCAATATTAAGAAATTGATAAAAAAGAGAACAGAGATTCCACATCATTGTGCCAGATCATCATGCAATATAATAAAAGGACAGATGTATGTTTGTCCGATACAGTCATGCGCAGTAGAGACTGCCCACTTCACCTGTTGTCACCGCAAGAGGGCGCCGTTGCCTTAGGAATATTAACACTGTGAACATGTCTCTCCTAGCTTACTGTGGGCCGTGTATGCAGGCTTTCACACACGTTATGAATAAATCGTCAATATGCCTAGGGCAGAATTTAACCTTTGATCGAAAAGGATTAGTAACAGAATAGTTATATAGTTTTTCATTCAAAATGGGACACTGCAAGTTGCCTAACTATGGGACAAAGATGCCACCCATGTTCTTCCCTTTGTTTGTTTCACAGTTGTCTTCACACAATAATAAGTTGGCTTGAATTAGGCGGGCACCAAGTGTGGCAATAGCTGGGTGTCCAGATAATCTTATGCCATCTTGTTATGTTACGGTATGCTGCTTTGTTATGCTACGTAATGTGATGTGAGATACTGGTCTTATGGCAGGCCTTTAATGCTCTGGTAAAAGCATAATATGCCGATGTGTCAGGAGCAGCATAGCAGGGGTGTTCATGAGTTTCACAGGTAAAGGCAAAAAGGAAGGAAATTAGTGCTTGGGGCACTGTGCCCACTGGACCATTAGTTGCGACCTCAGGATTTGCGTTGTGACTGGTTCCTGTGATGGTGGATCATAGCTCTGATGATTATAGGTCTGTTTATAGATGTCTTCTGAATATCATAACTTGGCCTTATCATGAGTTTGGCGATGCAGGAAAAAAAGTGGAGTAAATTCTGTTACCTCAATTTTTCCCACACTGCCAAATTACAGTTTAGTGAAATTACCACCGGTGGAATATCAAGCGGTAATTCCACTGATTTTTGGAGGAAAAGTGGAGGACGTACCTCCAGTATGATACTGGAGGTGAATCCTCCACTTTTCCTCCAAGAAATCAATGGAATTGCAGATCGTAATTCCACTGGTGGTAATCCCACAAACATTTCCCAATGGGGTCCTATGGACTCCAGAAAATGGGGATGTACTCCACCTACCACCACTTGTAATCCCGTGGTAAATCCATGGGACCAAGTGGTGGTAACTGTAAATCCGATTTACCTCTGAAATACCACCAAACTCGTAAGGAGGGTCTGAAATTATTTACATATCATCACAGCTGTCAAGCACTTACTTCCTGTCTTGTGACTAGCTGATGGTACAGAGGGTACCCTGGAGGAGGGAAGGTTCAGCGTAATCAGACCTATTCTTTGGGTTCACAGTTGTCATTCTGCGGTTCTTTACTCTGCCACTGCTGCAGTGGTTCCACAAGTTGGGACTGATGGGTAGCTAAGGACTGGAGGATTCTCACACCTGTCTGCTTAGTGAAGAAAAGGCATTTTCGGGGCAGAATCCAGGCAAATGTCAATAGCATTATTCAATCCAACAGAGGTTTTGTAATCCGGGCACCAATGATGTTTCATACACTGCACATGGCTTACAAAAGAAGAATAAACTAACAGAGATAATGATTCCTATGTTCACCTGTCTTTATTTACTCAGCGCAGTGCATCCAGTGCCTTAAGTGGCACTGCAAAATAAGCCGTGGGTCATCGAGGGGCGTGGCCTAACGGCCAGGGGCCCCCTGCTGGCTTATTATACCACGCCCCTTGACGGCCCCGGGTTAATGGGCTACAGGCACCCCCACCAGGCAGCCTTTTGTAGAAAAAAGCACCCTCTCCATAGTTGGGGAGAGGGTTCTCATCTCTGCATTTATTTTTTATAAGCTTGCCTGGCAGGGACAGCCCTCGCCTTTTCAGCCTAAATAGTGTTGCTGCCCCTCGCCAGCTGGGGAGAGGCTGCGTCACCATTAAGGCTGAAAGGGTGAAGTTGCTGGAAACAGAGTCTTTTTTCGTAAAGGCTGAAACCCCTGCAAATGCGCGGGAGCTTCCGAATTTAGTAAACAAGGCCTCTGCTTCCAGCGGCCTGACTTTTCTCTCCATAATAGTTGCGCCGGCCCACGGGCATCTCTTGCTTGACGGGATGCCTTGCAGGTGCAGCTCCACCATTATGGAATAAAGGAATTGTTTTCTGAAACCTGAAGCTATCACACATGTGAGAGAGCTTCAGGCTTTAGAAATAAATCCTTGTCATGTAGTGGCCGGGGCTGCCAGGGGAGATTAGTGAGCCCTGGCAGGGCCCTGCCTCAAAATGAGATTTCGAAGCCTGCCAGGGCTCGTCCCCAGCTAGCCCCTGCCCATTTAAAGCACTGACTGCATCCTTATTGAATAAGAGATTTTGGGTATCGATCTTGCTGGTGATTTGGGTGTAATATAGAATATTGAAATTGTCCACATGTTCAAACAAGTGCTTTGACGTGGGTGCAATATGACTCGTAGACTCAGCAAAATATATAAAGAGAGACATAATACATTTCAAAAGCACTCACTCCATAAAAAAAATGCTTTACTGGCATACGATATGCAATGACAAAGTCGGCATACCCAGCTTAGATCTGGGGTCATTTTAAAACTGGCTCTTAAAAAAAATAGCAAACATTCCCCAAAGCACTTCACACATGTCACTACACAAAGAGTTGGACCACAAACACATAGCTGATGGGCTAGCCCTGTGCCCATCGTTTTACTGGGCTTGTTTGTGGGCATTCCCGCACTTGGAGAAGTATTGACTCACGATTAAGGATCTTTTATCCCAAAGTGGAGGTAGTACAGGCCCGGCTCCAGGGATTTTTATCTGGGTGGGCTAGGTTTGTGATCAGGTGGGCCAAACTTTTCTCAGATTCGTGATCTGGCAAATAATGTCTTCCTGGATCTGAAAAATCCATTTGGCCTTAATTAATTTGCCCTTAACTCTTTAGTCTGTTAGACTGCTTTTTAGGTGCAGAAACGTGGATTCAAGGATTGTTAGGACCAGGGTAGACATATTTACCTACAAGACCACTTGAACGTCTGATAAAGATGGTTGTTGGGATTGCACTCCATGGCAGATTTAAGCCAAATGGATTCTCGGGCAAGACTAACAGTAGGTGGGGCATGGGTGTGGAGCTTATGGTGGGAGTAGTTAATCGCTGTCATGAGTGCAACAAATGTTACGTTTTTTAAGTTGTCTTTTTCTACTATTGGAGCCGTATGTTTAGGGGTAGGACTTTAGCTGGAAACAGCCTGTTCACCTCTCTCTAGGTTTTGCTGACATGAGGCGATTTACACAGATTCACTAAATTTGTTCAAATGGGAAACCTGCTCTTGCCTTCCACCTGCTCATCCCTTCCAAAATTGCAGGCTCTCCAGTACCGCTTCCACAGCTCTCTTCTTCCATTTGCTCCTTTGTTTCCTTCCATAAGCTCCCTCACTACTTTGACCTTCCATTGGCTACTCACTTCATCTTCCATATGCTCCCCATCTCCATATGTGAAACGTTTGCTAAAAATGGAAATAGAAAGCTGTATACTGCACTTAATAAGAGCCTGAGAGATTAATCCCAATAATTCATGCCCTAAGAAATATGTTGTGTACCTTTTTTCAACATACTGCTTTAATTGATATACAAAATAAACAGTGCAGAGCAAAAGAGAAGCAGAACAAATAGTGTGGCAATATCACCTTCCATCAGCTCCCACTGACTACCATTCTAATTTACCATCACTCCCACCTACCCCATCCTTCCCCCACCATGTCTTCTTGGCCTGGCTGGAGAGAATCGAAGATGATGCCACCTCCTCCTCTCCAGGGGCTGAGCAATGAGGACGCCAGTCCTTATTCCATCTAACATAGTGTGTGCTCTATAATACCTTCCTGAATACTGTGGCTACTCCCAGGAGGCCATGTAGGAGGTGCTTGTGGCATGTTGTTGTGAATGACAGCACCCTCCTCTTTGATAGATATTGAAGCAAGGAATATGATATTTAGTTTCTTACAAATTACATTTTGAAGCACAATATAGTATTTTTGTTGCAATTTTTTCAGCTAGTTTTAATTGAGTTGATGGTGTGCGGGAGTGCTAGCAAGCAGTGGGATCAGGAGATAGACAGTGGAGTTCGAAGGATTTATTGGCTCCTGGCATCAATCCCAGTTGGATGGGGCAGGGAGGAAGTTCTGCTGCTCCCCTGCCATCCCCTATACATTATTATCTGGTACATACTTTTTCCATACTGTTTATAATATGCAATCGTCCATGATGACTTCTTATTTGGCATGTTTACTTTGCTATTTTGAATGTCACAATGTTGATCAATAAATGTGGCCTTATATTTTCCAAAGAAAGATGTGTGTATGTCTCCTTGGCTGGCCCTGACCCCTGCACTGCCCATCTATTAAACCATAGTGCAAACTGGATCACTTCTAGGGGCTCCTAACTTTGGCAGGAAACACACAGTGAGATTAAATGATTTTCCAAGGATTGCACACTTTGGTTAAGTGGTAAAGCCAGAAATGTAGGTACGTGACCACACATCTTCCCAGCTAAAGTTGGTACAAATATGTATTGAGGTTTTGTTTTAAATACCTAAAATATTACAATTCTGGGTCTTTGCACACAAGTCACCTTTTGTACAGATTTTGAAATGGTACTTTTACCCTGATTACCATATCTGTTACTCTGTATAGAAAAGAAACTTTAAGTGATAGGGATGATGTATAGGAAAAACATTTTTATTATCCTGAATTGCATACTTTTATACAAATGATTGCAAGCCATGAAAATAATAATGCTGTTTATTTTATAAGTTTCTGTATTCGATTTTTCTCTTTACTTTATTTTTACATTTATTTAGTTTCTTTTTCTTACTTTGCTAACTTTTTTGTAAAGCTTTGTAATAAGCCATAAACAATAACAAATAATAATACTCACTTGTATACAGATTACTTTAAAAAAAATGCACAAGTCACATGATAAACAAAACCGACAATGTTTTCATCATTGTAGAATCGGGTTGATGAAAAAGAGTATTGGGGCAATTTTGTTTTCAATCCTAAATTGCATAGAGGGGACTGCTACTGTTTACACCTTCTTTGAAAAAGGGCCCCTACAGGCAATTTGAATTGTTTCCACAGAGTACTGGAAAAGTAAATGGCAAAACATAGGCAAAACCGCCTTTTCACCTCACTTTTGCACTGCGTCTGGAAAAGTATAAATCTCTCCCACAATTAACGATTTGGAATCTGCTTGCTTTTACCAATAAAGTTACAATCATAGGTGGTAATTTTCCAAGTCCTGTGGGGTGGAAAAAGCAGCGGAAAAATGATTTTCGATTCTAGCTTTATTTTCCCCGTTCTGATTGGAAGCCTACAAGCTCCAGAATGCTAATTAATCAGAACTTACAAAAGAGCCCATACAGACACAAAGTGAAATTAAATGCATAACAAGTCATTGTTCCACACAGTTTGTTCTGTACCCCGACAATTTCTAATCACCCAACAGCCACACTTAAATAGCTTATTAAAAGCGTATATAATTTAAAGAAAAGGGTACCTTTTCCTATCACTAATCACTTCCTATTTAAAATAATCTGCATCTGAAACATGTTAAAAAGTTAAGGTGTCACTGGGAGGACCTGTGCAGCCCTGACTGACTTTGAGGAGAGAAAGGCATAGCAAGGGTGCTCCACGGACATTTGTCCATTGTTTGACTGTTAAATCCACCTCTGATTGCATGCTGCAGGAAATATTTCAATACCCTTTTTTTCTTTTAACAGATGTGCACCGTTTATACGTTGCCAGAAACATATTAAGAAATGCTCTTTTCTTGTGTAATTTTCCAGGTTTCATGATCTATCTTCTGAGAGCCAAATGTTTATTGGGGGAAGTGGGAACAAAACTCCAGTCCCCCCCCCCGTCACTGGTGGGAACCCACAGTAAATAACTTCAATTTCTGACACTGACTAAACACCTAGCAGTTATATCATACTTATCAAACAAGACCCACAATACAAATGATGTATTTTGCATGCAGACATTGTTAATTATTACTCCAATAGTATGATGTTATTAAGTCAGTACTCATCTGCCCATTTCATGAAAAGTTCTGGCCAGGCAACCTAGGCTTCCAAACAGACAAATATGCATACTATTTAGATCAGATCCCCACTGGTAAGTAGGCATGAGAAGATGATCTGAAGTTGGTCCATACTTGCCATCCTAGACTTGATATGTTTAGGTAGGTTCTTGTTGGACCAACTCAGTGAGGTGAAGTTTGAGTCCTTAGGCATTGCAAACAAGGCACCCACATCAAGACATATATACTTTCGCTTAGAGAGATAAACTGAAAACAACACACATTGGCAAAGCCAACAGTTAGGGCTTTTGAATACACATGGCAAAGGGATTTTCCAGGCACTGCCATAAGGGTACCACCTGGCAATAAGGCGGGAACATCTAGAAAATGATGCGAGTACTTAGGCATATGATGTCATTGTCTGGAAAATGGCTGTGTAATACTTATACACATGTCAAAATGGTTGACTTTGTGATTGCTTGTTTTAGGATTCCAGTGCAAGGAACATATGTGAGGACGCCATTTGCTTTTAAATCTACTGGCTGAAAAAACACTGTGTTAAGAGATTTTTTATTACAACAGGAGCTCATTTACAGAGGCAAATAAGTCATTTAACACTCGAAAGAATGCTTAGATATAACACAAGCAGGCCCAATACAGCACAAAGTTTGATGTTACTTGTTGACAGAGCTATCTCAAAGAGTACCCAAGGGCAGTGGTTGAAGTGGGCGGGAGCGGTCGGGAGTGGTGCTCCTCTAGAGGGGGATTCAAAATTAAACTATCACTCGTCATTCAGGGATTTGCATCCATTCAGGCCAGCTGGGGTGTGGCCATTCACTGCATGATTTGTTTGTCTGCCAGGCCCGCCCCTGCCCATGGATTTTGGGGCTTGCACTCTCGTCGCACTAGGGCGCATGCTCATTGAAACCGCACGTGCCGTAGTATGCTCTGTGCTGTCAAGTTGCATGCGCAAGTGTGGCTGGGCCTGTGATTGAATTTGCCACTGACACCTGAGAGACACTGCTGACAGACAGTCAGAGTGCTGTGCTTGCACTGGGCCCATACCGTGTGCTGTGCCCGTGTTCACGGTGTGTTCTGACAGATTCAAGAAAGACAGCTAACCAACCAGGTGAGGTGGGCCGCATTGCCTACATCAGCAGACAGCAGCAGGTGACCCAAGTGTGGCTATGGCTGGGGCTGAGAGCAGCTGAGGGCAATAGCTAGACCTGAAAGGTAAGGGGATTATTTGTACATGCGTGCCCCTCTCCTATTCTGCTGAGTGCTTCTGACTCTCACTTTCACCCTATGCTGTAGACCTTTTCCAATGTGCAGTAATATTTTCTAGCCATCATGCTACAATGTTTTCCTTGTGTTGCTATCCTGCATGCAAGTGCTGAACCTTTCTCTCACTTTGAGGTCATGGACTGTAATATTCTCCACCTCTGCTGCAATGTGTTCCCCCTGTACTGTAATCTTTTACCGGCCGGGGTTGTGTAATATGTTCTCCATAAGCTCTAACATTCCCTTCCTTTGCTTTAATGTTCCCTGCCTGAGCTATACTGTATAATGTGGAATGTTTTTACCCATGCATCCGAGCCCTACGTCACAACTGTGCAGTACTGACATGGAAAACATCATGATGGCCAGAGCTTCCCAGAAAATGCACAGGGAAATGCATGAAGAATAGGCTGCCACTCATTTTGCCGATGTTATGGGCACAGAAGGACACTGCCTAAAACCACCATTGGACTACCCACACACTAGTTTGAAACCATTGGGAATGGCAATGTTGATTGCCAAAAGCAACCTAGAATTGTGGGGAATTCATTTTCTTAAATCCCAAAAATGGGTGCATTACCAGTACTCACCACTATCAGAAAGCCGGCGTTTTAAAACAACACCAGACTTTTTTTTTGTGTGTAAAACTGAATAAATGAACCCAAAGCAGGCCAAAGAAAGACTTACTGAGAGGTGGATACAATCTAAAGTTATATTCTGAAGTGACTTGAAGGTTTATAACAAGACTGGCTGAGTTGTGGATTTCAGCAGTTTAAGTAAATTTGGACTGAAAGACACTAAAAATCTAAATGTTTAAAAGAAATGAGTGACCTACTTTTGAGTGTCACATAGGTTGCAATTGTTTAAATGTCATAGTTTTAAACTTAGAATCAGCATTTTAGCTGCATATGTAAGAAATGGTTAGTTTATTTGAATGCAGAAAACTGGGTAACTAAAAGTGACATTAGCTGGGGCCTGGCTTAAGGAACTGAATTCTGCCCACCAGCTACCCCCGACAGGAGATGAGACTTGCACAACAGCTGTGTTCCCAGGCCTATCTGCCTTTTGCTGCTCCCACCAAAAGGGATATGACACTTCCCTGATTGAATTACCTGGGCTCTGCAGGAAATTGAACAAAGCCATGTCCTGACTCAGGCAAATGTTTTATTATGGGGGTCGTAAAAGTGGTTTCCTCCTGGAAGGAAAGGGGAGGAGCACTGCATGTGAGAGCAAGCTGGCTTGGCAGAAACTGGGAGGGGGAGAAACTGGAGACAGAGGCTGAGCTTGAAGAAAGTGGAAAGACTGGTTTCTGTACCATGTGACCTGAAAAGACACATCCCTGTAGCCAGAATATGGTTTTAGAAAAAGATGAATAACTCATAGTACGGACTTGTGAAAATTATTTAAATGATACCATAATTCTTGTGATTTTTCTGCCCACATTTTAAGAGGTTTTTAGAACCGGTGGCATGATCTGGGGGCAAGCTAGCAGTTAAGAGGGTATTACTTAAAAGGTATGCATGTTAAAAATCTGACACTTCATCAAGTAATGTCCATACTCCTTGCGCACATGTGTATAAATTTGGGGTAATGTCCGATATTACGAAACCTGTTAAAAAGTGCAAATGTTGCCATTTCTGAATGCAAGCTCCCAGGAAGAGCAGATTTGGACAGGGTATACCTCCTGTGATATGTGATGGGTGCATGTAATTTTAAACAAATGTGTACCTGTGCAAATATGTCTTTTGGGTCAAAATATAGATTGTGTGTAATTTGACAGGGGTGGGTTCTCTGTACCATAAACAGACCTCATCATGATGACACTTCATTTCATTCCCCCAATCAAGGGGAAGAGGATGAAGTGGCCAATGACAAGTGGAGAGGGGTAGAGCCTAGTGATGCTGCACACACACCCATTTTCAAAACACATAAAAGCAGACAGTCAGGACAGATAGGGACATTCAATTCCATTTGCTGCAACGCGCTCTGCCGGACCACACAACATCCAGAAGATACTAGATTCCACACTTAGACTTTAAAACTCCAAAGAACTTGATTCAGAACTCAAAGCAAGGGCCTAAACCCACAAACTGAGAACTCTTCTCAGTGGGCCTCAGCATCCAGCAAACCTAACAGCGAGAGCAGCTTCCAGGAGCCTTGCAGATCAGCGCTGGGTCCAGAGAAAGCTGTGCAGAAAGATCCAGAAGCAGAGCTGACCCAGACTGCTGTTCGCAGAACTAGAGAGCTGACCCAGACGCTGTGCGCAGAGACCGTCCGTGGCGTGTGAAGAAAACCTGACCAGATCCGTGGCGAGGCCCATTCTATTTCTAAATATATTGTGAGTACCTAGCAGAACTGTGCAGAACCAATCTCTTAGTTAAAATAATATAATTCAATCTATTTTAATCTAACCAGAACTGCCTCCTGTCACCTGTCATTTTGCAAAACTGTCACCTGTCATTTTCTAGTTGCTAGCTGTCACTTGTCTTTTTGAACTTTAAAATTTCAAATCTGAAAAACGACCTTTACCATATCGCTCATATCTCCGTGACCGTTTGTCTTGGAGACTTGCAGTAACTTTCCTCTGAAAGCTGGGAATCTTGGCTTTTCAACGAACCTAGAACCGCATTCCTACCCCTGATACTTTTGCCGCAATCGTGAAAAACGCACTCGCGAATTTGCCGCGATTTGCAAATTTCTCCACGTTTGAAAATAGCAGCTTCCTCGCTTTCCTTGCTAAAAATTCGTTTGCCTCTTAAGAACCATCCCTGAATCATTGCTAGAGTGAGCCTGGACTAATATTAACTAGATACCACTCACCCTGAACCTCCAGAGGGAATTAAAATCATTTTAGCACATTTTCCAATATATTGCTATCACATATAAAAGCATTTTGGGGCCTGTGTTTCAAACTTCTGTAGTCTAAGCTTGCTGGGGTGAACTGAATTACATTTGATTGCATTTCTGAGAACTGTGTGCTTTTCTTCCATTTCCTTGCATTGCATAAAGGGGGGGGTGAATTGCCAGAGAAAAGTGATTACATTGTTTTGTTGAAATCATATTGAGTATTTTCTGTATTGCATTTTTCATTCAACATTACATCCATCTGAACTTATATAAAGCATTCTCTATCACCTTATTCTTCTGTTCCTATTCACAAGTGTGCTAGTGCCAGATTATCCATTATTGATTACTGCTCAGATTCAGTGTGATATTCAATTATTAATTTATTATAAAGCTTGATATATATATATAGATATATATATATTGTTTAAATTATCAAATAAACCTTTAAACTTGCAAAACAGAACTACTTCTTGGCTCAGTGGGGTCAGGGGGATTCCAAGAGCGGGGTGTTATATAGGGGTAGTCATCCAGAACGCATGAACTAGACATAAAGATATATCAATAAGGGTTTCCATTCAGTATCCCAGACTAGGCATTGATTTAGCTGTAGTGTTGAATTGAATCCTCTTACAAATACAACACCCTGTTTACCTAATATCCACTCCTTGTGCAGTGATCCCGCAGCCCTGAACTGAATGGGGATGGTTATCGGGGTGCAGTGGGAATACTGGCAACCCGTAGACATATTAAAAGGCAATTCAGCTCTGCTATGAAAGACCAAACTAAACTGCTAATCCAGTACTGCCACTCACACCCACCTCTGCAAATGCACCTTACCATGACCTAAATAAGCCCCAACCTATGTCATTATAGAGGCTGACACACTTCTCTGCTAATGCACCTCTTCCCAATCCTGACCTCCCACACCCCCGCAATTCCAGTATGTTAGAGCCATACACCGCTCTGTCAGTGTGCCTCAGCACTGACCTCCATTGACGCCTGCTGTTCCATTACAGCAACTAACGCACAGCTTGTCTGACTGTCACCACTACTCCACCCTTACCAGCAGTAACCCCTTTGCTTCTATTACAGCTATTCACAAAACTGTGCTAATGGACCTCAGTCCTAGCCAGCAGCAACCCATTGTTCCATTATAGTGGCTCACACACAGATCTGACAATGGACCCTCCATCCTGGCCTGCAACACCTCACGTTGATCCATTTCAGTCAGAGGCTCCTTCACATGCAGCTCTACCAGTTTAACTCAAACCTGGGTAGAAGCAACCCCCATTCTTCCATCACACTCACTCCTACAAAGCTCTGCCAATGGTCCTCAATCCAGCCCAGTAGGTGTCTGATCTTTCATGCTTGTGGTAAGTGGTGAGGTCTGCATGCCCCCGGAGTTGGCCCTGATAACCATGTCTAAGGTCATGCTGTTTCTGAACAGGGTGGAGTTGTGTGTGAGGGGAATGTTCCAGCACCCTCCTCCGCCAACCCCTTATCTTATCTGGTTGTATTTTGGATGCCTTAACATGGCATCTCTGCTTCTGGGCCCCTCTGTCTCTGCGAGAACAATAACACATTCCAGCGATTCCCGACTTTCTTTGGCTGTGGAGGGGGTCTGCAGGGCATGCAGATGACGGCTCGGGCCTGCAGGTGGCACTTAGCAAAGAGCTTACCCCCTTGTGCTGTAATATTCTCAGTGGGGGTAGTGTGCTCTCCCAGTGCTGTGCTCTTCCAGCCATGTGCTCTAATAGTCTCACTGTATGCTGCACCATCCACTTCCCGCTGAAACATTGGCCTCTTTTGCTGGTACAGTCGCTCCCTGTGGTGTTTACCTCACTTCCTGCAATTTAACTCCCCACCCTGTGTGCTGTAATATATCAGTGTGGTGTGATTTCCCCAAAACACCTGCACTACATCTCTCCTTGCTCAGCAATCGTTGGCTAGTACATTATGCCTTGCCCACCCCTTTGCTCCACACACTCTCTGTCCTCCCCTCCACCTCCCCAATCCTTGGGACTCTGATGGTAATTTCATATCTGCCCGGCTGATTCATGGGTGCCTGCCTGCCTATGCAGTTGTCTCCCCGCTGCCCTGAGCACCCCCCCACAGCTTGTGTATGCTGTGTAATCCTCCAGCCCACCACTGCTCGATGGTTCCCCTGGTGTGTAAAACCCCAGCCCCATGCCGTGTTATATCTTCCAAATAAGAAAAATCCTCTTCCTTATTGTGTAATCCCTTAGCCCAGCATAAAGCCAGCCCTGTGCTGTAGCATTAACTACCCATGACAAATTTGTATTTGCACCAAAATCATCTAGCCCTGTGCTGTAATATTTCACCCTTTGCTTTAACAATCACATTTGCCATCACACCCCCATGCCGTGGAATTCCTCTGCTGTAAAATTCACTATACGCTCTCTTATCCTCATCTCTGTGCTGTTTTTTTATTAGTTTGGGTTTCTAGATGGCGCTTGCACAAGCTATAAACCAAAACTATTTCAGTAAAATATAGATGGGGAGAAATCCGCTATGAGGAGGGACACTCAGCGTGTAGATGTTGTTTGGTTATTTGCCCACCCATTGACTGCCCATGATAATCCATATCTATTCTCACCCAGTTCCTGTCCCGCCCCGCCAAAAATGCCTCCTCCAGAGAACTTTTTGACTTTGCATTAATCAAGACTTACCATCAAACTTCGCACTCAAAGTGCCAGTGTTTTGTCGAAGCAGCCTTCTGAGAGTTTTATTTAATTTATTTATTTATTTATTTTTGTATTTGTAGAGCGCACTACAGCCCACAGGCAACAAGGCGCTTTAGGGAAACTTAAGGAGGCTTGCTTGCGGGTTACAATAAGCGGCCCTTCAAAGAATGCTTAGATACATTTGTTAGGTTACAGTTGTTACAATTTGATATGTTACAGTTGTACAAGTCATTTTCTTATAGAGGTAACAGACTGCAATACAGATAGGTTTCTTATACATAGTGACAAATCCAGTTCAGATCTCATGGGGATGTGCACTTTTGATAAAAAGCCTGGTTTTTAGGGCCTTGCGGAAGGCTGTGTGTGAGTCGATTGTTCTAATCTGAGCTGGGAGGTTGTTCCACAGGGCTGCAGCCATAGTGGGGAGGCTGGTGCCTCCTGCACGCACTCTGCGCATGTGAGGAACCGTGATGAGGTTGGCATAGGCCGACCTCGAGAGTCTGGACGCTGTTTGTTTGGTGATCCTTTGTGCAAGATAGGGAGGAGCCTGATCATGAAGACATTTATGTGTTAGGGCCAAGGTTTTCAAAACCACCCTTTCCTTGATGGGGAGCCAGTGTACCTGCCTCCTGCCCCCAGAGATGTGTTCCTTGTGCGAGATGCCTGTAGCAGCCCTTAAGGCATTATTTTGGGCAATCTGGAGTTTGGCAAGGCTTTTTTGAGAGGTTCCGATGAATAGGGCATTGCAATAGTCCAGTCTGGATCCGATGATGTCTCTGGCTATGGTGATGTAGTTCTGTTGAGATAGGAAAGGCCTAATGGCATTGATGAGTTTGGAGTCGTATGCTGCGGAGGAAGCAATGGCATTGACCTGCCTGTCCATGGTGAGGCTGGGTTCGAGGTACACACCCAGTGTTTTAATAGTTTGAAAGACTGTGATTGGGATGCTATCAATGCTTAAGGATTGGTACTTTTTTTTATCAAGTTTGCCCAGTGTGGATGGAGAGCCGACCAGTGGGAATTTGGTCTTATCACTATTTAGGCAGAGCCAATTCTCTGCCATCCAGGATTGAATGGTGGAGTAGATACTGTTAAGGGTGTTCAGGTCTGTAGTATAATCACCCGAGAGGGGGATGAGAACCTGTGTATCATCTGCATAATTTGTATATGAGATGCCTAGAGAGTCAGGTATCCTGAACAGAGGTCTCGTGAGTTAATGTTAATGTGAGTTAAGAGTTAATGACTTAATTAAACCTACTACTGGTGTAATAAAAATGTCTTCACCAGTTTTGATTTAAGTCACTCAATTTAAAGCACTATGCATGCCCTTCACCTAAGTCCTGTTGAAAATAAACATTGGTAAAGCCAACAGTTTTGGCTTGTGTATGAGTAATAGGCATTTGCCAGGCACTGCTTATAGGTGCCCAGGTACTCACATCAATTTGCATCTGCTACCATTAATGGCCAGTTAATACCAATATGGTGGTGCTTGGGAAGTGCTCTTGCCATGCCATGCTATGCAATGCCTACACAAACTGTTGGCATTGCCAATGCCTGTTTCCAATATGATGGATTTGACCAGCCCTATTTTACAATAGTGCCCTTTGGTGTAGTAATATGTTCCTGTGCACTAATATTGATCGCCCGTGCAGCGAAATATGGAGCCACTTTGATAAAAGATTTCAGGGCCTCTTTTGGTTCCCAGTCTGACCCTGCTTTATAGGGGGGCCACGGGCTGCCCTTGGGGGGGCCTGGCCTCCTGGCCCTCCTGCTGGAGCCAGGCCTGGTACCTACCCTGGTGTAGGTATGTTAAATCGATACTTTAGTCTATAGGCCTGAAGACTCCTTAGATAAACCCTCATCTGATTGTGCACACCATGAAGAAACGAGTACAGGTCGCAGTCAATAACAGACTTCGGGCCTCATTAGGTGGCCGGTAAGGGTTAAGGAGACCGGTGCCGGTAAACCCTTGCCGTCCTATTCCGATGTCCCTTAGCGGGTCCCGCTATGAACGCCGGGTTTTACCTGGCGCCCTTAGCGGGAGCCGTTAAGGGATCAGGGAGCTATTAGCGGGCCCGTTATTAGCTCCATCCCCATTCCCATTGAGCCCTATGGGGGCTCGAATGGGAATGGAGAATGGTTCTCGGAATGGGGATTTACCGGGTCCTCCAAGGTTGGAATGACCCGGTAAGTCCCTATTTCGAGAACCCGGACCTGGAATGCGGTAAAGGGGTAGCCATGGTGCTGACAGCACCATGGCTACCTCCTACCTCGTAATGAGGCCCTTTGCGTAATGAGGCATTTCTTGATGTAATAACACCCTCCTGTGCACGGACAGGGCACTTTACCCCTGGTGACATTGCTGCACGCTTGGCACATGACAGATTCTGATTCATGCCCAACCTGTCCAGGGCCAGGGAAACTATGCAGCAATTCTTTCCTTCGCCCCTCATACAGGCAATTGAGGGTTTGGGACTGGAAACATATTTTATAAAAAAAAAACTGAATCAGACATCTTGCAGAGGGGTTCGATTTATGTAAATAAACCTTTGACATGTTAACTGTCTTTGCCTAAACTAAATAAATACATTGCGCATGGGTGCAAAGAAAGAAACCGGGCCTGCTACCAGCAGATACGGGTCAGAGGGAGGACTCTAATTTGGGCACCCTGCAATTACTTATTACAAGGACCCACAACCTCCTAATACAAACAAATAAAAAAATAAAACAAAGAATAGTACCCAAATTCAGTAGTCCATGCGTATATATCAATAGCGATAATGTAATTTTGCAATGCTACCTCCGCCAATAGGGGGAGCCCTGAGGCCACACATGGAATGCGCAGAGCCACTTTCTCGCATCCGATGTGGCTTGATATTTAAGGTACTAACTGTATATGACGACTAATGATGACCCTACATCATTTTAATAACATGAACTGTTTTAACTGGTATGTATCATTTATTGAATATGACTTGTTTATTTTTTTATTTTTTTCCATGCAATACTAATTTTTGATGGATCATTCCGAAATAAACATATGTAAAGTGAGGCCTTAATGACTAAAGGTTTAGCCGCATTCCGTGACTAAACAGGGTATCGTTCCCCCAGCAGCTTACAGCAAGATGATGCAAAATACACACATGCACACAACATTAGCTCTTACCAACCTGTTCACTCTCCATGTTCTTCAGACAGAGACAAACTATTTATCTAATGTGTATCTGTCTTCCCCAGCTGAGTTAGAACCGCACTGCAGTTTTCTGTATAGAAAACAGATACACCAACAGTTTTGAATGAGTCACATATGTAAACATCAAGGGCTATGGAGCCCCATTTAATGCAAGGATATAAATGGAGCACAGGGAAGAGGTAGGGAAGTAGTGATGTGTATACAGAGGCTATGTTGTGTGACATTTGTAAAGCACCTAACACTGTTATGGCCTCCAAGTGCTGCACTTCATCTGTGGATCAGGTAGACCATAGTCTGAACCTAATATGATATGTTTATATTACATTTAAGATAGCAATTGTTTTGGCAGAGGTGACTACTACTGTGCCATTCCTTTAACAGTCCCCATGTGTTTGGTGGGAAGTACTGTGTGCTTGACTATGTGAGTGCAATACTGATTGATTGGTGGTAGGAGAACCAATTGTGGGTTGTGCGACTGTGGCTGATTTTAAGGGCATGCTGTGATACAAGTTCTAGCAAGCAACGTGAAGTGAGAGGCGACTACATGTGAAACAGCAACTGTTTGCAGTTGTAGGCTCTGCAATGAACAGGAATATATTTATATACAGTTTGCGTGATCGATATTCTTCCTGATGTTGTTATAGAACTAAATAATAGAAG
Source organism: Ambystoma mexicanum (assembly GCF_040938575.1). Lineage (NCBI taxonomy): Eukaryota > Metazoa > Chordata > Amphibia > Caudata > Ambystomatidae > Ambystoma > Ambystoma mexicanum. Next base: position 1,044,609,409 of record NC_090935.1, read on the forward strand.
GAATAATGGAAGTGCATTTCCAGCATGTATTGTGGTGGATATCTATTGGTAGAAGCACATTACCACATAGCATGCAAAGTAATTGAATAGATTGTACATGTTACGTTATGATGCAGACAGGATGACCAATGGTGATATGAGAACACAACTTAGAATAACATATCAAAAAGTTATTCCACTGGCGAAAACATGTCCCCAAATAGTGAGATATAACTTTGGTTTGTAGGAAGGAATTTAGATTTTTGTACACAACAGAGGATTCCGGAACCTGTAAGCCTCACTTTGCCTCTTAATTGCCTGTCACGTGGGATAACTGGTGAGGGACAACATTTAGCTGAAGGATACTTTGCGTTAGGTACACAGAGAGGGAGTTCCAAAGCTGGTGATCATGCCCTGATCCCACGACAAAGTCAGGGAGGCTACTTCCATCCATCTCACCAGCCTGTGCTGAACAACCCTCTACCAGAATTATCGTTTCATGTGGTGTCTCTCCCATCCTTATTCGAACTACTAAGGGTTCCTGCACCCATCACTGTCGTGCAAAACATTTTGGCATTTTTCCATGGTGGGGGTACATGGCAGCCCCCACAAACATCCATCTCTTTCTCAATGCTCAGTGATTGGTGTTTCTGCACCATCCCAAGGACCCAAGAGTGCAAACCTCTGACTAATCCTGGCAAACTACCATCTGCTGCACCACCTCATTCCCTCAAGAAGAAAAAAATGGAAGATAGAGGGCCTGGCCAATAACCCAGTAGCAACAGTCCACCCGCCGTGTTGGAGCAGCGAGAGCAACAATGGACAACAAAGAGGTCAAGGAGAGTAGCTGTGGATCGTGTAGCAACACTAAATTTAGAGGATGAAAGCTCTAAATTTTGTAACAGAGTGGTTGCAGAATGAAAATCGTTTAAGAGGATAGAAGTGGGATGCTTGACTGCATCTTTTTGTCTCTTCCTTCCTCCCCACCCAGCACTATCTGAAATGTGTCAGGACTACATCGATAGTCACTTGTTTTGCTCTTCTCCCTCTCCCTCACTCCAACCCCCCCCCTCCTCTTGTTAAATTCCGGCACTACCTCAGTTGTCATCAGGCATAGTAAGGTAGCCGCTTGTCTGTATTTCCTCTCCTGTCCTCCCCTCCTCCCCTTCCTCATCAATGTCAATTATCTCTTACTCCATCACTAATGTCGCTCGACCTGGTTGATAGCAGCTTGTTTGT